>NC_042618.1:310734787-311064758 GCF_901001135.1 Rhinatrema bivittatum
TTCTGGAAGCAGGGTGTAAGGTCTGGGTTATCTGTGTGTATCGTCACATTGGCATCCTATGGGAAAGAACAGAGATGTAAAGCTGAAGGATGTCCATCATCTTTCCAATAGCAGTAGCACTGCTCAGTAATCTCCTGTGAGGCATACAGCACAGAAAACATGATTGTGAGGATAACAGATAAGACAGGAAATGTGATCATATCAGGGGAAGGATAGAAAATGTAATCAGATCAGAACTAGATTGAACAGGAAATGGTCCACTGGAAGACATAAGAAACAAAGTGGCACAACAGAGACAATAAAAGCAGACACATATTTTTACAATAATGTTCAGTTTAAAAAAGTGTACAGATTTTTTTATTTCTCTGTTATAATAAAAAGCAACATTTATATAATACTGCCTCTGTCATCCGCACAGCATCTCAACATATTTTACAATATACTACATTCAGAAACCCACATGCAGCTGCATCTAGGATAGAAAGTTAGGTTACTAATTTTGGTGCACAACTCCAGAAAAATTTATGAAGGGGAAATGAAAAAAGAAACAATCACTACTCCCCATAAAAGCTGGCACAGACAGGAGTGCCAGTAGACAGTGAGAAGATACTGACATGAGCATGGTCCTGTGGATACTTGACCTAAAATGTGGGTACAGTCACAAATTGAGAGTGACACACATGCATGAGGAAAGGCCCAATCATACACACACACACACATACTTCCACTGACATATTTGGCCATTCACATACCACACAATGTATAACAGTGGTATAATGGACATATCAGTTGACCCTTTTTACTCCTTCCTGCCTTCTGAAACTAAACAGGATCTTATTATTCATGCGTTTACTTAATGTGATTAGACTGATAACAACCTTAGGGGGTCATTTATCAAAATGCGCTAAGGCGTTTTCGCATGCGTTAAGGGCTTATCGCATGCGAAAAGCCCCGTTAACGCATGCGATAGGCCCTTACCGCATGCGATAGCACCATATCGTATGGTGCGATGCAAATTTGAAAAAGAGCTTGCATTACAGGGTGGTAAGGTTTTATCGCATTTCGCGATGTCACCTGAAAGGCCTGTTTTAGTAGATTTGAAGCTCCCGAGGGAGGGAGAAGCTTTGTGCAAGGTTCTCTCAACCTTAGTAGATTTGAAGCTCCTGGAGGGGCGGGAGGGAGGGGGAGGGAGGGAGAGGGAGAGAGAGAGAGAGAGAGAGAGAGAGACCATCAAGCTAGGTTCTCTCAACCTAGCTTGATGGACACTCTACCTGGGTAACATCAAGCTAAGTGGAGAGAACATTGCACAAATCTCATCTTTGGGTGAGTTTCCTCACTCCGTAGGTCATCAAATCTTCACAAGAGACCACTGTTCTGTTCGTACGTCTCACATTGAATGTCAAAGTGGCCCCTAACCCCCTATACCAATACCTAAACCTCACCTCTCGTTACTAGGTGGGCCTCCCTTAGGGATACAAATACCTATCTAGGGAGAGGACATTATGGCTAGGCTAGGCTTGTGCTCTCTCTCTCTCATCTGAGCTCCCTGGGACCATTAACAACAGGGCTCTTGTAACTTGTTCAGGCAGGGTTTCTCTGTAAATAGAAATAGAGAACGGGATGTCCAAGGGAATCATGGGTATGTAATAGCGTTAGACCACAGCCTCGTGGATAAAGCTGCCTCCAGTGCCGGTATCCAGGAAGATGAGAGCATTGACAAGAATGTCCTCAAGAGATTGATGTATTGGGACTAAGAGTTGTAGAGAGGTTCAGGGATGACTTAGGGTGGCCTCACCCACCATGTCTAGGTCCTTGGCTTTTCCATTTGCAAAATGCCCAGTTGTAGCGCAGTATAAGCAGAGGTTAAGATTATGGCACCTCTGCTTCTCCTCGACTGAGAGCTTGAAACAATCCACCTACATGGCTTCTACTAGCTCAGATCCTGACTCTGGAAGAGAGCGGATGGCTATAGGATGTTGGAAATTCAGAGCAAGGTAGGTGGGACACGAGCCAAGGTTCTTTCTTTGGCCCATTCCTGCAACCTTAGGTCTAGTAGTTTGGCTTGGCTAATCAAGCCCTCCAAGGTATCCAGCAGGTCTCAGGCAGCCAGTTCGTCTTTAATGCACTCCAAGAGTCTTTGTCAAAAGATTGCAATCAGGCTATCACTGCCCCAATGGAGTTCAGAGACCAGGGTACAGAAATGCACCACATATTCCCCCACTGACCAAGAGCCTTACCTAATCTGTATGAGTTCAGATACCTTGGAAGTTGTGCAACTGGGCAAATATTTGCCAGAACTCCTGCAGGAAGTGTGCCAGGTTTCTCAGAAGCAGATAATCCCTTTTCAAAAGGGATGAGGCTCAAGCCAGTGCAGTGCTGCCAAGCAAGGAAAGGATATATGTTACATTAACTCTGTCTGTCAGAAACAAGGATGCCTGTAGGTCGAATTGCATCAAACATTGATTGAGAAAGCTTCTACATTTCAGAGGATCCCCATCGTACCTCAGAGGCAGAGGCAGGTGAAGCGTGGGAGTAGCAGGTCACAAGGTGGGTGCTGGGGCGGGAGCTGGAACAGGCCGAGCCACGATGCTTTGAAGATATCCAGCCATGGTATTAAGCTGGTCCTACTGCTGTTGAAGCTGGTATGCTAGACTGGCGATGGCAGAGGCAGGAGGTGAGTCCACCAAGCTCATGGCCTCAGCAATCTGTGCACTGTAGTGGGTGATTGAGCCCTTGATACTCTGGCATAGTTGACAGCCTTGAAAGCAAACCCCTGAGGCCTATGCCAGCAGCTGGCGAATGTGCCCTGTAGCGGGATAGCCTGGAGCTTCACCTTTACCGGCCGCCTCCCCCGCAGGTTGAGTCTTTGGGTTTTGGAGACTGGCAGTTCTTAAGCGGGTCCCTAGGGCATGGTGAAAACTAGAATCCAGATACATGCCAGGGTCAGGGCAGTCAGCAGGCTAACAGAGTCAGAGACTGGCCAAGGTTGGGGCAGGCAGCTAGAAAAAATAGTTTCGTTCCAGACAAGGGGTCAGATCCAGGTGGCAGGTAAACGTAGTTAGTTCCAGGCAAGGGGCCGGGGCCAGGTGACAGGCAATTGTTGGCCAGGCCAAAACAAAAAGTTAAGATCTGAAGAGGCAAGTTAAGGATGGAAGAAGACACACTGAAGACTACTGGACAAGACAAGTAAGGAATATGAGGCAAGGCTGGAGGAAATGCCTGGAAGAGGCAAGGCACGCAGGAGTCCGGAACACTGGCAATACGCATAGAAGTCCCTTCTGACATTTAGTTTCCACTATTGGCCCTTTAAAAGGGGGGAACATCGTGTGTGCACGCTCCTAAGGAAGCCCAGATGGGTGGCGACGGTCAAGGCAGCGTCCTGCGCCACATGAAAGAAGCCCAGCCATAGGTAGCATCCTGGCCGCAGCATGCTGCTGACAATGTCAGGGCTGACAAGGGTGAGTGCCGCGGCTCGCAAGGGCTCCCCTCAGGCCGCAAATCTTAACAGGGGAAAGCAAATATCTTCCAAAGCTCTTAGTGTTTTTCTGGAGGTCTTCGGCAACAGTCCAGTAACAACCTAGCACCACTCTACGGGCTGTTAAAAAATAAATCATTTTTACTGGTAAACTTGATTGTAGGTGAAAAATCACAGTAGGCACACTTTTGAATAGTGTACATCAATAGAGAAATAAATTATAGAATTAAATCACAGACAGTTAGTGATAATTCTAGACTTCCTAGCAGTAGATACTCTTCACAAGGGACCCTCCCGGTGCACTTTCCAAATGATACCTGCAAACTGTGTGCAGATATTTTTCAATAAGAACTGGAACTCCTGTTGATACACTTCAGAAACTCCTATGCTGATGCTATCCTTTAAGCAGCAGCTCTGTGGGACCTTCTCCCTACATGGCAGTCTTCTCTCCCACTCCCCATTGAAAAAAAATATCTTTTTTCTCCAAACCACTGAAAAAAATCACTCTCAGACAGATGAGAAGTATAGATTAACTTCTCTCCTCCTTGAAACCTCTTCCCTGGTTCTTAGAATATCCCAGAAATCCACTCTTGGACCCCAAGACAAAATCTCCCTGATCCTTAACATCTGGGAAATCTATCCATGGGTCCACCAGCCACCCTCTCAAGACACGAGACAGGAATGCCAATCCTCTCCCTTATTGAAACCCTCCCCACAAAGATCCTGAGCCAAGTGGGCTCTCGATTCTTGTTGACACAATCCAGAAAACATACCTCCCACCGGGGAGTGTCAAACACCTTCACTGTTCCTACTCAGTTCTCAGACTTCACACTCTGAGTCTGCTGAAACTCTGAGGCCTACTAGTAAGGAACAGTTTTGTGACCCCCTTACATACAAATTAAAAGGTACCTGTAAGGTCTCTTTCTCTAGTCACATTGCTATGTCAATTCCAATAAGCAAGAATACCTCAGGGGGAGAAAGGAAGTGAAAGGAAGCTTTCCATGGTCGATCTAAGGGAAAGTCCAGACTGTTGGAAGCCTTAAAAGTACTGGAAATGGCTGTGAGCTACTGACGAATATGGAAAGGCTGCTAACACGTGCTTTGTAGCTCTCACGCCAATACAATAAAACACATTTATATACTACCCGCCTTCAAAAGAGTACTCAGAGCGGTTCACAGCATAATAATCTAAATAAAGTAAAAAATACCATGGCAAAATATTACAAATTATCAACAAATATTAAAAACTTCCAAACAAACATTCTCCAGCCCTGAAGCCCTCTCTCATTAAGGGCAGAGATAAAGGTAAGCACCCACTATCAATTCCCACCCCACAGAAAACAAGAGACATTCCCTCTCTGTGATCAAACTTTGTACAAAATGTTGTTGTGCACTAACTACATCTGGGCTCTCCTTCTGTATATGTGCACAGGAAATTTTGGGATAGGGGAACAGAAGTGGTCAGAGATGGGTGCACAGACTCCATGAACCTCACTTCTCAAGTCCCTTTATGACACCCCTAACAGCAGCTCTCAGACCTGCAAATCACATTGCAGGGTGTGTATGTCAACTGTAAGCTTGCCCTGTGTTAACAGCAACTGCAAGCGTGTTGTACTTGATGGGTGGAGCTGGAAGTGCATAAAATCTGGGCTACAAAGCAGCACGAGAGAAGGAGAACGAGGCTGTTAAAGCTGATGGAAATAGGTCTGCAAATTACTAGCTGCGTCTGCAAAAACAGGTCAAGGTGATGTTCCCCAGGAGTTCAGCTAGGGAGGCCCCTGCATGTAGGCTGCTGTTAGAGTGATCTTGACCAAACCAGTCACAACTACTTCCATTCTAGCTAAAGACAAGATTCTCTTTATTGTCTATTAAATGGCCAATGTTTTCTGCATAGCTCCTGGACAGACGTACAGATGTTGTCAATAAATAAGCAGTAAAATGATTTCTGTCATCGGCTCATCTTTGTGGATTGCTCCTTATTTATTTACACTTTTTATTGCTTCCATCCATAAAAGTCAGTTATAATGCATTGCACAGGAGAGCTCATATAACATCCAGAAATCAGGCAACAGAGAAAGAGAACATAAGAAGTGCCATGCTGGGTCGGACCAAAGGTCATTCAAGCCCAGCATCCTGTCTCCGACAGTGTCCAATCCCGAAAAGAGGATTCAACTTCTTACTGCTCACTCCCTATCTCAACTGCTGGGACTCCCTGAGTCACCTGGTTAACAACTATGGACTTTTTCTTCCATTAACTTTTTCAAACCCTTTTTAAACCCAACTAGTAAGTTGTATACCTTTCTATCTCATTATCGGTTTAACTTAATACATTTCTGACAAGCTTAAGAGAGTTAATCTCTCTCCATCAGGTCAGTGAAGAAACAGCCTGTTCAGCGATGTATTAAGTTAGTCCAATAAAAAGGTATCGCCTACAACTTGTTTGTTGACCCTTAATTCTACATATCAGATAGACTAACATGCCACCCACAATTCTCATTATTACAAACGCTTCTTTTTCCCCTGGAAAGATGACTGCACAGCTACCCCTGCTCCTGCATAACCTAATTGCACATCACCAAAACTTCTCTTCCCAGCAGTGATCTCAAACTCTGTTGGATTTAGTAGCCATTGTGTTCCCCCTCCAGTCACAGCAGCAGCAGCTGAAATCTACATTGTGGTTAATGTTAAAAAGAGAACTACTGCAGTGTGAGTTTTAAAAAAACGATAAGGCATATTATCACTGGGTGTGAGATAAGGGAGTTGTTCCACTGTATGGGAGGACTATCACAGTATGATAAGGTTTTTCCAGGAGCAGAAGAAGATAAGGCACATTGGGGTTTTCTTGCATATCTATTGCATCAGTGCTGCTCATCAAGGATTGGAGAAGGAAAGAATCAGCAGAAAATCTCCAGTTATCTTACTCTACCACCTACTATCCTCTGGTGTCATCATGAAACCCTACTCCTACGGGAATCCGCATAACCAATATCAGAAAATAGAACAAGAAAAGTAGTATTACCCATACAGTTATAGCAAAACGCGGTCCAAAATGGTATTCAAAGAGAGACAACATAGAAACAACTCAAAGGGAGCTACCATCTGAATGGATTAAAACCAAAGCCTGAAATGCAGATGCAGCCCCTGCTTTGGGGTTTTAGCCAAGAAGTGCAGGGGGTCACATTCAGTCCTAAGTCCTCGCACAGTTTCATAGTGCTTACGAGTTGCAGGGGTGGATTCTCCAATCAGGGGAGAGGGAGAAGCTAATCCAAAGGGGCAAGGGTATAAAACCTCTTCTGTAGGTGTACTTAGGTATAGGTACAGAGCAATACAGCTGGACATGCTGGCTGGATGCTTGCAAAATAATTTTACTGAAGGTCTTCCTGTTTAATCATCTGTCACCATACATATTTCTGGTTACATCCAAATCCATAAATACATCCCCATTTGTTGTTCTTCTCCTCAGTCCGGGTCCTGGTGAATATCACAGCTGGGTAGGGAGGGTCTAGCCATAGGGTAACCCTCTCCCAGACAGCACCTGAAGTCCAGAGATGTAACAGTCCTCTTCAATTTCCATTCTCCTCTTTCTTCCCAGGTGGAGACTCTGCTGGGAGTCTCCAGATATTCCACAGCTCTTATTCCAAATTCTCCCCTCCAACTGGGCAGGAAGGGTGGCAGAGCAAAACTTGCTTCAAAACCAGGATAAACAAGGTCACTCACAAAAATATCTCCCACTGCGAGTCACCACTGAGCTGCCATCCATGGGTTGTGAGATGCAACCAGAGGGTTTTTTCTACTCCTGGCCCTCCCAGGGAAAGGGTTTCCCAAGTCTTTTTCTGAGCCAGGGACCAGGGATATCACAGGAGACTCCGGAATTTTTAAAAAATTACAGAAACAAAACTCAGAACTGGAGACAACCCAAGCAGATAAGTGGTATACCAGAAAGAAGTAAGTTTACCATCTATCCAGGGGATGCAAACCATGAGGCCTGGCACCAACAATAGACAAAACAAAGACCACAGCACCCCTTCTCTAACAAATTGCAAAATAAGGAGGTCATGCTCTAAAGGGATCGCACTCGAAAAGGGACTTTTCGCGTGAGATACCTAAATCGGGGTGGAGTCAGCCCGGAAAGAGGAGGAGTCGAGGCGGCACCATGGCCGACGCTGCGGAGACATCTCTGGCGGCGAAAGGAAAGGACCCTTATCGCCGCCCATTGTGCGCTGAATAACTACACCTTTTATGGTGTAGTTATTCGGTGCGAAAGCCGGCAGCCAGCGCACCGCAGTGGTGCGCTGGCTGCCGGTTTTCGCAGGCCCGCCCCCCGCTTCGCCTCCCCCTGCCCCGCGAGAATAGAGAATCCAGGCCTAAAACTGCCACACTGCAATTTACGCATGTAAATTTAGCAGCTTACTCACATGTATTTACTCCTATATATGAAGTACATGATAGTAAACATCTTAAAAATGAAATACTGAATGGGTGGGGGTCTGGGTGAATTGGGAAGAGTTGAGGCTGAAGAGCCAGGAGGAACTTGATGACCTGCAGATAGTCTGCCAGATCAGTCAGTCCAATTGGTAAAACTGGTAATTTCATTGCCACGTGCATGTTAGAAAATCTCCCGACTTAACATGTGTAAAAGTGACTTATGTTGGGCAAATGCGTGTAAATTGCAAAAAAGGGGAAAAAAGGGGAAAAAAAGAACAAAGAATTTTATTAAATGCATTAAAGAGCACAAAACAACTTTAAGACTAATATGATCATCAGAAATTGACTAGGAAACTACCTCAGATGAATATGGGACGAGGGGCCACGCTGCAATCTTTTTCTCACTAATGGTCAGCTAGGAATTTTCAGAAAGATGGGGCATATTAGAAATCTATTAATTAAAACAAAATATGTTCATTTTTATGAATGAACTTCAAATGAAAAGAAAACATATTTTGATTGATGCTATTCCTTTATTCAGATGATGGAGTCTTGGGCTAGGGTGAAGGCTCCTGCCGGGTTTCTAAACATAGATGTATTTTATTTATTTATTTATTTAAGGCTTTTATATACCGACTTTCTTGATACAGATCAAATCAACTCGGTTTACATCGAACTAAGCAGAACTATAACCAACCATTCAACAAGAGACAATTTGAAGGAGCATAAAAGTTACATTATAACAAGGTTGCCTTAACTGGGAGGAGGAAAAAAAGAAGAGAGGGGGAGAAACGAAAATAAGTTACTATATACAATAAATTACTATATACAATGGAATATGGGAGGGAGGCAGGGGGCCGGGCACATGTAGTGCTCCATGTGGCCTATTAGCTAGGTTATGTACTGTAGCTACTAGGCCACATGGTGCAAATGCATCATCTTTACCACATATATCCATTAAAGGTTGCTAGATCATTTATTTTTGGTTCTATATAATAATATAGTGTCTGTGTGAAATTTTGTTTGCGTTGAAAATTTAGGAGCTTTTCCTTTCAGTTCCCTTAAGTTTTCACAGTCAGGCCCAAAGCCTTGGCTAAGGAATCTTAGTAAATTAAGAGTTTTTTTTGAAACTCACATCTAGTAGCTATCTAGTGACTTATCTCTCTTTAATGTGTTGTGTACTAATTGTATGATTTTTGTTTTATTCGCTTTCCTATTCCTCTTAAGAGTAGGAGTTAAGGTTTTCAGGAGTTGGGTTTTTTTTTTTTTTTTCAATCATCCCTGTGTCCCTCAGTCGAACGACGCAGTTGTCCATCTGGCAAACAGTTGAAGAAGGAGTGTAATTCATCCAGTATCCCGCTTGACTGGAGAAAGGAGAAGAGTGACTGCATTGTTGAGTGCCTAGAGGGCACTGTAAAGGAGGTGCCCACATGGTGCAAACAAAGAGGAGAGGAAAATATTGGAGAGTTAAAGATCAAGCAGCAGATCCCAGGTATTTCAGGGGAATCTTTAATGGGATAAGAGGACTCTTTCCAGTTTTCTCAGGACATCTTCGTGTATTCCATCGAAGGACAAAAGAAGGGACCCCGAGGGAAAGTTTAATGGAATACTGATTAACTGCTTTCAGTTGCATTATGGATGCTACCGAAGAGAAACCTGTATCAAGTAACAAATTATTCCTTTGAATAAATTCTTCAGATAAGTTTTATACTGGAACACCATCACAGTGTTCAGCTTCTTTAATGGCACTTAAAAGATTAAAGTATATGTAACCCCCATCGCTGGGTATACGCTGGACACAGATGGGGCCATAAAAGATTTAAAATCTCTTCGGGGCTGGAACCACATCAGGCTAGCTTGAACACAGTCACTCAATCCCAAGGCCTGGATTCTTTGCTAGGTGGAGGGAAAGGTTTTCCTTTTAAGGCCCAGATGTGATAGAGGTGACTTGATTTGTGCTCCCTGGGAGGGAAGAGGTACACTTTCCCCCACACTGTGGATACTGCAAGTGCCAGAAAAAACAACTCTGAAGACTCTGGATGAGTATCTAAAAAAGCAAGTTTGCTTACTGTAAACGTTTTCCGTAGATAGCAAGATTAATTAGCCATGCTGTCTGGGACGTCCACTAGAGGGCGGCCTTGTCAGAGCTTCACAAAGATCACAGAGTTTTGCTCTATGCAGCTGTGCGGCTGTTCAGTCTTTCCCGCGTGGCACCATCTTCCTCTCAGTCCATAACAAAGTCGATACCATGAAAGGTGGTTCTAGCTAGGCTGTCCAGGTCACCACTATTCCTCTGCTTCCTTGGAAGGTCACAGCAGGGCAGGACTCCTTATCCTGGGGCCCCCAGGGAAAGGGCTCCCCATATCCTCAACCCAAACAACACCCAGGAGTCTCACAGTCCTATTACAAAGAAAAATCTTGAAAAATCCCAAAACAACCCAGGATACAAACCTAACCAGCCAGTTAGTGGACTGGAAAGGAAGATCCCTGACTTGGCCTAGAAACTGCAGGCAGGAGGAACCTGAGTCCCAGGGTAGGCCCAAAAATCCAACTGAGGCAAAACTCCAACACCAACTCTAACTTCCAAAACCTAACTGCACTGCCCCCAGAGCTCTCAAGAGACAGATGCTTTTGTTAACTCACCGGGGGACAGCCATTCCAGCACTTTCAAAGGGAGAGGCTACATTTGAATGGTACCTCCCCTAATAACTGACGTATACTGCACTATCCCTAGCCAACAAGAGTTTACACTAGGGGCACTATTAGTAAGGAAACCAGAGGGTCCATTACATATATGTAACACCTAAGGTCTTGGAGGTTTATCTTTCCTGCCCCTCCCCCACAGAAGACCTGCATTCAAGGCAAATAGAGAGAAATACAAGGACTTAGCCCCAGTACTGAGTGGGACAGGTCTGAGATGGGTGGATATATATATATTTTTTAATTTGTCAATTAAAATTACTTTTCCCAAAAATGCAATTTTTAAGTTGCCACACAACTCTAAACTTTTGTTGCTTATTTTGCATTTTATTTTTCCTATCTTTGACTCTTTGCTCTCTTCTTCCTGTTTTTCCTCATCTTCCCCACCCCCATTTGCTTCTCTGACTTTCAGCCTATTCTCATCCCAAACCTAACCCCTCTTTCCAGTCTCTATTTGCCATGGCAAGGTCCCCCTCAGCCCAAGCCCGAAGTGGGGTACTGCTAACCTCGTCCCTGCCAGAATGACGGCCGCTTCCCTTAGCCCAGGGCGATTGCAACAGCAGTGGCTCCTCCGCCCTCTACACATCCTGCAAGACACAGCAGCCACTCCCCCAGATCTCAGCAGCAGCAGCAGCAGAATCAAAGCCCAGATATTAACATGCCCACCACCTAGGGCTGGATTTAAGATTTTGGCACCTGTTACAGGCACTCAGTTTTAAAGTGCCCACTGCAGATATTCAGAATTATCTCCTCTACAACTTTGGCGGCAGCAGCTCTGACACAGCATGCCTTTCTCTCTCTCTATTCTGGTTCCATCAGCATCCCTCTCTTTCTCTCTCTCACCCCACCCAGCCTGTGCCCTTCATCCACTACACCCCTGCCAACAGCATTCCCGCTCCTCTCCTCTCCCCCCCCCCACAGGGAGCAACACCCCCTTCTTTCTCTTTCTGTGTCTCTCGCTCCTCCTGACCAGCAGCATTCTCCTTTCTCTTTCATACTTCTTTGCCTTGCCCATCACCTTCCTCTCTCTCTCTCACCCACTCAGCAGGCTGCTGAGTTACTGCACTGGCTCCCAGTTCCAGCACAGGCTTCTCTCTCCCTTCGGCGTCTCAAGCAGCTCCAGGGTAGGGAGCACAACTCTGGCCCTGAATGCGGTTCCCACACGCTGCAGTAGGCAACTGATATAGACAGCAGCACTTCTGCACCTGAACCCAGGGTACAGGTACATTTGACTATTGCTAGCCAAAGTAACAGCCTACATTGTGGGCACTGCTGCTAAAGCACAGAGACCCCCAAAGCTCAAGGCCTGGGATAGTCACCTTGATTAACCCCCCATCCCTTCACATCCCACCCCTGGTGCTGCTGGAAACTTTAAAATTTGACACCATACATAGGTGCTTGTGCTGCCTGTGCTGAAATCTGAGCTTCATGTTGCAACACAGTTCCTTCCTCATATAGCCTCCGCCATACCCTTAAGGAAAAGAGATCAAATTCAGCCAGGCTCTACTCCAACCCTCCAAATTTCCATACTTGGAGGCAGGCAGGCTGATGCAGGAACAGGAGGACTCAGCTGATTAGCCACTCTTCAAGCTAGAACAGGAAAGAACTGGGGCATAACCTTGGCACTGTGCAGGCATTCCCCTCTCCCCCACCCACGTACCTTGAAGCAGGTTGCAGGAGGGAAGATTCAATTGAATGGCTGCAGGCAGGAACTAAAAGGGGGTAGGCAATGAGACCAAACTCTCTCTCTCTGCTCCACCTCTGCCATACCCACCAGTATTCACATAGTAGACAAGTCAGAAGACTCAGTGAGTGTCAGCCACCAGGCTTCTCACCTCCTGGGTTTTGCTCTGTTGATTGCCCCTTGTCTCGCAGGATGTGTAGAATCAGCCCAGCTTGGAGCTGCCAGCAGAGGCAGCAGTGCAAAGGGCCTGAGGAAGAGCCCAAGGAGGAAAAGACAGTTCAGTCTCCAGGCTCTTTATAGGTCAGATGCAAATTTTCAGTGGGCCATACTGAGGCCTGGAGGACATATGTTGGACAACCCTATGCTAAGGCTTTTATCTGACAATTCAGGAGGTGCATAGCTATATTTCACATTTTACAATTATTTTCCAAACACCTCAAAATATATTGGACTGAATTATTGTAATAGTTGGTTAATGCTGAACAAAGATATTGCTGCTTTTCAGGAGACTTTACATCCACAGAACTCCACAAATGCTCCCAGTTCTACTTTCTTTCCACAAATGTTGAAGTCCTTGCAAATTCCTTGGCCCTACGGCCACATCACCCTGATTGCGTCCAACCTCATCTAATCCCAGCAGCTAAGCAGGTTGGGTCTGGTTAGTGCTTAGATGGGGAGACAAATTCTCTAATGAATATTCTTTTTACATCATGATGGTCCAAAAGAACAAAATTTAAGGAGATGAATCAGTTTTTGATAGAAAGCAAAGTAGGGTCTCCTGGATTTCTCATCAGTTTTGCTGAATTTTAAATTTAAAGGGAAAAAAATATCCTGTGATTTACCTGGGAAAATTAACAAAATACCCTCCAGAGATCATTCTTCATGTTCCAGAAGAGGTGATTCCAGAGAAGATAGACTAGACGAGGCTCTGACTCAGTACATAAAAACACTAACTGAAAGTATCTCTGTGAGCCATTATGCAATGGGGGCTTGGCGTGCCCCGATTTAAAACGTTATAATCTTATCTGTATGCTACGTCACATTAAAGAATGGTTCGCAGGAACCTCATTTCATTCCTCACAATTACACCTACAAGCTTGGCTACAGGGGATGAACCCGCTAGCATTATTACAAGTACCAAGACGACTGATTCCAACTGGTATCTCGCAACTTCTTATCATTGAATCTGGTAGGAAAGCCTGGGACTGTTTATGTGCGCTACAAGGTAACAGGAGTTCAGTGACCCCTTTTATCCCGCTTTGTGGTAATCCGCAATTCTCGCCGGGTCTTGGAGTCGCAGTGTTTCGTCACTGGGAGGACAAAGGCTTAAAATATCTGAGTCAATTTGTGAATGTATCTCAAGGTGGCTTATTTACGTTTCTGGACTTACAGACGAGATATGAGTTAAGGGATTCTGACATATATGCCTATATGCAAGTCCGACATTACATTACCACATTGGGACTACATAGGTTTCCCTCTCAGGACTATAAAGTTTTAGAATCTCTATTCTTGGGCCCCATTATAGGGAAACCTAAATGCTCGTTCTTTGTACAGGCGCTCCGAAACTCCCTCCCAACATCCACAACAAAGGTGATAGCGCAGAAGTGGATGGGTCAGGTTGGACTGGATATCTCTATCAATGATATTAAGGCCTATTTGAAAAATATACCAAAAGCGTCGGAAAACATCAGCTTGCGTGAAGTCCAGTTTAAATTCATATGGCACTATTATTATTCAAGGCAGAAGGCGTTCCAAATGAAGATCTGTTCCTCCAATACGTGTCTGAAATGTGAAACGGCAGTGGGGGACTATTTTCATAGTTTTTGGCTCTGTCCCAAGGTGCTTGTTTTTTGGCAGAAAGTCCATGCCTTATGTATAAGCTGTTATGACATAGCCTTGTCGGCTGAGCCCCACTACTGGTTATTTGGGAAGCTGCCTGCTGGGCTTCAGCACATTTCTCCTGACAAACAAAGATTCCTTACTTTAGCTGCAATACTAGCCAAGCAAGTGATACTATCTGTATGGTTGCTAAAAGATCCCCCGATATTCCAAGTATGGATCAACAAGATGCTGAAGCTAGCTAGTTTTGATGACATTACGGGACAACATAGGGTGGGACGTACCCAACAGCGCATAAAAGCCATGTGGGAACCTTTTCTTTTAAAGGTTTTGGGACCCAATAAAGGCCGACGTTCCTTCGAGGCCAATGTTGGTGATCTTCCGACGGACATACCAGTTACTTCCGCGTAGCCACCTACCTGACGCGGATGGATTCCAAGCATAAGCCATGCTGTTTCTGATTCCATAAATAACTGAAGGCAGACATACTGGGGTTGGAGACTGATGAACAAGGTTGAGTGATGAGATACCTATATGCTTTATATGCGTTATTTCTACATTTAGATTGGGCACTTGTGTGGGAGGGGGGGGGGAAAGGGGGGTATGACAAATAAAGGATATATATATATATAATAAAATAAGGGGTTCATGGTTAGCGACGATCTGGACCACTTACCTGTTACATTCTGTTTTCTCTTTTCTTTTATTTGGGGTACCAGATGTTTCATGATTTCTGCTTACACACTGAGGGATGGTTTCTTGTATTGGTCATGATACCGTTGCCCTATTAGGTTAGATGTTTGGATAGCAGTCACCTTTTTTGTCATGGGGTTATTGCATGTTTCGCTTTTGTTATCTGTTTGTATAACGAGTGTCATGACATCGGGGCGTAGCGGTGCCCTACCGGAAAACTCTATGCCTCATGCTGAACGGATGTCAGGTTGTTTCATTAATGTTATGCTTTACTGTTATGTTCTAACCTACTGATACTGTACTGTGTTATGTGTGTACATTACCCTAATAAAAAACATATTAAAAAAAAAAACACTAACTGAAAGGTAGACTCAAAAGAAAAAGCTGAAGAGACTATGCAGTGACGTTCTGGGTTCCCTATGTAGGCATGATTAAGCTTACTTTTTCTTTCTGACCAGCAGTTTCTTTCTGCTCCTTTCAGCCTGTAGCTTAATCAGAATTGGCCTCAACTGGATGACAATAGTGTGAGTTTTCAGTCTATGGATTTTGCCCCTTTTCCATCTAGCCCAACTGTTGCAGTGAAAGCCCTTGGCTAAAAGCCACAGACCATGGCAGTTTTCAGAACCTGGAGTGCATGCATCTCGAGTCTCGACAGTAAGTGATGCTGTTCCCCTCCCCCCCCCCCCTGCCTTCAGGAGTTGTGCACATTGCCTCCTCAGCATCCCCCAGCCCCAGCTGGCACGAGGAGTATGAAGCTGGGGGTCGGGAATCGAACCTAGGTTTACCGCATGGCAGTCCATGGGCCAACCACTGAAGAATAACTCTGCTGGTTTCTGGCAGGTGAAATTTTACTGAGACGAGAGAAGTAGCTGGAACATAAAATGTTAATTTAGATTTCTGTACTAAGGGAAGATGAGACTTTTTTTTCTATTTTAAAATGTCTAGGCCAGACCTTACTATATCCTTTAATTTCTTCCTAATTCTGTTTTCTACAATGAAAAAAAAGATTATGTGGGGATGGGGGAGTAGGTAGGTCTGATACACTAACAGCTCTTAACACCCAATTTTTTCCTTTTTTTTTCCCCCTCTGTTTTCTATGTTTGTCCTATTTTTCCCTGTTCTATATTAACTTGGATAAGTGTAGGGGTAGGCAGCCATTTAGCAGTGACATACCAAGTTTAATGGATTTCGGTTCACATGAAGGTTAAGTGCTATTAATTTAAAAATATCTACAGAGCACAAAAGAGTCAATTACAAATGGTTGAAAACATACAGTTATCCCCAAAAGAGAAAATTCTACAACGTATTTCACTTTAGACTATTTTTAACAGAATTTCTATGACTGTATCCTTTCACATGTTGGTCTACCAGTCTCATATCATCAAAAAACAAGTTCAAGCGAAAAAAATAAAACAATAAACTGGAAGGAGAACCCAACTCTGTGGGGTGGCGAGCGGGATTCCTGAGGACTAACATCCTGCTGTCCTAGGAGAACACCTGTTACAGGTAAGCAACTGCACTTTCTCTTAGGACAAGCAGAATGGTAGACCTCATATGTGGGTGAATACCAAGCTCCAGGCTGCCTTCGTGAACAAGTGAGACCAACAGGTGCCGAACTTGTTTTTTTGATGAGACTGAAGGGGACCTTGCGCGGATAGTGGCATGCTGGGCATGCTCAGTGTGCTGGTCAAAGCTTTTAGAAACTTTCGCAAAAGTTTTCCATTCTGGGCTCCATCGGATGATGTCACCCACGTGAGGACTAACATCATAGGAGAATACCTGTTACAGGTAAGCAACTGCACTAAATACAGATAAATAGGCAGATCGGTGATCTTTTAAGGGTCAAGGATAACTGGTGGGGGGGGGGGGGGGGAGTGAGGCTATTAAATCAAGGGGTTTGGAAGGATTATATTAACTGGGTGAATTGGGAACAAAGTGGTAAAACTGTAAATAGCATTGATGTACGCCCCTTTTATAATCCCTCGATTTACGTAGTGCCAACGGGCACAATAATACTGCGGCTCTGTTGGTCAGCAGGGGACTGCCTGGCTCCCACTAGGGGCACTAGACAGGAAGAGTTGGGTTCAGGCTTGAAAAAGATTGTGCAGGACAGACTGACCAAAGGCACTGTCCTGCGATATCCTTGTCCAAGCAGGAGAGAGCCGCAAACATGTGAAGAGAACGCCACGTTGCAGCACGGCAAATTTCAACGACGGGGACTGCTTGCAGAATAGCCACTGACGTCACCCTAGCCTGCACAGAGTGAGCTTTGATTCGGCCAGCCAGTGGAAGGCCTGCTTGGCATAGCAGAAGGCGATGCAATCTGTCAGCCAGTTGAATAAAGTCAGTTTTCCCACCGCCACTACCAGCCTCTTGGTATCGAAAGTCACAAAGAGCCTAGTGAACTGCCTGTGACCGGCTATGCAATCTAAATAGAAAGCCAAGGCCCTTTTGCAATCCAAAGTGTGAAGAGCCAATTCCCCTGGATGGGAATGAGGCCTAAGAAAGAAGGTGGGTAAAATAATGGACTGATTATTGTGGAAATCAGTCACTATCTTAGGCAGGAACTTAGGGTGCATACGCAAGACCACCCGAACATGAAAAACTTGTGTATGGCAGATATGTGACCAAGGCCTGAAGCTCGCCAACTCTATGAGCCGAAGTAATCGCCACCAGGAATATAAAACTTTCCAGGTGAGGAACTTCGGGTCACAGGAACGCAACGGCTCAAAGGGAGGAAGCATGAGCAGCGCCAGGACAATGTTGAGGTCCCAGGATGCAATAGGAGGCCGAAGAGGGGGCTCCAGCTGGAGCAGGCCCCTAATAAAGCGACCTAAGGGCTGCACCAATATGGGCATGCCAGCCACACCTCGATGGTGCGCATTAACAGCATTAAGATGAACCCTGACTGAGCTGGTCTGAAGCCCAGACACGGAAAGGTGCCACAAGTAGTCCAACAGCTGGGAAAGGGGGCATGTGGATGGATCCAAGCCATATCCCACACACCAGATCGAGATTCTTCTGCTGCTGCATACAAAGGCCACCAGCGAGATGAGGGAAAGAGCCTGATTGTGGGACAAAAACATTTTTGCCTGTGCTGTGTCTAGTCTGGCTCTTATAACGTCCAGCTGAGGAGACGGGCAGAGGTGAGACTTTGGGTAGTTGATCATGAACCCTAAAGATTGTAGAGTCCACATCGTCAGCGCTAAGGCACTCAGCACCCATGTGCAGGAATCGCTCTTGATCAACGAGCCGTCCAGGTATGGGAAGTCGTGCACTGCATGACGCTTGAGATATGCAGCCACTACCACTAGGCATTTGGTGAAGACGCAACGGGCTGAGGCCAATTCAAAAGGCAGAACCTTGTACTGGTAGTAAGCCTTCCCCACCATGAAGTGGAGGTATTTTCTGTGGCCGGGAAAGATGGCTGTGTGAGCATAAGCTTCCTTGAGATCGAGGGAGCAGAGCCAGTCTCCTCTTTTGAGGAGGGGAATCTGCATTCCCAGAGAGACCTTCTTGAACTTTTCTCTTAAAAGAAATTTGTTCAATGCCCTGAGATCGAGGATGGTGTGTAAGCCGCTGTTCCTCTTCGGAATTAGGAAATACCTCGAATAGAACTCTTGGCCCTGCTGGGGATGAGGAACTGACCTGCTGCAAGAAGGGCAGAGAGTTCCATTTGAAGTATGACCTGCTGGGCAGATGAACCCCACATATGGGGGAGAGGTCCCTGGGAGCCATCTGAAGTTGAGTCAGAACTCCTGACGGATTACAGTAAGAACTCATCAGTCCGAAGTGACATCCTCCCAGTGATAGGCAAAGCCAATGAGTCTGCCTCCCACTGGGGAATCCGGTGTCAGGACTGCACTTGGCTGACTCTTGCTCCCTCACCGCCAGTCAAAAACCCACAGCTGAGGTTTGCTGAGGCACTGGCTGGGGCCTGGGTGCTCGCTCTTGGTGAGGTCGGCCCTTGGAGTTAGTGCATGGTGTGCAAGCTCAAGAGGCCAGAGGATAATACTTTCTCTGCCTATCGAAGGACTTCCAGGAACCTGGCCTGGAAGATTTCCTGCCTTAGGAAGGGGCGTCGGAAGCGCTAGCAGAAAGTTGTTGAAGGGTGTTATGGTGGTCCTTCAATTGCGCTACTGCATCCCGGACCTTATCCCCAAAGAGGTTGATACCTGTGCAGGGGAGGTCAGTTAGCTTTTTTTGTACTTCTGGACGGAGGTCAGAAGCTCTGAGGCAGGCCATCCTATGGGTGCCGATGCCCACCACGGCTCTGCGGGCCGCAGTTTCAAATACATTGTAGGTGGATCTCACCTCATGTTTGCCAGCTTCTAAACCCAGCAGGATGATAGCCGAGAGTGCCTCCTGTTGCTGTTGAGGCAGGCCCTCTGTGAGATCCTAGACTCATTTCCATAGGTTCTGGTGGTGCTGGGTCATGTACAACTGGTAGATGACAATATGGGCGATAAGCATAGCACCCTGGAAGACCTTTCTGCCCAAGGCATCGAGCGTCCTATGTTCCCGCCCCAGGAGGGCAGAAGCGTGGGTATGGGAGCACCTGGCTTTTTTAAGGGTGGACTCCTCAACCACCAACTGGCGAGGGAGGTGCCGCTTCACGAACCCCATGGCTTGCTGCACCAAATAGAAACTTTGGCCAGCAGACTGAACATGCCCAGCCTGTTACTATCCGCACGTCCACACAAGGTCCCCCTTCAGTCTCGAAACATAGCAAAAATATGAGTGAAAACGAAAACAAGAAATCTGAGGTGAACCCAACATCGTGGGGAGGCGGGCGGGATTCCTAGAAGAACACCTGTTACAGGTAAGCAACTGCGCTTTCCCCTAGGACAAGCAGGATGGTAGTCCTCACATGTGGGTGAGTATAGAGCTCCAGACTGCCCCATTCAACCAGAGAGACCAACAGCAAACAAACAAGGTGCCAACGGGCACAACACAACTCCAGCGCTGTGGGGAAAAGGGGGGGGGGGGGGGAGGTCGGTCTGGTCCCACAAGGAGCATGAGCAGAGACAGTTGGGTTCAGGTCTGGAACAGGTAGCGCAGGACGGACTGACCAAAGGCACTGTTCTGATGGCTATCCCTGTCAAGGCAGTAGTAAGCTGCAAATGTGTGGCGAGAACTCAAGGTTGCAGCCCTGCAAATTTCTGTGATGGGGACTGCAAGTAAATGGGCCACCGACGCTGCCATGACCCACACTCTGCCGGCTAGCTGAGGGCCTGCCTGTGCATAGCAGAAGGCAATGCAATCTGCCAGTCAGTTCGATAGGGTTTGCTTACCCACCACAGCACCCAACCTGTTGGGGTCAAATGACACGAAGAGATGGGTAGACTGTCTATGGTTTGCTGTGCGCTCTAAGTAGAAGGCTAGCACCCATTTACAGTCCAGGGTGTGGAGAGCACGTTCCCCAGGGTGAGAATGTGGCGTCGGTGGGTAAAACAATCGACTGATGTGGAAATCACCATCTCGGGCAGGAACTTAGGGTGCGTATACAGGACCACACGGTCATGGAAGAACTTCATGTATGGTGCGTACGTAACCGGGGCCTGAAGCTCACTGACACTGATCGCCACCAGGAAAGTCAAGTGAGGAACTTCAGGTCACAGAACTACAGAGGCTCAAAGGGAGGCCACATCAGTCTCGCCAAGACAACGTTGAGGTCCCAGGATGCTGTCAGAGGCCAAAGAGGGGGATTCAGTTGGAGGAGACACCACATGAAAATGGCCGAGGGGTTGGACTGTAACGGGCATACCAGCAACACCTCGGTGGTATGCACTGACCACGCTAAGGTGCACTCTGATGGAACTGGTCTGGAGCCCAGACTCGGACAAGTGCCACAGATAGTCCAGCAGCTGGGGGAGAGGGCACGAGAAAGGGTGCAACCTATGTCCTCTGCACCAGATGGAAAAGCGTTTCCATTTTGAGCTGTAGGACTTCCTGGTTAAAGGTTTCCGGGATTCGATCAGGACCCGGGAAACACTATCCGAGAGCTGTAAGGGCTGGAGGATTATGCGCTCAAGCCGTGAGGGCCAGTGCCTGAAGGTTTGGGTGGCGCAGAGTGCTCTGGTTCTGTGATATGAGGTCGGGCGCCGTCCCTATTCAGGATGGGCATACGCACTGACAGGTTCTAGAGAAGTGGGATCCAAACCTGCCAAGGCCAGGAGGGCGCCATGAGAATCATGGTCCCCCCATCCTCCTGAAGCTTCGAGAGAGTCTTTGAGAGGAGCAAGAGAGGTGGGTATGCATTCACGAGGCCCTGCCCCTAGTGAAGGGAGAAGGCATCACAGGCCGGATGGCTGTTCCCCCCTACTAGGGAGCAGAATCTGCTCACCTTGTGATTGAGAGGGGAGGCGAACAGGTCCACATCCAGCATATCCCAGCGGTGGAATAGGCTGGTCACTACTGCAGGGTTGAGGGACCACTCGTGTGGCTAGAAGGACCGGCTGAGGTGGTCTGCCAGCACATTGAGGTGACCCAGCAGGTAGGTCGCCCGCATGTATTCCAGACCTGCACTGCCTCTTGACAGAGAGGGAATGAGCCCGTGCCGCCCTGCTTGTTGATGTACCACATCGCGACCTGGTTGTCAATCCTGATCAGAAATTCCTTGGATGACAACTGATCCCGGAATGCCCACAAGGCATACCGTATCGCCCGAAGCTCCAGAAAGTTTATCTAGCAACGTGCTTCGGCAGTAGTCCAAAGGCCTCAAGTGTGTAGGCCGTTCATGTGGGCTCCCCACCCCCGAGGAGAAGCATCAGTGGTAAGGGTCACTTGGGGAGGCGCGGGCTGGAAGGGAAACCCGCATTCTAGATTGGGGGGAGGGGCTTCCCATCAGTTCAAAGATAGCTTGAGAGGATCCGTGACTCTAGATCGTGGCCCAGTGAGGGCTCCTCATGCAGAGGCGGGCCAGGGGAGTCACATGGATGAAGGCCGCCACGTGGCCCAGCAGGCAGAGTAGGAGACGGGCTGGCACCCTCCTGCTGTTGCGGGTGAGGGTGGCCAGCGAGGCGAGGGCAATCACTCGGCCCTTGGGCAAGAGAGCTTTTGCTTGTGCCATGCCCACCTGGTGCCTATGAAGTCTAGCTGCAGGGACGGACAGAGGTGCGATTCGGGGAAGTTGATAACGAACCCCACAGTCTGCAGAGTCTGAACCATCAGGGCCAGAGCTTGCAAGGCTCCGGAGCAGGAGTCATTCCTGACCAGCCAGTTGTCCAGGTATGGGAACACATGGACCAAACGACGCCTGAGGTAGGCAGCCACCACCATCAAGCATTTTGGTGAAGATGCGGGGGAGCTGATGCCAGCCCAAAGGACAGCACTCTGCATTGAAAATGTGCATTCCCCACCAAGAAGCGGAGATACTTCCTGTGGTTGGGGACAACCACAATGTGTGCATATGCCTCCTTCAGGTTGAGGGAGCAAAGCCAGCTCCTTTTCGGAGGAGGGGGATCAGCGTGCCCAGAGAGACCATCTTGAATTTTTCTCTTACGAGAAACTTCTTCAGCGCTCTGAGGTCGAAAATGGGGCGAAAGCCGCAATTCCTTTTTGGGATGAGAAAATACCTCAAGCAGAATGCTTGGCCCTGTTGTTTGCGAGGGACCGGTTCCACAGCGCCCGCTGCAAGGAGGGCGGAGAGTTCAGTTTGAAGAACGACCAAATGGGCATGGGGGAAAGGTCTCTGGGAGCCGGCTGAAGTGCAGACGGAACCCCTGGAGGACGATGGAGAGGACCCAGCAGTCCGACATGATCTCTTCCCAGCACTGGGCGAAGCTGAGGAGCCTGCTGCTGACTGGGGTACGGGAATGCCGGGCCTTTTTTAAGGCGGACTCCATGATCACCGACTGGTGGGGGAGCTGCCTCCTCTCAAACCCCAGAGCCTGTTGCACCAGGTAGGTGGCATCGGCCTTTTTGTTAACTGGGGAGACAGAGATGGGGTGTTCCCTCATGCAGAGGAGGAGTTCCTTAAAAATATCGTGGATTGGAACTGCCATGATCTCCTTAGGAGCATCAATGAACTGGAGGCCTTCCAGCATCTTATGATGTGCGTTCTCCTCCGTGAGGAGCTGAAAGGGATTGGTTTCAGCTATACCCTGACAAACCTCGCGAATGACAGATCCTCAGGCGGTGACTGGCCTGCTCCTCTGGAGGGGAAGGCTTCGAGAGTGGGTCATCGGAGTATTCGGAGGACGAGTCTGTGGAGTCATCACCCCAAGGGTCATAGGGACCCTCTTCCTCACTTGGGCCAGGGTGCAGAGGGCTGTAAGGGGCATCAGCCCAGGGCTCCTGGGGCTTCGGAGGCTGCAGGGGCACAGATGGCACCAATGGGTCCCCTGGCATTGAGGGAGTCATCAACCATGGTAAGCCGGAGGGGTCCGGCGAAGGCTCAGGGAACCATGGGTGAGGGCGCACGGTCCTGGTGGACTCTTCCTCCTCGGACCCAAAAATCAGGATCGCTCCAGTAAGGGGCATCAGTGGCCAACGGAGCATCGAGGGCCCCTCGGGCACTGGCTACATCAGTAGGGCACCAAGAAGGTCGTCCAGACGCTCTAGAGAGGTGCTATCATCAATGGCGGAGGCTCGGGCACAGGTATGGGGGCCGGTGGCACTGGCAGCTCAACAGTCTGCAGTGCCTTAAGCACTGCCGATTGCACCCTGCGGTCCAGCTCCTCCTGGAAGTCCTAAGTGGTCAGGTGTGATGGACGGGGACGAGGCGTCGCTGGCTCATCCTCTGGTCCCTGAGGTGGCACGGTGCCCTGCACCAGTATTGATGGGGAATGCCTTGGGCTACCGGGGCACCGGAGGATGGGGCCTCCAGTGGCCGACGCCGCTTCGATGGTGACTCGGCAGCTGCCAATGCTGCTCCGGAACCAGAATAGTGTCGGGACGGTGATCAGTGCCCGTGCTTCCGGGATCGCTTCCGGTGTTTAGCCTGGTCTTTCCCCGGCGCTGAGGACGTTGATGACCCCGAGGTCTGGGGGAGGGGAGAGACCACTGAGGATCGATCTCCCTGATCCTTGGGGGTGTTAGCTAGAGGGGTCGCGAGAGGGAGTGACTGAGATGGCTCTCAGCAATCCTTGGGCACTGAAGAAACTGACGCAGGTGTGGAGGATTTCGGGGTCTCAAAAAGTTTCTCCATTTTGTCGAGTCACGCCCAATGCCCTTTGGGTGTCATCTGATCGCACAGATGGCACCCACGGATATCGTGCGAGGCCCCCAGGCTGAGGATGCAAACCTCATGCGGATCCGTGATGGACATTGTCCGCGGGCATTGGGGGCACTGACGAAAACCGGTTGACACCATGAAAAATACCGGTGTGCGGTCGATGACTGACAGACACCGTGGAGTGGAGATTTGGGAATCGACTGCAAGTTTGAAGAAAATGGCCAAAAAAGGACCTACCGCATTGAGGGGACACCAGCCAAGGAGGAGGACCCAACGAGAATCTGAAAAACAACTCGAGAAATTGAGGAGAAAATTTGAAAATCTCCACGGACCGCGAGGCAACTGTACCGCAGAAAAGAAGAGACTGAAGGGGGAGCTCGCTGTTGTGTCCGTCTTTGCCCGACGCCCTCTCTCCGCCCTCCTTACCTCTCTGGTGCCTCCCTCTTCATCCGCGGGAAGACTGGCTACCGCACCGTTCTCTTGCCACTTGTCCTCGGGCGTTCCCGGATCGGCTCGACGCTGCAATCGCCATGTTTCCTGGAGGCCTAGGGGCGCACGCGTGCCGCGGCCCTGATTGAAGTACAGGCATTGGCGTGAACCTCGGGGGGGCGTCCCCCGAAGATGACATCACCCGCGACGGATATTTAAGGTCTTGGAATTTGCTATCACATCGAGTTAGCAAGGGGTTTCGCTACCTAAGCTACTCTGCCTCCTCGGACTTACCAGAGGTACCCGCTCCTCGGGGGCCTCACTCTCTCCTTGTTTTTTCAGGTGACAGTCTGGAACCGGTACTCGCTCAAGGGCCCTGATCCCAGACTTGCTTCGTATACTCCTCTGCCTGGAAGTCTTCACTACCAACTATATCAGCTACATCAGTGAATTACCATCATTCTTTCTGAGCTTTCCCTGGAACCAGGTACTCGCTCCTCGAGGGACCTATACTTTCCAGCTCATGGGCTTCATTGGGACATAGTAAGACTCACACAATCTGCATACCCTGCCTACTCACTATATCTCAGTCTCTCTTCAGCTCAGCCTCCAGGGATCGCTGTTCCAGTATCTGAGGGACTACAGCCCAGCCAGGCTTACCAGCTCACTACTGCCATCTCATGTGGTTCAGTATACTGTCTAATAAAGAACTAGTGTGTGTTTGTCTCCTAACTCTGAGCCTGACCGGTGGTCCCTCTCAGGATCATTCCCTGGGGGTGTGGTCATCTGCCACTGGTCCAAGGATCCACCCTCAACTCTCATGTATACTACAAATCCCGAACGGATTGCTAACTACTATCTGATTTCTCCTCCCCATCAAGCATCAGATTCAGAACAGATTGCTAACTCCCTAGCAAATCCAGAACACTAGCGTGGACGTGCAGATAGCAGCAGGCTGGGCAAGCTCAGTCTCCTGGCCAAAGTTTCTAGAAACTTTGACAAAAGATTTCTGGGCCGAGCTCCATCGAATGATGTCACCCACATGTGAGGACTACCATCCTGCTTGTCCTAGGAGAACTGAAGACAAGGAACACACTTTACTTCTGGAGTAGGGAGACCTGTTGCTGAGATGTTGAAAAAGTGTCAGTAAGGGCCATTTATAGGCCTGAGCAAGTGAAGCAATCAGGAGGCAACTTAAGGCTTTTCCTGCCTCGGGCCCTTTAAGTAGGGTGTTGTTGGGCATGCACTCTCCATAGGAGGAGCGAGGCCAGCTAGATTCGCCAGCGTCCTGCCGCGTGGAGCGGCGTCAGTGTCTTGCCACCTAGAAGCACGGCGGCCTAGTGTGAGGAGACCAGGCGGGACTGTGCCACATTGGAAGTCAGTAGGGAAGGCTCAGCCAGGAGGGCGAGTGTGGCAGTTCACGGGAGAAGCCCACGGACCGCCGAGCGTAATTCTTTTTCATTCTTACTGCTATGTCTATGCTATTACAAAGTTTTGTATCATTGTAAACAAACAATTTTCTTTCAAGTCCTTCTATGATGTTACCAATAAAGATAGTGGAAACAACTGGACCTAGCACAAAAGTTAGGTCATTTTGTCTTTACCAAAGTGGACTTTATTGATCTCCACTCCAATCATTTTTTGCTCAACTAGTTCCTCACCCAATTTACTACTTTCTGGACTACTCCTTTATCGTTCAGCTTGTTCACCAGTCTTCTAGGAGGCACACTATCATAAGTCTTACTGAAGTCCAGATTGGCAACATCTACTGCACTTGTTTTATTTATTTATTTATTTTTAGTTTTTATATACCGATCTTCTTGCATTAGATACAAATCAAACCGGTTTACAAAGAAAAAGAACATGCCAAAAAGGCGATACAAGGAACCATGAATGTAAAAACGAAAAACTTAGGGTAACATAGTCAGACAGTTAACTGAACAGTTTAAAAACAATTACTACCTTTATCACATTAGAGTGTGGCTAGGTTTTGTGTGTGTGTGTGGGGGGGGGGGGGGGGTAGGATAATGTATATTCATGGATCAAGGAGCCATGAAATTAATGAGCACAAAAATGCAGATGCCAACAGAAAAGGAGCATTTCGTCCACCCAGTTTGGCCACTTGTACGTTGCTACTGGGATGCTGCAGGTCTTACTTGATCATCTAATATTCTTCCTAAAGTGGAGGCTATTTATTGTTCCTATTTCCTTATTGTCTTCTATTTCTTTAAAGACTGCTATGCAAAGTCTCATAAATTCCTAGCAAATGCAAACTCTTAATTCTGGTTTACAATCATAGTCCTTTATGCATCAATAAAGAAACTGCAAGGTAATTTGATACTAGACTCTTGCAGCTACTGCTAATCACAGGTCACATGTCCATTACTACAACAGGCTGCTCAGCTTTGTGTACAAACTAAACACCATCATGCTGATCATGTGATAAAAGTATAGCAAAAGGAAATGAGTCAACTCACTGCTATCTGAGGACAGTGATGCAAATGTTTAGCAATGTAATAGGTTTAGTGAACCCTGGCACAGGCGGCTCCCACAGCAGCACTCCTGTCCACAAGTTCTATCAAGTGTAAAACAGTGACACTGATGCAAGCACTTGGTAATTCTGGATGTTTGAGACATGCTGGCCTTGGAACTAAATTGCAAATATCGATGGGTCATACCAGCCTTGATTCACAAGCAATAAGATTGGTTTGGTGTCAAGTTTGATTCAGGATAATTTTTTTTAAACATTTGGTCTTGAACTAGATCATTTCTTCCAGAACAAAGAGACTGGGAGAGTCAGAGAGATTCACGGTTAGGGAGACTAATTTTATGGGTGGGCCTAAGGTCTGCATCTAATTTGTACATTATTCAGCATTTTAAAAGTGAACCTATGCGCATATGTTTGCTTTGAAAATGCTGAGGTAAGTGGCCTGGTATGTGCTTAGATTAGCTTGCATAAAATTACACCTCTTCTTTGGAGGGCATAATTTGTGAATGTTAACTTACATGCTTCCTTTTTAAAATAAAAAGTAGATGCATAAATTTCAACTCTGAACTAACAGTGCCCAGTGCCCAGCGCCCCCTCCCACCCCCAAATGCCTCTGCAGTTTTGCTTATAAGCAGTGCCATTAGCCTCCCTCAATTGAGAAACTGCATAATTAGCTTGTGGTTGCATATTTTACGATCTACTACAAAATCAATATTCCTGAAAGCTTTCACACCTCCTAAATCCTTTGAACAAAGCTTCAAGGGTGCCTATCTGCCTTTCAGTATGAACTCTCACTCTGCTCCAGTCTCTCTCCCTTCACAAACAGCCTGCAGGGAATCCTCTCCTGAAGTGAACAGGAGGGCAGAGGTGAAGTTGGAGTGGACAGAGAAAGCAGTCAGAATGTTTGATCCTTCAAAGATCACTTAAATCCTTATCAAACCAAAGATTATTTTGATATAACTCCTGGAGAGAGTGATGTCCCTTTAGAAGAAGTTCATCTTTATACAACAGTTCTTGCACCTGCATATGTGGCCAGCACACAGCACACCTGGCTGTGTTTTGGAAGTCTATACCTATTAGTGTCCCACAGCTGGCAACATGGGCATTAATTTCAATCCATAGAAGCCTTGGAGGAGTGGTATTACTGCTGACAAATTTCAAGCTTGTTCTAATTCACCACCTTTTTGTACCTGTTACCAAGTGTCCAATATATGAATACATATCTTTCTTTGTAATTAACGTATGACAAACTGCTGATACTGAGGGCATTTTCAGCATACATAAGCTCATATACTTGGAAAGACAACAAAGAATTTCTCAAGAAAATATGAAAAGGATGGTTGCCTTCATAAGAACATAAGAAATTGCCATGCTGGGTCAGACCAAGGGTCCATCAAGCCCAGCATCCTGTTCCAACAGAGGCGAAACCAGGCCACAAGAATCTGGCAAGTACCCAAAGACCAAGAAGATCCCATGCTATTGATGCCAGTAATAGCAGAGGCCATACCCTAAGTCAACTTGATTAATAGCAGTTAATGGACTTCTCCTCCAAGAACTTTTCCAAACCTTTTTTGAACCCAGCTACACGAACTGCACTAACCACATCCTCAGGCAACAAATTCCAGAGCTTTATTGTGCGTTGAGTGAAAAATAATTTTCTCCGATTAGTCTTAAATGTGCTACTTGCTAACTTCATGGAATGCCCCCTAGTCCTCCTATTATCCGAAAGTGTAAATAACCGATTCACATTTACTCGTTCAAGACCTCTCATGATCTTAAAGACCTCATGATCTTAAAGACCTTCTCTCAATTCTAAACAAAAGTGACATTTCATAGTTAAATGTTTATAACTTACATATATTAACTTGATAAAATGTTGAATTTTGTACTTTGTGCTTATTAAAAATATATACAAATAAAAAATATGAATTTTTTTTTAATTTTTTTGCATAGCCAGAAGTGTGAAACTTTATGCAAAATTATGCAACTTTATTTCTGTTTGAAAAACCTGGCACAAAATTTGTTAGCTCTTGCTGCAAGATCCACTGCAGGAAACCAGGGGCTCTGCACAAAATATGCATGTGTTAGAGTGAAATTCAGTCAGAGACTTGAACTGGAGGTCAGTCCTAGGGTTCAGGACAGGAGCTCTGACCCTCAGACCAGCTGGGGACCTGAAGCAAGCAGAAGCAGCAGTGAAGAAAACTGCTTCAGGTAGCTCCAAGGCCACACTTCCAGGAATTAGGGATGGGCTGGGGTTCAGTCAAAAGGGGTTGCAGAGGAACAAGAAGCTATTTGCAGCAACTCAGACTAACTCATTCTCTTTGTTATTGAATTTGCTACATGTCGAACCCTGACTCCCTCCAGACCTGCTGTGTTGAAACTTTTGTTCCAGTCTGTCACTACAATCTTGCCACGCTAGTCTTTCAGGTCCTTTCTGCAGTTCTGCCAGTTCTAGTGTTTACTAGTTCTGCTACTGCCTATGACTTATGACCTATGATTATGATTCCTGAACTGAAATTCCAGGATGCTCCTAGTACCTGCGCCAGCCTTGTAAACCAGCCTGCTGATTCCAGCTCTTGGCCTGCGGCCAAGCTCCAGATCCACTTCCGCTCTAGCTCTTGTTACCTGCCAACTCCAAAATTCTAGGCCTTCATCTGAGTGAAACTATTGATTCACTCAGATGAATCAATTTCCCAGTCCATGCCTGGCCCAGCCTGTGCCAGTGCCCAGGACTTGGTCCTGCCCAAGCCCCATAAGTACCTGAAGGGCGAGAATCTGAAAGGATGTAACCAGGTTACATGCATACTTTTATGTGCAGTGTACCCCGAGATAAAAGGACTGGTTAGCAGGAGAGGAGAGATTTTGTCTCCCAACATCTCTCATAAAGATTGTGCTGAATCCTTACCCCACTCACTGCAGACTCTCATTGCCCCATACAAAGTCCCAACTTCTCTTCAGAATAACTGCAAGAATGATGTAGCTCCTTGCAGGGCAAACCCCCTTCCTGCACCACAAGCATGACAAAGCCTTCCTTCAGAGATACCAAAGATCCCACTCGTCCAACCATCTGGAATCAGCACCTACAATTCCTGAGGTACTGCCTTTCTATCCAAATTAACTTCTGTTCTAGCTCGTTGTCTTGCTTGTGCTCACCTTCTGCTCCCAGGTGGTACCCTACCATCAATAACCTATTTCACCAACCGTGCTAGTCTTTGGGAAATTGTAGCCTACTAACCCACCCTTGATCCCCTCCCTGTCCCAACCTTCAATGGCCACAATGGATCTTACCTCCTCTAAAGAAATTACAGGCCTCCTCCGAAAACTTAAACCTGCCTCTCATCCCAACGACACCATTCCCACCAAAGCGCTAATAGCCATTCCCAACAGCATATCCAGCACCATAGCTGAGATTATCAACTGCTCCATCACCCACGGGATAGTCCCAGATTCCCTCAAACACGCTGTTGTCAAACCCCTCCTCAAGAAACCCTCTCTAGACCCCAAAGATCCTTCCAACTTCCGCCCCATTTCCAATCTCCCTTTTATCTCCAAACTTATGGAAAAGGTGGTAAATTCACAACTCATGGACTACCTAGAAAACCATGATATTCTCCATGTCTCCCAATTTGGATTCAGGAAGCACTTCAACACCGAATCCTTACTGCTCTCCCTCACTGACTATCTCCTCAGAGGTCTGGGACAAGGCCACAGTTACCTCCTCGCCCTTCTTGACATCTCAGCGGCCTTTGACACCATCAGCCACCACCACCTCCTGACACGGCTAGAAAGCATCGGCATCTCAGGAATAGCTCTTGCTTGGTTCAAATCCTATCTCTCTAACAGAAAGTTCTCTGTGAAAATTGGAAACAACCTATCTGCCTCATACCCCCTACAACAAGGAGTCCCGCAAGGCTCATCACTCTCATCTACCCTATTCAACATTTACCTCACTCCCCTCTGCCACCTCCTCACTGACCTTAAACTCAAATTCTACCTTTATGCTGATGATGTACAGATCATCATTCCCATTCACAACTCCATATCTGACGCCCTCGAGCACTGGGAAAAGTGCCTTGCTGCCATCAACGCCCTCCTCACCAACCTTCAGCTTGCTCTCAACACCAACAAAACGGAACTCCTTCACATCTCCTCGCACCCCCCTGACCTCCTACCTAACGACCCTAAACTTAACCTCCTCACAGCTCAACCCTCCGTTAGAGACCTCGGAGTCCTTCTTGATCCCAACCTAAGTATGAAACCTCACATCAACTCCATCCTCAAAACTGGCTTCTTCAAGCTAAATGTACTAAAGAAACTCAGACCCCTGCTCTACGCCCATGACCTCCGCACAGTGATCCAAGCTACCCTCACCTCCAAACTAGATTACTGTAATGCCCTCCTCTTAGGGCTCCCATTGTCTTCTATCAAACCCCTTCAACTTCTGCAAAATGCTACTGCAAGACTCATTACAAACACACGCAAACATGACCATATTACCCCCATCCTCAAGGATTTACATTGGCTCCCCATAATGTCCCGTATACACTACAAAACTCTGACCATAATTCACAAGTCCATTTACACCCACAACTCCAACTGGCTCGACCTCCCTTTCACTGCCCCCCTGTCCACCCGAGCCACCAGATCTACCAACAAAGGCACCCTACACGTTCAATCCTTGAAACAGGCACATCTCTCCTCCACCCGAGACCGTGCCATCTCTATTGCCGGGCCCGTTCTCTGGAATACACTACCTGTCCACATGCGACTTGAACCCTGTGCATTTAAATTCAAAAAGAAATTAAAAACTCTCCTGTTCAACCATGCTTACACAGAATAACTCCTTCCACTCCCCCTCGCAGTCCCCTTTCAGGTAACCTCCTTATTAAGGAGACTTTCATTGTAAATTGTTTTGGTTATTACCTTCTTGTTCTCCTATCCTTCCTACTGCCTTTCTGTTCTTCCCCCGCCCAGTTACATTCCCCTGTTGCAATGTATTTTCCAATCTTTCAGTTACTATGTGAACCGGTATGATGTCCCCACAAATACCGGTATATAAAAGTTTCTAAATAAAATAAATAAATACTGTTACCCACTCAACTATCCCCATGGCCTGCAGTGTCATCAACTGCTTACCTTATCACTTTTTATTTATTTTTTTTTTTTGCAACAAAGGATCCTCTATGTTCTTCCCATGCCCTCGAAGTCTGTTACAGTTTAGCCTCCTCCACCTAATCCAGAAGAGTGTTTTATGCATTCATTACCCTTTCAATGAAAAAAAAAAAACTTTCCTGATGTTCCAGGTTCTTTGCCCTTGGAGCTTCATATCATAACACCTAGTTCTAGTTGCACTGGTTGCCTATTCAATCATATTTAAATGCCTGAATGGGAAGAGCCCTACATATTTAAGGGCCCTTTTAATTCCATATATAATAGGAATGAATTTGTGGTCCTCTTAGCAGGATTTATTGGTTGTCCCCCCTCTGTCTATGGTAAGACTTGTTGTAAATCATAGACTTTCCTTGAGAAACATTGGCTCTATCTTATGGAATGAGGTACCTTTAAATATTTGCTGAGAGGTCATCTATCTAATCTTTAGAAAGTATTTGAAGGCATGGGTTTTCACATAATATTTGTATTTGTGGGTAATATATGATTTTTAACTAAGTGGGTTATTTTGGAACAGAGGGTTGGCTTACTGGGTGACAGCAATGTTTGCTTTGGGTATTTTATTGTATTTATGTTGTTGGTGTTTATTTAAAATGGTTTTATGTACAATTGTTTGCTCTGTAACTCACCCTGAGATTTTATATTAGAAAAGTGAGAAATAAAAAGAACTTTTTTCCATTGAAAAAGGTTTACTTCTTGCCCGTTATTAATACCTTTCAGATGTTTTAATATCTGTATTATATCTCCCTGTCTGTCTCTTCCTCCAAGATATACCATATTTAGTCTTTAAGTCTCAACTTGTATAACTTTTGGTGCAGACCCTGCACTTTTTTTTGTGAACCTGCTTGTCATGCAGCATCCCAACCACCAGAGGTCCCATGGAGCTACTCCTGCTCTCGCTCCACAGAGACTCTGTGATCCCATGCCTCATCGGGGCTCACTTATTTAACCCTGCCTCTGGCTAAACTCAGTGCCTTATCATTGAGTCTCCTCAGCTCTCTGATTGGCCCTGTCTTGCCTTGGACTTCTCTCTGGCCTCCAGGCCTTCCAGCCTTGCCTTGTGGCCTTGTCTGGCCTTCTGTCCTTGCCTTGCTCTGTGGCTTTCTCAGGTTTTCTGCCCTAGCCTTGCTCTATGGCCTTTCAGGACTTCTGCTCTAGCCTGGCCTTGTAGCCTTCTCAGGCCTGCTTTCTAGCCTATTGCCTTCAGGCTTTTGTGTTCCTTGTTCTTAGTCCTGTCCTTGTCTTATCCTGTCCTGTCTATTCCAGTGTTTCAATCTGCTCTTTGATTCATTGTTCCAGTCTTACCTGCACACTGCTCCAGTGTTCCTGTCTTATCCACACTCTGTTCCAGTCTTACTGTACTCTTTTCCAGTGTTCCAGTCTTACCTGCACCCTTTTCCAGACTCCAGTTCTGCACTGCCTCCAGTCCTGCACTGTCTTAGACTCTAGCCTCGCCTTGCCTCACCTCAGACTCCAAGTTCCAGCCTGCATTCCAACTCCAGCCACAGTCTAATTCCTGCCAGCCGCCAGAACCCAAGGGCCCAACCTGTGGGGTAGGTGGCTGGTATAGGCTGAAGATCCTCCAGCTCTGTCGGCATCCATCCTGAATTGCCCCGTGGGGGTTCACCAGCCTTAGCCGGGCTCTCAGCCGTAACAGATATTTTGTAACCTTTCTCTGGACTGCCTCTAGAATGTCTATGTTCCTTTGGAGGTTCAGTCTCCAGAACTGAACACAATATTCTAGATGAGGTCTCACAAACAAACTATACAGAAACATTATCACATACAACTTCCGCAGCTCCAAAGGAAGAATACTCCAAAGCATGGTGAAAAGCATAACTGCTAGTCTGCTGAAGCCACACTTCCCTAGCCTTAGGAATGGCTAATAATTGCTGACTGGCAGATTGCAAAACATGCTGAGGGTAGTGAGTACCAGCATCTGTTTCAAATAGATGGGACATTCCCCATATAAAATCCGAGGAACTAGGGTTATGATTTTAAACTTAGTCCTTGACACTACGAGGAGACTCATTTAACATCTCAGAATATATGATTCATTGAGATCAGCATTAAGCACATGATACTATTCAATCAAGGTTACTAGATGGGAGTGATGTTAATCAAATCTGATTAATGTCTTTACCTGGGTGACCAGAGAATTAAATTGGGGAGAATGCTAATTGCAGTATAATTAAATTTTAATCTAATAAAAAAAATATCTCTGTACAAACTTCATAACTATCCTCAAAATATATCAACAATACACCCCAAAACATGGATAAAACAAACTTATAACGTTTGTTATAGTTTTTTTCTGTCAGAATTTTATATGGATATGTACATTGCCCAGGGTACAATTTATGAAGGTAATAAATAAATAAATCTATCCAAAATCTGGAAATCTTGGTCTGAACTGAAGGCTCCAATAGTATGGCTCTGTGTTCCCTCTTACATATCCCTTTCACCCTTAAATACGTGGCCCAAGGAATTTATGGCTAAAACCTATATCCATATCCTCTTGTGAAGGTTACTATGCTGGGAAATCAAAGTTTCTGTTCATATATTACCTTATCACCTAGCTAACATGTTTGAAACCAGTGTCCTTGAGTGACTAACATTCCTAAGCTGTCTGTTCAAACATTTGTTAATTAAAAGCTGGAAGGAAAGAAACATGTCCAGAACTTTTTCTAAGAATCTGCTCCCTGGCAAAGAATGCACATGAGCAGTCATTGGAACCTATCTAGTACCCAAGCTCTGTAAGGAATTAATGAAGCAGGTTTCTGTCCATTTTTGCTAGTTGCACCCTTTCAATAAAAAAGGACTTTTCCCCAATCTGTATCTATGGGAATGAAATCTTTATTAAAGAAAGCATGTTGATTATAAATACCTTGGGCATAAGCAACTATATGGTAACTTTGCCCATGTTTAATTGTCTAGTGGAGGACAACTTGACACTGACTGACCAGATTTCAGAATGTTCCTAATAATACCTGGGATCTTCTGATATTCATGCCTTCTTTGGGCCTGCTGAAAGGTAGAACAGAGCTCTCACATACCAGGCTCCAATGTTCTTCTAACAGGGAGCTAAAGGATGGCCAGCCCCATTAATCTGACCCTCTTTCAACCCTTGCACAGGCCTAGTGGTTAGAGCAGCAGGCTACGAACCATGGAAACCAGGTTTCAAATCCCCTCTGCCATTCCTTGTGATTTAGATTGTAAACCCTTGGGGGATAGGGAACTATCTACAGTGCCTGAATGTAATCAGCTTTGAAGTTCTGAAAAAGCAGAATATTAAATAAAATAAAAATTATTAACATTTCTGGATCATCAGTTTACTACCGATTGTGCCAGCAAAGCTGTTTACCCTTCCCTTAATCCTGATCATCTGCTCAGTATTTTGAAAAATACTTTAAAGCTGCGGTCAGAAAGCTGTAAGCCACCTGAGGAGATCAAGCCCATCCTCCTGCTCTAGTCATGATTGCCTGAACCTAGCCCATCCCAGAGAGAAGCTTTTTTTAACCTGTACCTACGTCTAAATATATTAATTCCACCACCTTCCTAGGTAGTTGGTTTTAGTGTTTCATTATGTTGCAGTTAAAAAAGTCCTTCCTCATATCTAATCAAAATCTCTCCAACTACAGTTTAAGCCTTTGAGTACAGATGCAAACCCATCATCCCCCTCTTCATAACTTCCTGTATTTGAATATTGCTATAAAGTCACTTCTTAGTCTTCTCATTTCCAGACTATATAAATCTAAATATAAACACATGATGTTTTTGTGCTTCAACCTAACGTTCTTGGTAACATTTCTAGAATTCGCCAGTTTAGGTGGTCTCCACTCGACTTTCTCCAATTTATACACTTTCCTGAAGTTTGGTGGCCACAACTAGATACAACAGTCCACAATGGTTTTAACAACTTCAAGAACCGTGGGAAAATTGTGTAACTCGGTTTAGATGTGATTTTCCTGTTAAACACATCCTTGTTTCTATTGGCAGAATTATATTGCTGACTAAGAAGTTTGTGGTCTGCTAAAACTCCTTGATTGTCTGCAATATTGCTGTCTAGATAGTCATTTCTCTTTTTTGTATTTCATTGAATCATAACATGCTAGGAATGGAAGGGACCTCTAAAGGTTATCTAGCCCAGGAGACCCCTATGTCTAAATCACCTCAGTCAAATTTTTGTCTAACCTTATCTTAAAAAAATCATCCAGTGACCAAGATTGCACCTCTCGCTCCATTGAGGTGACATGATCCAGTGCTTGAATAGCCTTATAGAAAGTTCATTTTGAACCCACTTTATCAGTCCTTAAGAATCACCTAAGGTGGTATACAACAATTTAAAAAAAATTCATAAAATACAATGCAAAATTCAATAGGTACTGTAAATCCAAAAATAATAATCACTATAATCAACACATATTAACAATAACAATGCCACCCTATTCCACAGATGGACATCATTCTGTACGAAAAAGGCAAGCAGTGTCATAACAAATCATATAAATACAATTATGTTTAAAATTTATACAATATCCTCATTAAAACATCCCCCAAATCCCATCAACTAATACAGGAAGAGCCCAGCATCACTTGATTGCCATTATTTAACATTTCCTCACTGGAGAGAAAGACAAACCAAGTGCCATACTGCTTGTACCTATTTATCACTTTTGTACTTGAAGACTGTGAAAGAGTGTATAGGTTAGACCACCGGAACACCTTAAAGGACCAGGTCCAGTTATCTAGTCCAGTCCACCTTAAGGAATACTCAGGAAGAGAACCCAGGTCAGAGGATGGTTCCCTGGGGAGGAAATAAAAGCCCAGACCCAGGAAGGAATAAGGAGAACCAGACAAAGAGGAGGAAGCTCCAGGGAACAGACCTAGTCCCACTAGGGTAAATTTTCAAAGGTGTTTTGCACGTAAAAATAGCATATATGTGTGTAAACAGCATGTACATGCAGATATCTATTTTATAAAATGAGAGTGCATGTGTAATTTCCATGTTACATGTACATTTTACTGGCGAGAAAAAGGGGCAGGATAGGGCTGTTTCGGTGTGTGGCCCAGAAGTACGCCTGGTAGTTGCTATTTTGTGAGGATATATTATTAGTTTTTCATGTTCTTCTGGAGAGAGATATTATTAGTTTTTCATGTTTTTTCTGGCGCCAAGAAAGGCTCCAGAAAAAAAACAGTTTTCAAAACATCTTTTTTTTGCTACCATTTCTTGGCATTTTTAAAAGGAAAATCCACAGCACAACACTTACGTTTTCAAAAGTGGCATTCACGGTGCCCACCTAGTGTACATTCACCTCCATATACTCAATCCACCATTTCCACCCCTTGCTCACAATCACATGCCACTGGGATTTACCCTACTCATAGGCACTCACACCAGACACAACAACACAAACATCCCCAAAACAACCACAAAGAACACCAAAAGTCCAAACAAAATAAGCATCTACACGAACACGAATACCAATTTAGCCTCTGTCCAGGGGCAGTCTGAGTCTGGCCTCTGCCTCTAAGGCCTCTCTCTCTTTTCCAGGGCTATCCCCAGGTTATGAACGCTTACAAGAGAGGCATGACTAGACTGCAAGTTGGCTGGTCATTTGGAGAGGCAGCTGCATGCCCTGAGACTAAAAGAGAAATGGGAAGAGAGAGGAAGATAACAGTTACACTAAGATGCATGAAGCAAAAAGGCAGAAAGCACAGATGAAAGAAGATGTACAATCAGTGGTAGAAAAATATTTCACAAACTTGGGGCCAATCCAAGATTTTAGGTGGCAGGGCAAACATATTTTCCTTGTAAAGCATAAATAATAAAGAAAATATTACAACATATCTAGAATGTTAGAAAGGATTATGTACAAGGGATCTATATCTATATGTCCCATCCGTCTGTTTTGGAACAAAATACAAATACACCAAATTTGACTTTTTGGAAGAAAACAGGAATATCTCATATGAGCTGGAAAACTAGAAACATTGCATCAGTATTTTTGGAACATAAAGCCCCATGGCTTTGCCATGGAAAGAAGACAGAAGCTGTGAAATGTTGGCAGACAGGGAAACGTGGGGAAAACATGAAAAGAATGCTTTCCAACACAGATTTGTAAGAAGGAGGTGATGGAGTTCTTTCATTACACATTGCGTATTTATTGCAACCATGGAATAAAGGGAGAGTGGGAGAGAGCAGCTTGAAAAATGCATTTGTGTTTTATGTCTGTGACTTTCCATATGTCCCTCTGTGGCCTGAGGTAGGACTGGAGTACTTAACACAAGGCAAACAGATGGTAAAGAATGATGGCATGTGTTCCGCTCCAAATGGTCCCCCTCCTCAGCAGGTTGGCCCAGAGCAAAGCTGAAGCAATTTTCCCCCTTTTATTCGGTGAACACAAAACATTCTGGTGCAAATTTAAACTTTAGAAAGCAAGCAAGACAGAGGGGGCTATATACACAGGCATACACAAGCACAGGTACCTGAACAGTGATAAATCTTAGTTGTATTTGTGTGTATGAATGGGGGAAAGGGACTGTGGGTATACATAGGTAGGTGTGAGAACAGGGATGTGAGAGAGATTTGGGGGTAACGTATGTGGCGTATGGGGATAGAAACATAGAAATGATGGCAGAAAAAGACCAAATCGGCCCATCTAGTCTGCCCAGCAAGCTTCCACACTTATTTTCCCATACTTATGTTTCACCAACCATCAATTTCAGGGCTCTTGCTGGTAACTGTTTGATTCAAAATTTCCTGCCATCCCCTGCCATTGATGCAGAGAGTAATGTTGGAGTTGCATCAAAGGTGAGCATAAGGCTTATGGTTAAGGGTTATAACCGCCGCATCAAGCAAGTTACCCCGATGCTTGTTTACCCAGATTGCACAGATCGATGCCTTGTTGGATGATGTCTGAATGTAAATCCTGTTTTCTACATTTCCCCCCTACTGTTGAAGCAGATAACTGTATATGCTTTCAAAGTGATGTATCAGGCTTAATTGGTTTAGGGTATTAACCGCCGTAATAAGCAGCTACCCCCATGATTATTTGTTTACCCAAATGGTAATGGGGATGGTATGTGGAGGGGGCTTTGTTTATGGAGTTATGTGTGGGAGTTGGCTGGTCCTGATTATGATTGGCTTTTGTACAGGGAGAGGCATGACCAGTAGAAGAAAAGAAGTAATTATGCCTCTTTACAGGTCACTGGTAAGGCCGCACCTGGAGTACGACCTTTTTAAATATCACAGTTACATCGGTCACCTTCCAATGGACAATTCAATGATAGGTTACAAATTACTTATAATCAGAAATTTCATTTTTTAGTTCTTTCAGAACCCTGGGGCATATGGTCCATGTGATTTGCTGCTCCTCAGTTTGTCAATCTGGCCTCCTACATCTTCCAGGTTCACCGTGATTTGGTTCAGTTCATCTGAATCATTACCTCTGAATCTATCTCCGGAACGGGTATCCCCCTAACATCCTCATTAGTAAACATCAAAGCAAAGAATTAATTTAGTCTTTCCACCATGGCCTTATGCTCCCTAAGTGCCCCTTTAACCCCTCAATTATCTAACGGTCCAATTTTTGAAGGAAGTCATTTGGCCTTCCTTCCACCTTTCTTAATGTAAGGAATAGAATACATCTGGACTGCGCTTCTAAGATAGTGTTACATTTACCCAGTCATTATTGGGGTAATTGAAATCTGGTGCAGGATAAATTTTATCACCACCAAAAGTTCAAAATAGTCTTTTATTCGAATTCCAACAAGCAGAAGTAGAGAAATGTAGATATGGCAACTCCATAAATTAAATGACAGGCATATTACAGCGGTCCCCCGACACGGTCCCGTGTTTCGCTAGGCTGCATCGGGAGGGACCAACACGGAGATTCTAATCTTCTCGCAGTAATCAATGGAGCGTCAAATATAGGCAAACTTTTTCAACTCTTCCATTTAATTGCTTCAGAATTTTGAAAACGTTGCTGCAGGAAACCAAGAGCACTGCTAATTATTCCTCAACCCGAGCCAAACTGGGAAGCACTTACATTTCAAACTTCTATATTGTTACAAACTTTTTTCTCCCAAACAATGAGAGGGAGGGGAGGATATGGGGGATAAAGGAAAAGTGATGGTGGAACTTTGCTTTTTAATACATACTGTCAATAAATAACATGCACTAAAGAAATTAAACAAATGAACCTCCCTCCACACCTAAACAAATTAAAAAAAAAAACCTTGCACACCCTAATATTTTACTATTAGACCTAACCATCATTAGAATGTTGAACTCTGTCACTTCTTCATTACATAATACATTACATGGTTTACTTTTCATATAATTCATGCAGAAAAAACTTCAGCATACCTGTTACATAACTAGGATTTTCAAAATGAATCACAACTATAATTGCTCAGTTTCTCCCCTGTACTGATAGCTAAAGAATTCCAGAATATTTTACTCCGGTTGGCACAGCCTAGGTCTGACACACCTATTTTATGGCATATAACTATGTCACATTACAAAGGGAAATTATTCAGATAAGTACTTATCAGCAAGATAAGAGGTACAGCTGACAATCACAAGTTTTGTACAGTGCATGCCAGGAGATGATGGGGGTTTATTTGCTGAAGCATTTTACATGCATTTCTATAAGGGACAAAGGCCCACAGTGTTTTGTATAAGTAAAGAAGACAGGAGCCAGCAGATCTTGAATGTATTTCCACTTGTGGTTGTGCATAATAACAGGCAAGTTTGAACAGGGATTATATCTGTGAGTGAGAACAGGAGGTCACAAATTTATTTCTGTGTACCCGAGGTAGCAGGAGTCGTGAAAGTTTATATCTTTATACACAAGCATTGTTTGCACTTATATGTATCAGGGGTGCATCCCCACAGGGTTTACACTTAGATATGAGAGGAGAAATGAAAGGATCAGGGGAAATCAGGGCATTACAGTATGTCCAGAATTCTGCCGCTAGAGTAGTGTCTGGAACACCTAACCGCCAGCATATTACGCTAATTTTATTGAAACTTCACTGGTTACCTATAAGTTGGCGGATCAAATTTAAAATCTTAAAGGTGAATTTTTAAAACCCAGCACGCGCGTCAGTTGGGGGGATGAGTACACGTCGGGCTGGCGCATGATGACCACATTTTAAAAGATACGTGCAAATCTCCCACTGTGCACACATCTCAAATGTTATTAATCCCCATCCTAACCTCCTAACATCTTACCCATCGAAAATTGTAAATCATTGTGATGGCGAAACCGAATGACGGCATATAAAACCCGACAAATAAATAAATAAATACAAGTTTTCAAAAGGGGCATGCGCATGGTCTGGGCGGGGCATAGGTATTTCAGGGCACGGCGAAGAGATATGTCCATAAATACTCATGCACTAGGGCATGTGCCCAGGTCTAGTGGCACGCAAGTCTACTTCTGCTATGGAGGAGGTGTAAAAAAAAAATGAAAACTAGCCAGAACTGAGGTGATTTAAGGGTTTGGAGTAACTGGGAGGAGTGAAGTCTATTAAACTAGGGGGGGGGGGGGGTTTGGAAAACCTGTTAACTGGACAAACTGGTGAATCTGGCAATGGTGTGGGTGCGCACCCCTTTTAAAATCTCCCAACTTATGTAGTAGAAGCAGGATTTGCACGCCCATATACACGGCCACAAAAAATTGGGTACACATATGTGTGCATATTTATTTATTTATTTAGAGGTCTTGTAAACTGTCATTCCAAGTGAAAATCACTAGTTCACCACGTTGCATGACATTAACATTCATAAGTATTAGAGAACACTGAGTACATCAATAACATACAGCATTATTAGTTACCGGGCAATGGTAAGCGTATTCGGGTGGTAGCTTGGGAGGGAATTAGGGGGAGAGAAGGGGGTATAAGGGTGAAAATGGGAAGAGAGTTAGGGTGAGAAAGTAATCATTCAGCTTGTGTCGAGTTGTATGCATTTTGGAACCGCCCTGTTTTCAGGTCTTGTTTGAATTTCTTCTTGTCAGCCGTGGTTCTTAGTTCTTCTGGCATGGTGTTCCAAACCTCAGGACCTGCTATAGATATTGCCCTCTCTCTTGTTTGCGACAGGTGGGAGGGTTTGTAATATAGGGAGAGAGAGGAGACCTTTATTTTGTGATCTCAGTGTTTGTTAGGGTTTGTGTTGTTTAAGTGGTATTCCAAGCTGATCATTATTATTTAGGTTAATGATATTGAATATGATTGTTAATGTTTTATATTGGATTCTAGACTGAATTGGTAGCCAGTGTAGTACTTTCAATGTAGGACTAATGCAATCATATTTCTGACTCCGGATAACAGTTTTGCGGCTGCATTTTGCAGAATTTGTAGTTGTTTTATGTGACAAGCAGGAAGACCAAGGAGCAGGGAGTTGCAATAGTCAAGATTCGAAAATATTAGTGTTTGTAGAATAGTTCTGAAATCTGTAGTAGTTAGTAAACGTTTCAGGTGGCTTGGTATCCGCAGCTTGCTATAGCCGGATTTTATCAATTTACTAATATGCCCTTTCATGGATATCTTTTCATCCAGTTGTACTCTTAGGTCTCTCACTTGCATCGATGGATTAATTTGGCAATTTCCTAGGTCTATAGCAGGTGGAAGTGTTTTTAGGGGGTTTCGGTTTAACCACATGATTTCTGGGTTTTTTTGCTATTTAGTATTAGTTTAAGTTGGGATAGTTTTTCATTTATCATTGTCATATATTTTGCGATTAATGATGCTGTGTTTTCTGTTGAGTTTGTTAGTGGAAAGTAAAATTGTAGATCATCCATGTAGAGGAAGAAGTTTAGACTAAGGTCTATGAGTACTTTGTATAATGGTAGCATGTAGAGGTTGAATAGTGTAGCAGATAGAGCTGATCCTTGAGGGACTCCAATGTTACATTGAAAGGTGTCAGATATCTGATCATTGAATTTTACTTGGTATGTTCTCTCCTCTCGGAAAGATTTGAATTATTTTAATACCATTCCATCGATTCCGATGGTTTTTTGTTTTGTTTTTTTTAACTGTCAGATAGTAGTTTATGATCTGTGTCGAATTCTGCTGAGAGGACGATAAGTACAAGGCAGCATGATTTGCCAGAGTCGAATCCTCACAGTATTTAATCTATTAGTGATAGTAGCAGGGTCCTGTTTAATGTTTTTTTCTGAAACCAAATTGATTTAGGTAAAGGATTTCATGATTGTCTAAATGGTTCTATAATTGGTTCCGAAATGTTTAAGTATTTTTGCCAGGAATGATAGATATGATATCAGTCTATAATTACCCAGTCATCAACTCTCCCATCTTTATTTTTTATTGCTGGTTTTATGACTGCTTGTTTTAGTCTTTTTGGTACCTGGCCTTCTGTTGGTTGATTAGGTTTGTGATTGGTGGTGTAATTATTTGGTTAGTTTATTTTAGGGACTTGGCAGGTATCAGGTCATTTGGATGCATGGAGGGTTTTAAATTTGTTGATTATTCTACTTACCTCCATTTTGTATATTATTTCAAAAGAAGTCCATGTATTTTTGTTTGTTTCTTCCGTATAATTTATTGTATCATCAGTTGGTTTATGTTTATAGTTAAGGTCAAGTTGGTTTTTCAATGTATTTGTTTTCTCTTCTAAGTCTGCTCTGTATTCGTTGCAATCTTTTTTTTTTTTTTTTTTTTAAGAGAGGTTAATGTTCTTTGGCTTATTTGATGATGGATCTTTTATTAGATTTTTCACTGTTTCAATAGTTTTGAACTGAATAAAACCCGATGGATTTGCTTTGCATAATATTCTTTTTTTGCTTTGTTGGTAAGGGTACGATATTGGGATAGGTATGCTTTGTATTTTTTTTTTTTTTTAGAGTCATCCATTGGGTGCTCTCTCTAATATTTTTCCTATTTTCTTAGATTTTACTTTGCTTTTCTTAACTCTTCGTTATACCAGGGGTTATTCTTCTTATCATCTTGTTCCTTGTTGATTGTTTTATCTGTATTGGACTGTTTTCTTCTGCAATTTTGTTTACTATTGTTGTTTATTATTGTTTATTATTCTATCCCAGGTGGTTATATCAAGGTCTCTTATCTTTTTTTCTAGGGCAAGTAATAGTATCTCATTTTTTAATTTTCTTTCTGTATGTGAAGGTGGTTTTATTCCCAGTTATTTGATTAGTTTGATTCTTGAAGGATAAGTCTGCTTTTATTAATTGGTGACCTGACCAAGATATTATCGTATGTTTAGTATTAATTTGGCAGTTATTTGCATTTGCAAATATTAGATCTAGGGTATGACCAGCTTTATGGGTTGCTTCAGTGACGTCTGTGTCCATCCTAAGGCTTCCATTGCTTCAAGGAATATATTGCAGGCAGTGGATCTAGGTGTTTTGTCCACTTGTAGATTGAAGTCAACTAGAATTATTGTAGATTCTGAAGTTGGGAATACTTTGGCGAACAGTTCTAAAATTGGTGAGCAGTCTTTGTGGAGCAGGCCCCGTGGGCAATATACTAGGCCCTATATTGATTTGTTTCAGTTTTAGGACTTCGTAGAGAGGTTGAATTTCAATTTTTTTTCAGTGCTAATTTAAGTTCTTTCTTACAAATGATTAGGAGGCCTCCACCTTTTCTTTTTTGTCTTGGTATGTGGCAAAGATCATGTTTAGGGTTAGAGATTTGGTTTTTGAGCACATTTTCATTTTGCCAAGTTTCAGTAATGCAGAAGATTGTTGGTAGATGGTCTTCAATTAGGTCACTGATGCTAGGGATTTTTTTTTTTATACTGAATGTGCGTTAAGTAAAAGAGAACATTAAACGTGTTTTGATGTTTTTTCTTTTGATTCAGACATGGGGGCAGATTTAAAAAAATTACGCGAACGCGTACTTTTGTTCGCGCACCCGGCGCAAACAAGAGTACGCCGGATTTTAATATATACGCGCCTAGCTGTGTATATCTTTTAAAATCTGGGGTCGGTGCGTAAAGCTGCGCAAATCAGCAGCCTGCGTGCGCCGAGCCGCACAGCCTGCCTCTGTTCCCTCCGAGGCCGCTCCGAAATCAGAGCGGCTACGGAGGGAACTTTCTTTCCGGGGCCTCCCACCTTCCCTTTCCTTCCCCTAACTAACCCGCCCCCCGGCCCTAATTCCCCCCCCCCCCACCTTTATTTCAAAAGTTATGCCTGCCCGAGGCAGGCGTAACTTGCGCGCACGGGCCGGCTGCCGGCGCGCCATGTTCCGGTCCGGGGGCTGGTCCGGAGGCCGCGGACATGCCCCCACAACGCCCCCTGATGACACGCCGGCTGTAACACGCCCCCGACACACCCCGGGACTTACGCGCATCCCGGGGCTTGCGCGCGCGCAGGGGGTGGAAGGGGCAGCTTTTCTGGGGTTACGCGCGTACCCCTTTGAAAATCTGCCCCATAGTGTGTAACATTTTATTTTCATTGTTTCATTATGATTTTTTGTGTCATTTTTCATTCGATCCTCATTTTTTCTCTGTTTTAGGGTAGGCTTGGTTTTGTTTGTTGGATTACAGTATATATCTTACTTAAAGTTTGTGGAAAGTCTTGGAAGACTACTATATTTCCTGTTGAATTTGTTCTTCTACAAGATGAGGTGTCCTGTTTGTTTAGGGGATTCTTCACTTGTTGGGCTTTCTTCTCGGCTATCGTTTTAATCCCTCGGAGCTCCCACACTGCTCTCTCGTTGTTCCCACCACTCCCTAATCACTCCTTCGTTTCTTCTGTGCTCCCTCATTGCTCCTTAGGTACTCCCACTTTGTTCCTTCGTTGCTCTGATGACCAGTCAGTAATTCGGTAGGATGTATAGGATGAACAGATCAGCCAGGTGACTGCTGGCTGCTGCCGGATCGGTTATTGGTGGGGGAGTTGGCAGGCCTGGTTGAAGTAGGCTGATTGTGGGAGTTGTGGTCAAGCGATAAGGTCTGTCTCCAGGCGGTTAGGTCTGTCTTTGGGGGGAGCCGGAAGACTGGGCAGTAGCGGTCGAGCGGCCGTAGGTCTCAGGTGTGGAATGTGCCGGCGTGCTAGAGCTAGTGTGCAGAAATGTCTGAGGAGGGTGACAATCTGCGTAGCCATGGCCGATTGGGCGTCTGAGCAGCCATTCAGGCATCTGAGTGGATTCTAAATGGCATCTGAACGGCAGTATGTAGGTCAGCTTCTGGTTAGCTTGGCCACTGATGAGGGTCGGCAGTCCAGACAGCAACTGCCTGTGCAGCTGTAGCCTGAGGGTTGGCAGATTTGGGGGTGGAGAACCAGAAGGTAGCTGCAGACCTCGTGGTGTCTGTCTTAGGGTAGAAGTGGGGGCCGGGTTGTTCAGGTCGGCAGTGCCGGGTGACTGCAGCCTCTGGTGGGTCTGCCTGCCGATAGCAGTTTGGTCAGGCGGTCATATCCTTCACTGGTGAGAGCTGGAGGGCTGTGTAGAAGCCGGTCGATCAGCGGCAGGTAGGGAGCATGCTTGCCTTTAGTGAGTGGGGAAGCTGGTAAATCAGGGGAAGCGGACAGTCAGTGCTCTGCGGTTGTCCAAGCGACAACTGTGGAACTCATGTCCATCTTGTTCTGTGGTCACACAGTATGCCCACATACAGTTTGTGCGCCGGCGACTATTGAGGGGAGCTCCGGAACTCCAGGGTCAGCGACCGATTGGGGATTAGTCTGTGTAGCCACTGAGCCACTATCTCCACAGAGGCAAGGAGCCAAGGATCACTCCGGGAGCCCACTGTATCAAGCCTTAATCTGCCGCTTCCATCTTAACCATATATGCATACATATGCATATACACACGTATGTTATAAAATGGCTGCGTATCTGGTGTGTGTGCTGACACACGCACCAAAGTACGCTTGCTTGCCAGCTTGAAAGTTACCGTCCCTATGCTTGCTCTCAAAGGTCTTTATGGCCTTGTACCCGCAAGTTTTAATGCTTCCCTAAAATTTTATCATCCTTCAAAACCACTTAGATCTGCTTCTTTAAACCTTTTAGATGTTCCTTCACCTAAAATAGTCAGATATGATGAATCATGTGAGTGCCTTTTTTATGTACAAGGCCCTGAGCTCTAGATCTTACTCCCACGACCACGAAAAGAAGAGAGACTTCCCTTTCTCAAATTCAGGAAGCTGGTGAGGGGATTTTTTTTTTCAGCAGGCCTTCAGTTAAGCTGTTTCATGGGAAAAAAGGCATAAGTTAAATAGAGAAGTCAACCATGCTTTATGTTTTAGCAGGAAGCTTATACGGGCACAAGGCATTTTTATTCTATTTTACGGCAGTATTTTGTCAAAGGCACTTATTATGCAGTTTTTATGAGATGTATTTTTTTTAAAGGTTCTGTGCAGCATTATTGTCTTTTAAAGTCTAGTTTGTGTTACATTGTATTTGTTTTCATGCTTATTTTAGTTTGTCAATTTAATTGCTTTTTGTTTAATCATATTTTATATGATTTATGAATATAATCTTGGAAACATAAAAACATAAGATATGCCATACTGGGTCAGACCAAGGGTCCATCAAGCCCAGTATCCTGTGTTCAACAGTTGCCAACCAAGTCACAAGTACCTGGCAAGTACCCAAACATTAAGGGGTAGATTTTCAAAGGGTTACGCGCGTAACATACGCGCACAACCCTTTAAAACCTACGCCTGCGCACGCCGAACCTATTTTGCATAGGCTTGGCAGCACGCGCAAGCCCCAGGATGCGCGTATGTTCCAGGGCTTTGAAAAAGGGGAGGGCCGGGGGCGGGCCCGAGTCCTCCGGCACAGCGGCTGTGCCGGGGGTTGGTGCGCTGGTAGCCAGCTGGCAGGAGTAACTCCGGCAATAAAGGTGGGGGAGGAGCGAAAGGAAAGTTCCCTCCGAGGCCGCTCCAATTTCGGAGAGGCCTCGGAGGGAACGGGGAAAGCCAATTGGGCCTCCCCTAGGGCTCGGCGCGCGCAAGGTGCACACGTGTGCACCGACTTGCACGCGCCGACCCTGGATTTTATAACATGCGCGCAGCAGCACGCGCATATTATAAAATCGGGTGGACATTTGTGCACGCCAGGTAGCGCACACAAATGTACCCTTTCCTGCAATCCCTCGCTCTATGAGGGGCGAGGAGAACAACAGCAGAGAATCTCAACGAACCAGCCTGTGGGAACATCGGAGGAGCCCCAGAGAAGCGGCATGGACGGAGTGCTGGCTTCGGTGAGCCCAGAAGGTCTGGGCTCCGGGGGAATAGAGTCTGGCTCGGGACGAGATGAACAAAGAGAGGTGGATTCCCAGGACAAAGGAGGTGAGGGAAACGAAATACATGTGGTATTGAAACACCCTTTGATTTCCCCTGAAAAAATAACCTCAGAAGAAATATGGAAGGCATTAACTGTGATGAATAAAGCTATTTTGGACTTAACAAACGCTGTGAAACAGAATTTAGAGAAGTCTAATATTTTGGAATTAAGAGTCCAGAAGTGTGATTCATCTATGTTAAAAATGGAGAAAGATATTCAAGATATAAAAGCAGTTCAATGCAATTTGATAAAGTCGGATTCATATGTGAATGGAAAGATAGACTTTCTAGAAAATCAGTTACGAAGAAGTAACTTGAGAATTCTAAATTTCCCTAAAACAAAATGGTTGCCGCTAAAAGATTTAATTAAAAGTTACTTAAGTAATATCCTGATGTACACAGAAGAGACTATTCCAACAGTAACTAGAGCTTATTACGTTCCAGGAGGGAAACTTAAAGAGAGAGACTCTCAGGAAGAACAAATGGAAAAAGAAGCTTCTCTTGATAATTTAACTGATTTTATTGAGAAATCATACGAAGCAAAGATTCAAGAGCGAGCAACTGTTTCCCTCTCTTTCCTCCAGATCTCTGACAGAGATGAGGTATTAAGAAGATTTTTCAAAAAACAGGCTGAATTATTCTATGGATATCAAGTCAGAATATTCCCAGATATCACCAAGAGAACTCAAGAGAAAAGGAAAGCCTTCCTTGCTTTGAAGAATGAAATTGTGACCCGTGGGGCAAAATTTCATTTAAAATATCCATGTCGTTGTATTTTGGTTTATAATAATAATAAGTATATATTTACTGAATTGGAACAATTACGTGTATATCTGGACTCTCACTCTGATTAGTCCTGGGAAGTTAGGCAAAGAATGATAAATCTGCAAATAACCGTGTGATAGTAATTATGTTGAATACTTATAATTCCGCTTATTTTCATGTCAAGGGTCTCTCCCGTTGCTTATAATATGGAAAAAATATAATTTATGTTCTTCTTTTTTTTCCTTTCAAGTTGCAAGACTGAAAAGGAATGTATATCTTGTGATATTTCCAGTTTTTCTTATAAGTTTCAATATGTAATAATATTGTTGAAAAGTTATGAAAATAAAAAATTAAAAAAAAAAAAAAAAAGATTAAAAAACAGCCCCTAAATGAATAGATCCTAAGCTACTAAGCTTTATTGATTAATAGCAATTTATGGACTTCTGCTCTACGAATTTAACCAAGCCTTTTTTAAACCCAGTTACACTAACTGCCATAACCACATCCTCTGGCAATGAATTCCAGAGCTTAATTATGCGTTAAGTGAAAAATAATTTTCTCCGATTAGTTTTAAATATGCTACTTGCTAACTTCATGGAGTGTTCTCTAGTCCTTGTATTATCCCAAAGAGTAAATAACCGATTCATATTTACCCATTCAAGCCCTTTCATGATTTTGTAGACCTCTACCTTATCCCCCCCCTCAGCTGTCTCTTCTCCAAGCTGAACAGCCCTAACCTCTTTAGCCTTTCCTCACAGGGGAGCTGTTCTATCCTCTTTATCATTTTGGTTGCCCTTCTCTGAACTTTCTCCAATGCAACTGTATCTTTTTTGAGATACAGTGACCAGAACGGCACACAGTATTCAAGATGCGGTCTCTCCATGGAGCAATACAGAGGCATTATGACATCCACCATTTTATTTGCCATTCCCTTCCTAATAATTCCTAACATTCTGTTTGCTTTTCTGACCACTACAGCACACTGCACCGACAATTTCAATGTATTATCCACTATGACGCCTAAATCTCTTTCCTGACTGGTAACTCTTAAGATGGAACCCAACATTGTGTAACTACAGCAAGAGTTATTTTTCCCTATATGCATCAACTATCACTTGTCCACATTAAATTTCATCTGCCATTTGGACACCCAGTCTTCCAGTCTCACAAGGACCTCCTGCAATTTATCACAATCTATTTGAGATTTAACTACTCTGCATAAATTGTGTGTGATCTGCAAATTTAAGCACCTCACTCATCGTGCCTCTTTCCAGAGCATTTATAAATATATTAAAAAGAACCAGTCCTAGTACAGATAGATCACTAAGGCATGCCACTGTTTACATTTTTCCACTGTGAAAACAGACCATTTAATCTTACTCTGTTTCCTGTCTTTTAATCAGTTTGCAATCCACAAAAGTATATCACCTCTTACCCATGGACTTTTTAGTTTTCTTAGAAGCCTCTCATGAGGAACTTTGTTGAACACCTTCTGAAAATCCGTATGTACAACATCTACTGGTTCACCTTTGTCCACCCTTTCATAAAAATGAAGATTATTTATAAGGCAAGACTTCCCTTGGGTAAAGCCATGCTGGCTGTGTCCCATTAAAACATGCCTATGTAAATGTTCTGTGATTTTATACTTTATAACATTTCCACAATTTTTCTCGACACTGAAGTCAAGCTCACTGGTCTATAGTTTCCCAGATCTCCCCTGGAGCCCTTTTTAAATATCAGGGTTACATTGGCCACCCTCCAGTCTTCAGGCACAATGCACGATTTTAATGATAGGTTACAAATTTTTACTAATAGGTTTGAACTTTCATTTTTGAGTTCTTTCAGAATCCTGGGGTGTATACCATCCAGTCCAGGCGAGTTACTACTCTTCAGTTTGTCAATCTGGCCTACTACATCTTCCAGGTTCATCATAATTTGGTTCAGTTAATCTGAATCATCACCCCTGAAACCCATTCTGGAGATGGTTATCTCCCCAACATCCTTTTCAGTAAACACCGAAGCGAAGAATTAGTTTAGTCTTTCTGCACTGGCTGTATCTTCCCTAAATGCCCCTTTAACCCCTCGATCATCTAATGGTCCAACCGACTCACTCGCAGCCTTTCTGCTTCGCATATATTTTTAAAAGTTTTTTATTATGAGTTTTTGCCTCTACAGCCAACTTCTTTTCAAATTCTCTCTTACCCTGTCTTATCAATGTCTTACACTTAACTTGCCAATGCTTATGCTTTATCGTATTTTCCTCTTTCGGATCCTTCTCTCAATTTTTGAATGCAGATCTTTTGGTTACAATAGCCTCTTTCACCTCACTTTTTAACCATGCTAGCAATAGTTTGGCCTTCCTTCCACCTTTCATAATGCATGGAATACATCTGAACTACACTTCTAAGATGGTATTTTTAAACAATGTCCATGCCTGATACACACTCTTTACCTTTGTAGCTGCACCTCTCAGGATTTTGTTTTTAACTATTTTCCTCATTTTGTCAAATTTTCCATTTTTAAAAGTTTAGTGCTAGAGCCATGGATTTTACTATCCCCCTTCCTGTCATTAATTCAAATTTGATCATGTTATGATCACTACTGCCAATTGGCCCCACCACAGTTACCTCTTTCACCAGATCCTGGTCTCCACTGAGAATTAAATCTAAAATTGCTCGCTCTCTTGACAATTCCTGAACCAATTGCTCCATAAAACTGTCATTTATTCTATTTATTCAAAACCTATATACAGTAATTAACATTCTGGTAGTTAGCAAGCTATTTTCAAGAAAGTTTTAAACTGTTATGATCGGCAGTCCATGTGCTGCCCCACGGACTGTCACACTTACCTCTGGGCCCCAGTGCAGCCAAATGCAGCAGGACACAGCCAACAATGCCAATCCCAGGCCGGCCCACCTCGCCTCAATGTCGACGAAATGCCGCCAGTGATCCCACATGGCTGGACGCTGCGCCAACTAGGGGTCGGCGTCATCTTACTTAGGCGCATGTGCGCGTTTCTGGGCAGTACTTATAGAGACCACAGCGGAAAACCCCCTAATGATGACATCAGCACTAAAGCCCTATAAAAGGGCAGCATCCCATACACAATTTGCCTCAGAAATTGGTCCAGCTACTTGATGTAGTGGGTGTTGCTCCAGCATCTTGTCATTGTTCCTGCTTGTCTTCTTTCTTGCTTGTCTTCAGTTCTTCAGTCTAACCTGTCTTCATTCGTATCCAGTTTGTCTTTGTCTGCTTGTCTCCAGCCTTGTTCCTGCTGTGCTTGCCCTGGCCTTCCTGCCCTGCCTATCCATCTCTTGTCTTTTTCTTCGAACAGATACCTGGACCTCGGCCTGATTTCTGAGATGCTTGACCGCTGCCCGCCTCTGACCACTGCCTGTTCCCAGATACGCCTGACCACCTCCTGGATCTTAGACTCGTCTGATCTCCATCTGCCTTCGACCCAAGCTACCCAAGGATCACCACTTTTGCCTCACCCAAAGGCTAAACCAGAGGGAAACGAGGGCTGGTATAGGTGAAGCTCCCACTGGGCCTCTGCTTCGTCTGGGTCCGCCTGCTGAAAGTGGGAACCTGCAGAGCTCCTTTTTGAAGATTGCGCCAACCCTGCTTCGGCCCAAGGTCTACAGATGCAACACAAACATAGCCCCAAAGTGCAATATTCTAGGTGTCATTAATAGGAATTAGGGATGTGCATTCAGATGGCCCAAATTTGAAAAACATGATAAATCAATTATTTTTGTTGGGTTTGTTGCAATCAAACCAAAACATCAACTCATCTGAAAATGTCTGAAAATTTTCAGATCATTCATTTTGGAAAATTGCTCATGCTAATTGTCAAAATGAATGATCCCAAAAAAGGCCCAGAACTCTGCTGAAATCAAATTTGACTGGAAATAAACCAAAAATGAAACAACCTGAACCGAATTGAAATTTTTCCCCTGCATACTTCTAATCAGAGCTGTTGCCTCCCCTTTTTGTGTGACCTTGTCTTGTTCTTGACTTGATTTGTATTTTTATGTATGTTTTAATGCAAGCCACTGAGGGCTTCAGTACTGGTGGGAAATAAATACAAATAAATAAATTTGGTTAATTCCAAGCTTCATAGTAAGAAAAAGAGCTCCTCAATGTCTACAAGGCAACCAGGGTGATTAAGTCTCTATCCAGGTCTAAAACAATGGTTGCAATTAAGGCCCTGATTTCAAAAGCATTTTACACACTTGAAACTGGCTTTTACAATCGTAAATGCACTTTACCCATTTAAATGGGCTTTTGAAAATTGCTACAATTTATGCCATTGAACTGTTAATAGGTTTTCCCTGCGCTAAATGCACTTAACATGGGTAGATGGTTTTTGAAAATTGCTACAATAGTATATTTACATGCGCAACACCTTGAAAATTCATCTGTTAGTTTGCAGGAGCTGCTAACTTTCAGATTTTTCCAAAATGCTTGTGAAGTCCAGGCTATCATATGAAAGTTGAAATGAATCTGCTTTTCTCCCTCATTCTTTTTACAAGAGGGAAGATAGTACACTCTAGATGTAAGTGGCAATGACTGTACAGGAATTTCGAGTATTCCCTTTAGGTAACGGCTAAAACATTTCAACAGAAGTGACAGAGGGCATATGGAAAATTAAAATGTAAGCATGGGTTGTTCTCTTGAAGGTGAATTTTAAAAGCTCGGTGTGCTCCCAAATCAGGAGATGCCACTCAAATGCACGCATATCTCCAGCTGCACGTACATCTCACTCGATTTCAAAAAAGGGGCGTGCCGAGAGATGTGCGCAATTCCGACGCGCACCCAGGTCCACTACCCCGTACGTTTACCTCTGCTATGGAGAAGGCAAAAGTTGTAAAATAAAAAAAACCCATCTGTTTTGGAAGGGTTTAAAAGGTCTGGGATAACTGAGGGGCTTGCAAGCTATCAAACCGGGGGGAGGTTGGAGAACTAACTGTTAACTAGGCGACTTGGTGGGTGAACTGGCGAAACTGGCAATACCCTAACTTACATGGTAGAATTGGGATTTGCACGCCTAGGCACACGCTCACTTAAAATTAGGAGCACATATGCGTGCGCTCAGGCTATTTTCATAACATGCGCCCATATGTGCATACAAGTTATAAAATTGCTGAATTTTATAACTTGTATGCACACGCATCAACATGCGCCCATGCACCCCTTTGAAAATTACCGTCCTCCTTCTCTGTATTATTGCATGGAGCTTGTATTTGTATAAAGCTATACAAATAGATACAAGATGTCAGCAACTGAATTCCAAAGAGAGTCAAAGAAATATAAATTGCAAAAACAAACACTCGGGTAAATGCCTCAGGCTATAATGTGTAAAGCCACTGTTGCAAAGTTAAACCTGTAATGGGTGGGAGATGCTGCCAAATCATCAGTGTGCAGGGAAAAAGAGAGCAGGGACTCAGTTGAGACCAGAGAACAATTATTGCTGCTTGGACACTTACACTGGGTCACTTGACCAGCCCTTGTCCATAAAATCTTATTTCACATTTCTTCATCTTCCCTTCACCATCTCTATTCTTATCCTCTCCATCTCTCTCACTCACCTACCACCTCTCTATCTTATTGCCTCCCAGCCAATAATTTACCCCACCCTTTCCTTTTCTTTAATAATTTCGGAGAGGCCTCGGAGGGAATTCGCTAACACCCTCCCCTCACCTTCCCCTCCCTTCCTCTACCTAACCCCCCCCCCCCCGGCCCTGTCTAAACCCCCCCCCCCACCTTTGTTGGGGGATTTACGCCTCCCAGAGGGAGAAGTAAATCCCCGTGCGCCGGCGGGCCGCTGGCGCGCCTAGACGCAAACCGGGGGCGGTTCCGGAGGGCGCAGCCAAGCCCCCGGACCACCCTGGGCCGAAACCACGCCCCCGGGCCCGCCCCCGAAACGCCGCGCCGCTCGGCCCCGCCCCCGACACGCCCTCCCTCGGAAAACCCCGGGACTTACGCGAGTCCCGGGGCTCTGCGCGCGCCGGCAGGCCTATGTAAAATAGGCGCACCGGCGCGCAAGCCCTGCTCGCGTAAATCCAGGTGGATTTACGCGAGCAGGGCTCTTAAAATCCGCCCCTATGATGATAACTTTTAAATAACTCCATGCAGCGACATACATATAGTTTTACCATAGTATTTTATAACCCATGTCCATCACATATGCATGGATTATAAAATACGCATATCTTCACCCCGCAACATATGCACGAATGTATGCTTGCGCGTGAATGCATGTAATGCTTAAAAAGCACGTTCCTTTCCTGCCTATTTTAAAAATATGCACCCATATATTTTAAGAGTGAAAATGAAGTGGGGTTTACGAGCGAAATCAGGATTTATGTGCACAAGTCAGTATATTTTAAAACATACACGCATACGTGAAATTTCCAGTTTTACCAGTTCGCTTAGTCTTCTCCAGGCCATCGAGACCCTCCTGGTTCTTCAGCCTGAACACCCCCCTAGTTTACCCAGACCTCCCACCCGGCCAGTTGAATACAATAAACACGTTTAATATCACTTATGCAAGATAGTTATCAAGGTGAAAATCTACGCAAGTAAGTTAGCAAATCTGCGCGCATGTCTTTTAAAATAGCAGCTTACGTGTATAAATGTTGGCCCTCCCCAGAATACCCCAGGCTACGCCCTTTGTATATGTGCACGCAAAAGCAAAACTCTGCGTGTCTGCTTGAGGCTTATAAAGTAGCATGTGAGTGAGTAGATGCTGCTTATGCGCGGATTTGCTAATTTTTACACATGCAAGTCTTTGAAATTTCACTTCTATATAAACTGATTTGGCCGTCTCCCAATCGTGGGACTCATTAAATTATGTTGATAATAGCAGCAATATCTGTCCCAATGAGCAGGACTAGCAAGTCTGGAATTTTATTACATAACGTCTTAGAATAGGAGCATTTGTGCTCAGAACCTTCCAGATATTTCTGCTTACCTGGGCTTCCCTCTACACAGCCTCATATGTATTACTCCTGGGGGAATTCTGCGCTACTGCGGAACGCAGAATTGCCAAATTCTGCGCAAAAAATAGCAGAGGAGACCCCGGCATGCCGAAAATGGAGCATGTCCCGCGGCACACGCTCCATTCACGGCGAAGATGAAGGCCCGGCGTGCCGTCCGCGACACACAGGGGCCTTCCCTTTTCGCTGCAAATGGCGCACCGGGCCATCATCTTCGCCGCGAACGGAGCATGTCCCACGGCATGCCGGTGAGAGAGAATGTGTGTCAGAGAGGGGAGGGTGACAGAGCATGGTTGGTAAGGGGGGGGGGGGGAAGGATGCTTGAGTGTGGGTTTCAGAGAGAGGGAGCCTATATGAGGAGAGGAGGATGCCGGTGAGAGAGAATGTGTGTGTTGTGCTTCGGAGTGTGAACCCTTGGTCCAGTGAAGAACGGATGTTCAGACACTGGAAGGCGAGGCCTCATCAAGACCTTATGTGGAAACAGAAGAAGATCTGGATGCAGGCGCCTCCTGCAGGTCGTGTAGTCCAGATAGCTGGCGCCTCCAGCAGGTCGTGTAGTCCAGATGGCTGGCGCCTCCAGCAGGTCGTGTAGTTCAGATAGCTGGCTCCTCCAGCAGGTCGTGTAGTCCAGATGACTGGCGCCTCCAGCAGGTCGTGTAGTTCAGATAGCTGGCGCCTCCAGCAGGTCGTGAAGTTCAAGTAGCTGGCGCCTCCAGCAGGTCGTGAGTAGGAGAAGGATAGGCACAGTCCAAAACAAGAGGATTAGCAGGAGCACCGCAGCCGGTTCAGGAGATCGAGAGCCAGAACACCCCTCAGCCGGTCCAGGGATCAAGAGCCAGAATATACCTCAGCCGGTCCAGGAGTCGAGAGCCAGAATACACCTCAGCCGGTCCAGGGATCGAGAGCCAGAATACGCCAATGCCAGTCCGGGAGTCAAGAGCCAGATACCACACCAAAACCAGTCCACGAGTCGAGCACAGGAGAGCAGGAAACAGGTACAGGAACCACTGTGAGCCAAGAAGCCAAGGCAAGGTCTGAGGTGCAGACCTTGCCTTAAATACCCTTAGCCGGCAGGAGCTGACAGGAAAGAGCCACCCCATTTCCTGTAGTGGCTCCTTTAAATAATTCTTCAGCCGCGCGCGCGCGGCTCTAGAGGAACCAGCAGGGGGCGGAGTCAAGCGCGCGTTGGGGAGCTGCAGACGCCGCGGCCATGTTGAAGCAGGGACAAGAACGCCGCGGGACCACGGCAACGACGGAGGTTACCGGGAGCGGCGCGGTCCACCGCCCCGGTGAGTGGTCAGCCCCGGCGGCGGCTTGCTGCCGTCGGGAAGCATAACAGAGAGAGAATGTGTGTGTGAGAGAGGAGACGGGGTGTGGGGGAGGATGAGAGACAGCTTGGGGGGATGCTTGAGTGTGGGTTTCAGAGAGGGAGCCTATATGAGGGGAGGGTGACAGAGAGCATGGGAGGTAAGAGAAGGGGGCTGGGGGGATGCTTGTGGGTTTCAGAGAGAGGGATCCTATATGAGGAGATTGTGAAGGAGTGTGTATGTGTGTGAGAGATTGGGAGCTCATGTGTATGTGAGGGTGCTAGCCTGTGTGAAGGGATTGTGTATGTGTGAGACAGAGCCTGAGTGAAGGGCTGTGAGAGAGAGATATAGATAGCCTGTGTGTGGATGTATGTGTGAAAGAGAAAAGGAGCTTGTGTGGGTGTGTATGCAAGAGAGAGGGCCCTGTATGAGGGAATGTATGTGTGCGAGAGAGTAAGGGAGCCTGTATGAGGGGTGTGTATGTGGAAGGGACACTCTTACAGTGAATTTCTAGGGAAATTCTGCTCAAAATATTTAAAATTCTGCAACTTTAAGTAATAATTTAAAATGTAATTAAAGACTGTCATGTAAATTGTGTTATTTTGACCAATATAAAGTTTGCAGAATTTTCAGTTTTTGTGCACCGAATTTTAAATCTTTTTTGCGTAGAATTCCCCCAGAAGTAACGTATACATTCCTTCACAGCATTATTCACTCTCTGCCCACCATTCATTTAATTCCATTTCACATACATTTCACACATTTTCTACATGTACATTATGGGCCTGATTTTAAAAAGCATTTACTCGAGTAAAAACCAGGTTTACTGGGGTAAATTCACTTTACTTGAGTAAGTGGGTTTTTGAAAATTGCTACAATATATGCCATTGACTTGCCTATAGGATTTACTCACATAAGTGCACTTTACTCGAGTAAATGGCTTTTGAAAATTGCTACAATAGGAGCTACATTTACGCATGTAACTCCTTTTGAAAATTACCCCCATGGGTCTGGTTTTAAAAACCATTTACATGCTGAAAAGTGGGTTTTACATGTATAAATGCATTTTACTCGAGTAAGTGGGCTTTTGAAAATTGCTACAATAGTAGTTACATATACACATGTCAATCCTTTTGAAAATTACCCCCTAAGAGGGCACTTTTAAAGTCCTGTAGACTTTGCACCTATTTTCAAAGGGAAAAGTCTCCCTTTGAAAATTGTCTAAGAACCATGCACCTGGTTTTTGTGTGAATGCCTTTTCTGGGTAAAGTAGTGCGCATCCTTTTGACCATTTTAAAAGCATATATGCAAGCCCCCTCCCTATCCCCGCCACCAGGAACGCCTCCTTTCACCATGGTTAAAATTACACATAGTGGCACTGCGCTGGTAATTTAACCTGCAGGAAAGCCCCCTTTTAGCAGGTAAAGCACTATTTTACCCATGGAAATGGCTTTCAAATTTGTCCTCATATTTTCTGCTCAAATGCACAGCACACATCTAAATCCATGGGTCTGTGCATCCCCAGGACCAGGGTTGTAAACGTTTGGTAGCCTGCAGGACTGTTTTAGCTGGTGACTAAACATAGTATAAAAATATCACATTTTAAGTTGTATAGAAGGGCAATCAGTACAGAAAATATGCAACTGTTTCACACTGTAAAGTGTCACATGGTTCAATAACTGCCAAAATAAAAAAAAAAAAAAAAAGGTTTTTCTACCATTGTTGTCGGAAGGATTTTAGGCCACTTTTCCAAAGGAAAAGGTTGAGCTTATAAGATGGCTATGTCTGTGTGTCCCCGAATACATTTTTCCTTTGGTATCCTATCCACACTAAATTTTCAGGACACATCAATGGAAACATGAAGACACTGACAGGTGTGGGTTGTTTTTTTTTTCCTGGATCCATCCGTATGCACAGACCATGCACTTCCTGGAAAGGGGCTCTTTAGTTTTGGGTGGAACTTCTAAGGGTTGTTTTTTTTTGCAGCACAAGTTTTGCAATCATTCTTCTTATCTGTCTTCTAAAGCCTTTTTGTGTCACCTTTCCTCATGCCTAACCTCCATCTCTCTCTCTCTCTTCTTTCACCTTTCTTGCCAACTGTGACGGCAGTCCCTGTTCTCTCCTTTAAAGCTGAACAAATGTGCTGGCAGCTGCCTTTAAAGAAAAAGTGACAAAACCAAATGACAAAATAAGCAGATGGGGGAGCCGTAACCCTGGCAAGGAAGGTTTAGGGGATGCTTTGACTTTCCCCAAGGTGTGACTCTTGGCCAGGAATCCTTACACTGACAAAACTTATGTTGGCACCAAGCAACTAGGTTATAACTGGAAATGGGCCCCAGGAAGAGAGAGCAGAGTAGAATGAGTCAGCAAAAGCGGCCTAGTACAGTGCTTAGAGCTGCCAAGTCTGAGGGAGAAAAAAAATCCACCTCCACATCAAGACGGGCGGGACAGGTGGCTGCACTCTTTGACCCTGCAGCAGGAGGCACAATGACCCTCCCCCCAGATTATTGCCTCTCTAGGTGCCTGTGCAGCAAGCCAGGCCTGCGAAGTCCCCAACACATCCTCTGATTTTCCCATACACCCCCCCCCCCCCTCTTCCCGAGAACCCTCCTCCATCTTGCATATACACATCCTCTACTCAGACTACACCACAGTCCCCATGCACATCGCGCAGAGACACAGCTGCCCAAGTCCTATGCATTATCCCCCCAAACCCCCTGATCTCCTCTGCAGGCCGCAGCAGCCAGCAGCAGACTTCCTGGGTGAATGTGAAAGGAAAACCCTGCCCTCATGCCTGGCTACCCCACAGTTCAGGAGCCCAAACAACACGCCTCTGCCGCAGTTGTCCACCCAGTCCTTCTCGCAGATGCTGCATTATTATTGCCGTCTTATCATTATCATTTTTTTTTAAAACTTGTATCCATTCTCACCCTATTTTAACAGATAAGAATTCAGATGACCCCCAGACAGAGACTAAAACAACACAACACAGCAGAGCTCCACTCACCCTCTCATTTTCCTGCAATAGACCTCCCCTTCCATCTCTTCCAGAAGACCTCCAACTCCTGCTCCCTTCCTTCTTTGCAGATCTCTCCCAAACCACACAAAATGAGGAAGAAGCAATAGCAACTTCATGAGCGGTGATGGCAATAGCTATCAGCGCTCGCTCACAGGCCCTAGCAGTCTGGAAGAGTTTTGAGGTCTAGCAAAGCTTGCACAGGAGGAAGGGAGGGGGGCCTAGGAGTGTGTGCTGGCCCACAAGTCCTGTGACGACTGCCAATATCCATTAGGTTAGAGCAGAAGTCTGGAGATTGGAAGTGCAGCAGATGCAGGGGGATAACAAATTTTCTGACAAAGTAGGCAGCGAAATTTTATAGGAGCCAAAGTAAAAAAAATTATTTTTTTTTTGCTTTGTCTAAATATTTTATTTTGATCATTTTAGTTTTGACTCTCCTTTGTCCCTCCCCACTTTCCCGTGTCTATATTTGCCCTTTTTCATATTTCCCCCATCCCAGTTCAGTATGTGTGTGTGTGTGTATGAGAGAGAGCCTGTGTTTGTATGCATAAGAGCCTTCTGTGTGTGAGTATGTATGTGTGTGTCTAAAAGCTTATCTGTGTGCATATGTGTGAGAGTGTATGGGTATGCGCAAGAGCACATCTGTGTGTGTGTATAAGAGCCCATGTGTTTGCATGTGTGCATATGCGTGTATGTGTTAAAGCCCATCCATGTGTGTGTGTGTGTGTGTGTGTGACAGCCTGTCTGTGTAAGAGAGAGCCTGCCTGTATAAGAGCCCATCTGTCTGTGTGCTTAAGAGCCCATGTGTTTGCATGTGTGCATGTATGTCTTAAAGCCCATCCATGTGTGTGTCTCCCACCTGTATATGTGTGTGTGTGTGTGTGACAGCCTGAGAGCCTGCCTGTATAAAAGCCCATCTGTCTGTGTGTGTGCTTAAGAGCCCATGTGTTTGCATATGTGCATGTGCTGTCACACACACGCACACAGGTGGGTGTGTGTGTGACAGCCTGTCTGTGTAAGAGAGAGCCTGCCTGTATAAGAGCCCATCTGTCTGTGTGTGTGCTAAAGAGCCCACTTGTTTGTGTATATGTAAGAGCCCATCTGTGGATGTGTGGGAGTGCGCATTGTCAGGTCAATTTAAAAAAAAAAAAAAAAAAAGTGTTGCTTGCGCAAAAATGCCCATATGCATGCGTATGCGGACCGCGTGCGAGCAACACAGATTTTAAAAAGCTGCAAAATACATGCATATGTATGAGGAATAAGGGGCCAGGGCATGGGTGGGGCATGGGGCGTGGGTAAGACTTATGCATGTAACTCCAAATTTTAAAAACAGAACCCGCAGCGCGGGTATGCTAGGTATCTTGAAAACGTTACTGCTGCTCCTGATAAGGAGAAAGTCTATAGATCTCTAGTTGTAGGGCTTTATAACAGGGGAGGGGTCTGGATCAAATGGGCAGCATGCAAGATAAAGAACCAGAGGGGTATGAAAGACCTCACTATTAACTGGACAAACTGGTGGACTAATTGGGAAAACTGGGAACGTGCCTTGTGTGAGCATGTTTTAAAATTTGCTGACATGTGCGTGCAAAAGCCGACATGGTCCTATGGAAAACCCAAGCACACTAGGTGTGCTCGAGTAACCTTTTCAAATTAGGACCATACTTACACGCGGTTGGTGTATATTAAAACATGCATAGGCGCACAAGTGCGCGCATTTGCTGGCTCGTATCCAGAGATGTGTCCATTTTATAATACGCACATATATGTGCACGTTATAAAACAGCCTGGACATGCGTACGTAATTTTAAATGGAGGCGCGCATGTGCGAGCAAACGCTACTTCTACTGCATAAATGGGGGAATTTTATAAGGGATGTGCGCCAATGCCATTCGCCCTTTTCCTAAATTCACCCAGTTAAGGGATAGGACTTCCAAACCTCCCTAATTTAATAGCTACCCTTCTCCTCTGTTAGCCCCAACCCTTAAAACTCCACTGACTAGCCTAGATTTTTTTGTTTTATTACTTACATGCCATCTATAGCAGCAGTAAAGTTACGTGGCAGGGGACCCCACTATGCACCTGTGCGCATAATTTATACGCACATCTCTTGGTCCCCCCAACATGCTCATCCCCCACTCACACCCCACCCCTTTTTGCAAACTTTTTTCTTTGTACGCACAGTGGGAGATATGTCCGTCCTCGGACTGCTTTTAAAATCCACTTAGCGCATGCCAGCCTGACTTGTGCATGTATCTCTTTTGGCATGTGTAAGGATTTTAAAATTCACCTGCATGCGCATGCGATTACAAATTCTAGTATATCCTCACTCTCACGCCAATATGCGTGTGTATGAGAACATGCACATTCATGTGTGTGTGTGTGTGTGTGAGTGAGAGAAAGTTTCTGTGTGTGTGTCTAAGAGCCCATCTGTTTGTGGGTGTGCCTCTCTGTGTCTTTGTATGTGTGTAATAGCCCATTTGTAGCCTATCTGTGCATGTATGAAAGTAAGCACCCATCCGTGAGTCCGTGAGTGTGTGTGTGTGTGTGTGTGTGTGTGTGTGATGGTAATGTTTATTTGTTATATTGATTTTCAAGGAGATTTCCAAAATGGTGTACAATGCAATACAAGAATACAAAAATTAACATTAGTATAATATACAATTAAAATGCAAAATTATAAAATGCAATAAAAACCATTTACCAGTATGTGATTAGTAACAATAGCAAACTTAAAATAAGTAAAAAAAAGAAAAAAAAAAAAGAACGTAACTAATACCATCTGTGTGGGTAAAAAGCCCATCTGTATGTGTGACAGAAAGAGAGTAAGAGAGAGTTTGTGTGTGTATGAATCCATCTGTGTGCGTGTGTGTATGTGTAAGAGCCCAGTTGTGTGTGTATTTTGTGAGTGAGAGGCTGTGTGTTAAGAGCATGTTTATGTGAGAACCTTTGAGTGTGAGGGAGGAAGGGAAGAAGACATGAGGAGAGAGAAGAAACAGAAACACTACAGAACCTGAAAAAAGAATTAGGAAAAGATAGATACATGGAAAGTGGAAAAAAAAAAAAAGACTGGGACCAACTGATTAGAAAAATTAAAAGATCAGGCAACAAAGGTAAAAAAAAAAAATTATTTTGATTTTTTAGTGATTAGAATATTCCATCTATGGGAATGTGTATTTCTTATATTTTGCTTTTTCTTCATTATTCCACTGTTCACAGAGTCTGGTTTCTCGGCCTTTCCATTTCAGTTTTGTCTGCATGTTTTTGTTTCTACTTTCTAATCCCTTATTCTGTATTAGGTAAGACTCAGTCTGTGTTCTGCGTGTGTGACCGAGGTGTAGTATTTCTGCTGGTGTGCAGTTTCTCTGTAGGGATTAGTTGTAGTCCGGCTTGTTCCATTTCCCCAGTATTTAATTCTGCTGTGAACTTTGTGTCAGTCTCTGTACATAGACATAGGCATTGAATTCCAAATTGTAGGTCCAGCAGGTAATGTATTAGTGTTCTAGGGCCTGGTATAATATTTGTATTGCTGCTTTTTCAAAAATAAGGTTGCTGCTTCTTGAGTCCTGAGACTTAATGCTGTTATGATATGCTATGGCAAGGTTCTAAGTGTTTGTGTTACTTCACAAAGTGTTTGTCAGTGAAGGGAGCTTCTTTTGCCGTTTCTGAGGTGACACCAGAATTTTGCATGTTGGGTTGTAATGTGACCTGTCCTAGTTCTGCTCTGCACCTATTGGAAAACTTAAGTCCTTATGATTATCATGATTATTACTATTTTACTATAATTATGGAGTTCTCTGCATTTCTGGGAAGAGTATTCATAAAAGAAAATATTGATATTTGTTTTATCATCTGGTTGGACATAATATTCTTGTGTATTTATAACTGTAATAATTGATATTTAATACAGATTAAGTATTGTTTCCCCTGAGGAGCCAGCCTGAGTAAGGTGGGGAGCGAGTCCCTAACAGAATAATAAAAATGTAGCGTATTACACACAAGGGCTACTTTAGCATCAGCAATGTTCTCTAATAAATCTGCAGCTGTCAGACTACAAAAGAACATAGCACTATGATATCACAGAGAGAAGTGCATCTTGCCATACATCCTGATATCAGCAGAGAGAAGGCAGCAAGATGGCTGTTAGTATGTTAGTCCTAGGGCATACAAAATAACTTTACAAAAATCACAACTGCCTACAGTAGGGTTCCCAAAACTTTTCAAGGAAAGAGCCACATTTCAAATCACCAATAGGGACAGGGGCCCCCCATTAAGTTTGCTGAGCAGGGTGGGGGTAGTAGAGGAGTAAAGGGCAAAGTTCCCCCCTCCCTCAGACATTGTTGGGATATTTGGGGGGGAGGGGTGCATGTCTGGCTCTTTTGAGGATCTGAAACACTGGCATAGCCAGATTATTTTGGAAAGGGGGCCCCAAGGTTAACATGGGAGGGTAGGAGGCATACAACTCTGAGCCTTACTAGTTGTACTCTTATTTATAAATAATGCTTTAGGGTGCACCAGAAAATGGATTTCTAAGTAGTGTACAACAGCCGTCATGCATCTTGAGTGACATTAACTCAATTATTTCAAGCACTTACCAACATTAAAAATGATTTAATATACAAGACCGAAACTGGTATTGAAAAGTGCTCTAACAGTATGGAATAAAATGCAAGCTATCAATCATCTTGTAATCCCTGTACTCTTCCCACAATTTTGGAATTGCAGACTGGTCCTCATAAAGAAATTGAAAAAGTAAATGTAAGAACAAGAAAATTCCTCTAGTCCCACCAGCTAATAACCAGTGTATACCAAGACTGTACAATCCAAGAGTTGCCTCAGTATGACTCTTATAGAAATAGATGCCACATATACAGCTACCATCACAGGCCTCCAGACAAACCTAACAGCATCAACAGACTCAAAACATGCTTAAGTATGAAAGTGAATGGCCACACTCAATCTCTATTCTTCAATTTGGAGAAGCATTCTAATAAACAGAAGGAACAAGTAAGAATCCACCAGCACACTTGGACAAACAGTGGGAAATGCAAAGAGTTATTTCAGCAATTACACATAGATCAAAACCTAACCCAGGAGTAGCTAAGGAGAGGTGAACTTAAACCTAAGGAAGAGAAATTGCAGTGCAGGATAGCAAACTGCAGACAAGATGGTTCACAGCAAGCATAGGAAAAAAATGATTTAAAAAACAGACAAATGCAGATACTGTAAACCAGAAAAGGAAACTCGTATAATCTTGTTGCTGGGTGTGATATGCTGGCATCAGAAGGTCTGTATGCAGACAGGCACAATAAGGTTGCACAGTTCATTCACTAGAAATTGTGTAAACATTATAACAAAAGTATATCAAACACTAGGATCACAAACCTGATAAAATTGCAGCAATGAAGACGTTACTACTACTATTACTATCATTTATAAAGTGCTACTAGTCATATGCAACACTGTACAAATACACATGCTCCATGGAGCCTAGAATCTAGTTAAGACAAACATACATGATAAACAAGAGTCAATGGGAAGTATATTTATTACAGAGTCGTGGACAGGAGTTAAAAGAAACCTCAAAATAGTGAATTTTTGGACTGGATTTAAAGAACTGGCAGTGGAGGAGAAGGAGCAGCACAAAGGATAGATGCCAAGGAATGTCCGTCACAATACTTTATTAGGAGACTTGTCAATCCATTAAAAAGACGCCCGACTCAGGCCGAGTTTCGCCCCCACACGAGGAAGAGACAGTGTATGGATGAAGAGAGAAGTTAGATAATGAGGCGCTGCAAAGTAAATGCATTTGTAGGCAAGTAAAGAAGCTTGAACTGGAGAAGAGGGGTTTTATTTATTTTAAAAAAATGTATTTCCAACGCACACGTGCACAGTTCAAGGCAGAGCACAGGGTAAAACATACATAATATAAACCAACAAAAAGCTAAAAGGAATATATAAACAATACTCAACTAAATATTATGGGCCAGATTTTAGAAAAGCCCAACGACGCGCATATATGTCCCGGGGCGGGACAAGAGGATCCAGGCACAGCAGCTGAAGTAAGTTTTGACCTATTTGGGAATTTACAGAGTACATTGCCCATTTCAAGGAAAAATTTGGCCAAGGATAAAAATTAAATGTTTGGGTTTAGAACTTTATAAGAATCCAAAAATATGGTATCATTTGAACATTCAGCCACTTATAATAGACTTTCAGAGGAGGTGTGGGAAGTGGATGTACTTTCCCCTTTCTTTTATGAGGCATAACACACTAATAATGATGATGCTATTAACTAAACTTCTTTATGTATTACAAATGGCTCCATTCCTTCCAACTAACAAAATTATTCTGGCCTTTTTAAGAATATGGTCCAAGTTTATTTGGAGGGGTAAATGGGCCAGCATGTCAATGAAGGCCCTGATAGTTCCCAGAGAAGATGGTGGGGGAAGTTTCCCTAACATCAGGTACTATAACATTGCTTGCAATTTGAGATGCATTGGTGATTGGATTGGGGGAGTTAGCCACTATTCTATGAGATGGAAACCTCATTAGTTACTCCATTCTCTCTTCTGTATGTACTCCATTCGCCAAGCAATCAGTTGATGCTACATTTAACTAATTCAATGTGGGTTTCCACTGCCCGTACTGTTTGGAAAGCCCTACATTTACTGCTAAATCTCCCTTGGGAGTGATCATATCTAATTTCATTACGGGGCAATCCTAATTTCATACCCGGGAATACTATGCAGATATATAAAACTCTTGATCATCAGCATAGGGCTTTTATATTGCCATAAAAGCCCATGAAACAAGTACAGTCTTTTGAGTATTATGTTAGTCATATAGGATTAAGGCAACAAGATTATTTAACATATTTGCAAATTAAGAATTTTATTGCATTTTTTTCACCTAAAATCTGAGCAGTACTCATAGAACATAAGAAATTGCCATGCTGGGTCAGACCAAGGGTCCATCAAACCCAGCATCCTGTTTCCAACAGAGGCCAAACCAGGCCACAAGAACCTGGCAATTACCCAAACACTAAGAAGATCCCATGCTACTGATGCAATTAATAGCAGTGGCTATTCCCTAAGTCAGGGGTCCCCAACCACCGGTCCGCGGACCAGGACATTGGGGAGTTTTTGCCGGACCGTGGCGCCGCCGCAGACCAGCACTAAACACTGACAGTGTGCTCTGTGGCGGCTCAGAGCACACTTTATGGGGTGGATGCTGCTGAGCGGTGAACTACTGCTGTGCTGTGTGCCGAATACACACAGCAAGAAGATCAGCAGGGCCATGGTGGAGCTCACGTCACCACGGCCCAAAGAAAAAGGTCGCGTCTAAATGTGCAGGTGCTCCTCCTCCTCCTCCTCCCTGCCTGCGTGGCCCCGGAAGAAAAATGTTGCTGGAGCCACGTGGGCAGAAAGGAGGAGGAGCATCAGCCGCATACAGAAGAGGAGCAGCGTGGCATGAGAAGACCAGAGCCGCTGCAGAGCCCATCCTGTGGCGACCCATAAAGAAGAGGCCCAGAGGTGAGAGAGAGGCTGAGGGCCTGTAGAGTGTGTATGTGTGCGTGTATGAGATGAGTTGAGAGATTGTGTGTGAGAGTGAAGACCTGAATGTTTGCAGAGAAAGCATGTGAGAGCCTCTGTGTGTGTGAGAGACACGGAATGTGACAGTTGAGAGCCTGTGCATGAGCAAGACAGCATGTGCCAGTGAGAGAGAGCCTGTGTGTGTGAGAGTCAGACAGCATGTGCCAGTGAGAGACTGTGTGTATGAATGATTGTATGAGAGAGAGCATGTGAGAGTGAGAGAGAGAGAGAATGTGAGAATGAGAACCTGTGTGTTTGAGGGAAGAAGACAGATGGAGAGAAAATAAATAGAAAAAAAGACAATATAAAAAGAACTGGCAAAATAATAAGAAAGGGAAGGTGGAAAAAAAAAGCCTGTGACCAACCGATTAGAAAACTAAGATCAGACAGCAAATCTAAAAAAAAAAATAAATTACTTTTTACTGATTGGCACATGTAATCTTTGGGAAAGTGCAAGAGTAGCACTTTCTCTATGCGGATCTCACAATGTACGAGATCAGCATGGAGGAACCGGAAGCCCACGGGGCCTGCACAGAGGAGGCAGCAGAATGGGCTTCAGTGCCAGTAGCAGCAATCAGCGCCTCCCCAACAGCCACGCGGCAGCAGTGACAGTGGCAGCAGAGGAATGAGAGAGGCTCTGAGGTTGCTGGCAAAAGAAAGAGAGGGGGGTCTGCCTTTAGTATGTGTATGAATGGGAGTCTGCCTGGGGGTGTATGTGTGTGAATGCATGGGTGCCTGCCTGAGGGTGTGTCTGTGTATGAGAATGAATGGGTGTCTTCCTGGGTTTTGCTCAAAGCCAGGGGAGGTCATCAGGTGGAGGAGAGAGGTGTGAAGTTTGGAAAACAAGGGAAACAAGCCTGGTGCTCCCACTCATTCTGAACCTAGGGTGAGTTGAGTCACATTCACATTATAAATATCATAATTAAATGATAAGTATGCACTAAAATCCAACCCCCTCCATAACCCCGCCCCCATAAGACCAAAGCCCCACCCTGCCAGGCCATGGAAAAATGGTCTTGCTTGAAGCCGGTCCCTGGTGCAAAAAAGGTTGGGGACCACTGCCCTAAGTAAACTTGATTAATAGCTGTTAATGGACCTCCTCCAAGAACTTATCCAAACCTTTTTTGAACCCAGCTACACTAATTGCACTAACCACATTTTCTGGCAACAAATTCCAGAGCTTTATTGTGCGTTAAGTGAAAAAGAATTTTCTCCGATTAATCTTAAATGTGCTACTTGCTAACTTCATGGCATGCCCTCTAGTCCTTCTATTATTTGAAAGTGTAAATAACCGATTCACATCTACTCGTTCAAGACCTCTCATGATCTTAAAGACCTCCATCATATCCCCCTCAGCCGTCTCTTCTCCAAGCTGAACAGCCCTAACCTCTTCAGCCTTTCCTCATAGGGGAGCTGTTCCATCCCCTTTATCATTTTGGTTGCCCTTCTCTGTACCTTCTCTGGAGCCTTTCAACGGTTTTATTTTTTCTGTATACAGAAGAAACAATTTATCTGGATTATATAAATTCAAGCTTTCCATTACTTCATATTGGACTCTTCAATCCCTAGCTGTGTGGAGTAAGGATCTAGGAATGGAAATCCTAGGTGATGATATTTTTGTCTGTTCCTATGTTTTATATAAAAGATTCGATTGTGTCGCTCTTTAGGGAACTACAGTTTAGAATTTTACCCAGGCTGTATTTTTCCCCCTATAGGGCATTTAAGGCTAGAACAGCAGAACATGGGACTTGCTTAAAATGTGGCCATCAAAATGCTACGTTGATTCACGGATTATGGGAGAGCAGCTTAGTGAGGCAATTCTGGAATGTCATTTGTCAATCTATGGGGGCCTGCTGGCAAGTTGACCTAGATAGTTCTGCTGCAATGTGTGTTTTGGGTGTGGATCCCGATTCAGATCGGGCCGTGTTTATTTACAAATGTTGTATGGTGGGGAAACAATGTCTTTTGCTTAAATGTTGGATGAAGACCTCCCTACATAAGATATGTGGCATAAGAAATGAGTAGAGTTACTATGTTTGGAATCGCAATCCACCAAACTGAAACCTCCATCCTATTTAAGGAGCTTTCTCAAGATCTGGCACCCCCTTTCTGAAAATATTATCGGAGGATATTCGTCCTATTATTGAAAGGCGTTCATTAATTTGATACTGAGAGGTCGGGTAGGCTTTATGCCTGCCCGGCCAAGATAATATGGCGCCAGGCTCGCAAATGCAAGCCTGGCTGGTGCCGTTCCAGGGGAGAGGAGCCTCTAGGTGACCGGATGGTCACCGTGCTCCTCGTGTGCTGCTGCCAGGGGATTGGTGGGTCGTTTGAACTGCATCTTGGCAGGAGCCAAATGGCTCCTGTGGTGGTTTAGTGGGGGTGGGGGAGATGTTAAGAGGGATTTCCTGGCTTCCTCGAGCCAGTCCCTCTTTCTGCTGGGGCTTTGGCGCTGCAACGGGGCTCCGTTGGTGGGGGGAGACCCTTTTTTCTTGCCTTGCCTTTTTTCTTCGTGGGGGCCGGTTCCGGTTGCAGGTGTGGCGGTGGTGGTTCCGGGTCCTTGAAATCGTGCAGCAATAGCGTCCGAGGAGGCTGCAATGGGGGCAGGAGAGGCAGAGAACGTGGTGCGAGATGAATGCGGCGGCGCTACTGGAGTGGAGGTGACCGAGCCGACGGTGAGTTCGGGGGCGGGTGCAGCGAGGGGTCGAGTTTCCCGTTCCCGGGCGCGGGGGGGGGGGGGGGGGGGGCAAGGTGGCTTCGATCGGGAGGAGGGCAGGGCTCTTTTGCGGCCTTATTGCCTGCTGAGTCGTGGTCGGGTCCCTGTCCTCCCCCTTTGTCCTGCGATATCTCACAGCAGCCGGCAGCTCCTGCGCTTGTGCACTCGGAGCCATCCGGTGCTGTAATGAGCAGAGATGTGGCAGTTAAGACTGTGCTGCCTCCCCCGGGGCCTAGACCCAGCGCTGGGCGTGATCCGGGGCTGGGGGGTGTTAGGGACAATTTTGTTAGAGATTGGGACAGAGCCTGTGGTCGGGCCCTCCCCCCTTTTGGGCCTCCTGGGTGGGCTCCCTCAGGTTCCCCCGATGTGGGATCTCCTGGGGTTTCGGGGGTGAATATAGCTCCTGGTCCAACTGCTACCTGGGGGTCTGCTGGCAGGGGTGCAGGCTGAGGCTGTGGTGCGGGGCGAGGCTGAAGTGCAGGTGATGGCTGGGGTCCATATTTTTCTGCCTGGTCGGAGTGTCCCGCATCGTCGTGGTACGGCGGTCCATCCGGATGGTTCCCCTTGGGTGTCTATTCAGGCCCTTGGCTTGGTGCTCAGGCCCCGGCCCCTTCAAGGGAGGGGGGGGGGCCTGGTTGGAGTGGGGCCTGCGGCTGCTGCTTCTTCTCTGTATCCACAGGTTCTTCCAGAGGAAGAGCTGGAGGATGGTCCAGGACCTTCGTGCTGGGAGGAGTGACATAATGATCTTATCTCTGCAACCACCAACATCCCTGGTTCCAGGGAGATGCCGTCTGGCCAGTGGACAGAATGTGCCTGGTTCCAGCTTCTGTTGAATCCAGCAGTGCCAGTGGTCCAAGTGGTGAGTTACCGGTGTCGGGCGGGGGCGTTATTCCGCCAGTCATCAGCATGAGCGATTTGTCTATCGCTCCTCAGGTTGGGCTTTTAGAACCCGTGGCTGCTAGTGCTGGGGCCCCCAAGAAGCGTGCGAAGTCTTGGCGCAGGAAGAAGCGTTCCTGTTCCAGCTCTTCCACTTCTTCCTCGGACTCGTCTGAGGCTTCGGAGCGGGGTGCAGGTCCTCAAGGGGGGGGCCGGGGGTAAGTCTTTGGAAAGGGGTTCTCCCGCGCTCGTTAGCTTATCAGAACTGTGGGAGGTTGTTCCAAGATCCCTTCGTCGCAAGATTAGGCAGCGTAAGTACATTGATATCTTCACGTTGCTTGAGGGCCGTCGGGGGAAGAGGAAAGAGAAGAAACGTCAGTGTGGGGGTGATAGGCCGCTAGGTGGGGATTCCGGGTGGCACGTAATGTGCTTAATTGGATCCGATCGTTCCTTCGGCTGGTCAGTGTGGTGGGTCATCGCGACGCTACCAGTATGGGCCATTACTGGCTTACGCTGATGCCATTCTGGATGCCAGTTGGGTGTACGAGGGGTGGTCGTGGCTCAATTATGATAAGCGCTTCTGGAACTTAATGGAGGAAAATAAGTACATGGCGTGGGGAACCAGGGATGTTGGTCTGTGGTTGACCCAGATGGGCCCCAAATTGGAGTCTAGTACGTTCTCTGACACGGGAAGGGTCTCTAGTGTATCCAGAGCGCAGCCCTTTCGGTCCGGGGCAGGCCAAGTGGGTGGCAATTGAGCTGGGGTCGCCTTCCCTAATGTCTGTTGGAAGTACAATCGCACGGCTTGCAATTTTCCCAATTGCAAGTTCAAACATACATGTTCCAGTTGCAGACTGGGCCACCCCGCCCCCAAGTGTCCAAAGCGAGTGGGTAGCGGGGTCGTCCCTAAGAACCCCCTAAGTGAAATTTCAAAGGGAGCTCCTACCCCAGTCCGCTTGGGAGCCATGCTGTCATGGCTGGGTAGGTATCCTTGACGAGCATCCTCCATGGCTGGAGGATGCTCGTCTTTTGCGGGGTGGTTTTGAGCAGGGTTTTCGTATTCCTTTCAAGGGACCGGTAAGGGTGGGTGGGGGGCCAAAATTGTCCATCTGTTCGCAAATTGGCTCACGTGGTCAGGGCCAAATTGAACAGTGAGATTGCTCTGGGACGGATCGGGGGTCCTTTCTCGGTTCCGCCATTGGATGATGTGGTTTTTTCCCCTTTGGAGGTTGTTCCGAAGAAGGATCTGGGTAAGTTCCGACTGATTCACAACCTTTCCTTCCTGGAGGGTAAGTCAGTAAATGATTACATCCCGAAAGATCTCTGTTCGGTGAGGTACGTGTCCGAGTCGGCAATGGCGATGGTCTGTCGCTGTGGTATGGGGGCCTTGATGGCCAAGGTGGACATTGAGTCTGCCTTCAGGCTTTTCCCGATCCACCCCGAATGTTTTCCGTTGCTGGGTTTTCGATTTCAGGAGGAATTTTACTTCAATAGGTGCCTGCCTATGGGATGTTCCATCGCGTGCGCCTATTTTGAGGCCTTTAACTTCTTTGTGCATTGGGTGGTGGTGGAAAGAGCTGGGATTGTTAGCCTTGTTCATTACCTGGATGACTTCCTGTTTGTGGGGGGAGGCATCTTTGGCCACATGTTTGCAGTTGTTGCACTGTTTCCAGAGTATGGCGGCAGATTTTGGGATTCCCATAGCCGAAGGTAAGACGGAGGGTCCTTGTACTCATTTGGCCTTCCTGGGCATAGAGTTGGACTCAGTTGAAATGACTTTGTGACTGCCTGCTACCAAAAGTAGCAATGTTACGGGGTCTTGTCTCGCGGGCGTACGGGCCAAGAAGTTGACACTGCGTCAGATGCAGTCGCTGGTGGGGAGTCTCAACTTTGTGTGTCATGTGATCCCTATGGCCAGGGTGTTTCTCCGAAGGCTGAATCAAAGTATGACCGGATTGCGTAAAAGTGGGTATTGGATTCACATTACTCGACGGTTGCGGGAGGATTTGTTGATTTGGGACCGTTTTTTGGCCGATTTCAACGGTTGCTCGCTGTGGCAAGGTGCGGCAATATCTAATCATGTTGTGGAGCTTTTTACTGATTCGGCGGGGTTTGGGGCCTATTTCCGGGGCTCCTGGTGTGCGGATGTTTGGCCGGAGGATTGGCAGGAAGCTGGTGTTATAAGAAACATTACCTTCTTAGAACTGTTTCCGATCGTGGTCTCTGTAGTCCTTTGGGGTGCGTGGTTGCGGGACAGAAAGGTGGTCTTTTGGTGCGATAACCTGGGGGTGGTAGAGGTAATCAACAAACGGGCAGCTAAGTGTATCTTGGTTTCGGAATTGCTGCGTGAGTTTGTGTTGCGTTGCATGGGGTGGAACATCACGGTATGGGCTAGGCATGTCCCCGGTGTGGCTAACTATCGCTGATTCTCTTTCTCGTTGCAGTGGACACTGTTTCGGGAGCTTGCACTAGAAGCGGATCTGCAGGGAGCGTCGGTACCGTCTTTCCTCTGGAGCTTCGGCACCCGGAAGCATGGAGGTTACTCTGGGCATCGTTAGCTACTTCCACATGGAACTGCTATGTGAAGTCCGCAAACGAGGTGGTGTCCTTCTTAGCAAGTCACGGTTGTCGGTGGGGCCTGGTTTCTGATGAGTTACTGGTGAGGTTTGTAGAGAAGGCTAGAGAGAGTCGGATGATTCCAGGTCAGCAGTTTAAAGGTAGCTTGCTGGCTTCTCATTCTTTATGAGGGCTCATGGTTCGCCCCCGGCGGTTGACAAACGCCTACCTATTACTCAGGACATTTTGTACCCATTGTGGGACGTGTTGGCCGAGGTTTGTGATAACGAATTAAAAAGTGTTGTTTGTTCCGGCTGGGCTTTTTTCGGCGCTTTCCGAGTCAGCGAGTTAGTGGCGCGGGCGACCAGGGGTCTGATGTGTCCGGGCTCCTGTTTCAGCACGTGCACCTCAGTGCTGAGTCGGTTGTTTTGTTCATTCATAGATCCAAGACAGATCAGTTGGGCAGAGGGTCTTCGGTGGTGATCCATCCTGTGCCGGATCTGCGTACTTGCCCTGTAGCGAATGGTATTGCCTTTGGGCATATTCGTCCTGCTGGGGGTGTTCACTTTCTGGTGCACCGGGATGTGAAGCCGCTGACGAAGTACCAGTTTGAGGCGGTGCTGCGAGCTTGCTTGGCTGTGCTGGGGTTGGACTCTACGAAATTTGGGACTCACTCATTTCGGATTGGTGCTGCCACCTCTGTGGCTCTCTCCGGTCTCTCAGGCGACGTGATACAACGAATAGGGAGGTGGAAGTCGGATGCTTTCACCAGGTATGTGCCCAAGGGGTCTCCGTAATTGCTCTGGATGTTAATATCCAGAGCAACCCAGGATAGCCTAGGTTGCCCATCTTGCTGGCTTGTAGCAGATGGGTGGAAATGGGAAATTCAAGGTTACATTTGCATGGCTCGGGCTCCGGGGTGTTTTAATAAAGCTGCGGCCTGTTCACTCCCAAATCTGTGTGGGTGTATTATTTGGTTGTAAAGGGGTGGGCTTGGGCAGAAGCATCAGTCCTGGCTGCCCATATTGTGAGAGGTTGAGTAGGCTTTATGCCTGCCCGGCCAAGATAATATGGCGCCAGGCTCGCGGATGCAAGCCTGGCCGGCGCCGTTCCGGGGGAGGGGAGCCTCTAGGTTTCCGGATGGTCACCCGTGCTCCTCGTATGTTGCTGCCAGGGGATTGGTGGTTCATTTGAACCGCATCTTGGCAGCAGCCGATTGGCTCCTATGGTGGTTTAGTGGGGAGGGGGGGGGATGTGAGGAACTGTTAAGAGGGATTTCCTGGCTTCCTCGAGCCAGTCCCTCTTTCTGCTGGGGCTTTGGCGCTGCTACCCACCCTCCCGCCCGCCCCTGTTGCTATTGTTGTATGGGGGCTTTATTGTTGTCGCAGCTTCAATGGGGGGGGGTGGCGGGTAGCCTGAGCCAATTAGTGGGGGGTTATGCTTTGGTAACTGGTAGCTGACCTGACTGGGGGCAGGTCAGGGGTCCCTAGCTAATCAACTGGGTGCAGTTTGGCTGGTACGGGTCCTTGCTGGATGGTGGCGGGGGTCGATTTACTCGGCTCCTTGCGGGATGGTGGCGGGAGTCGTGGGACGTGATAAAGGTGGGCGCTGCATACAGGCTGGGATAGCCTGGGAGGCGTCCATCTGGCAGGCTGGGACAGCCTGGGTTCACACGATTTGCAGGCTGGGATAGCCTGGGTTGCCCATCTTGTTGACTTGTAGCGGATGGGTGGAAATGGGAAATTCAAGGTTACATTTGCATGGCTCGGGCTCCAGGGTGTTTTAATAAAGCTGCGGCCTGTTGACTCCCAAATCTGTGTGTGTGTATTATTTGGTTGTAAAGGGGCGGGCTTGGGTAGAAGCGTCAGTCCTGGCTGCCCATATTATTATCCTTCTCTACCATTCTCAGCTATTCTTCTTTACCACCTAGGCAGGGCATAGTGGATACCATTTGTGTTGTATATTAGCACTATCAGGTGATGATGTGAACCGAAAAATAAATGGCCCTAGTAACGGAGGACTTTGAGATGATGTATACTGATTACTTTCTTTTCCCTTTTGGGCTCATGGGGGGGGGAGGGGAAGTGGGGTTACTGTAGTTTCTCTTTGTTACTATCTTGATGTAAGATATTGTGCTATAATGGTAATGGTAATTTAACTCTGCTATGCACATTGCTTTATTTAGAATTTATTTATTTATTTAGAAGATTTATATACCGATGAACGTTGGGAACATCTCATCGGTTTACATTAAACAAAATTATAGCTAACCAAGCTTTACATAGAAATTGGAACCAAAATGTAAAAAGGAACAGAATAGATAATTAATAACAAGACAGAATCAACATCTTAACTTATGAAGGGTATTAACTGAAAAAGGGGGAAATAAAATATAAAAATGAGGAAAGAAGGGAGGAGCTATTTACAGGAAAACTGTGGGTTATAATAATAGAAATAAAATAATAATAATAAGGAATTCAATTACAAATTGTAAAGTGCCAGGGGAGGGGTGCAAAAAGTGCCAGGGGAGGATGTTAAGTGAATGCTTGCTTGAAGAGGCACGTTTTTAGGTTGCTTGTAAGAAGATAACAGACATGAACTGCATTACAGATGACGATGTTGAGAAACTTAATAAATACGTAAATACGTTATGCAAAAAAAAGATGTACAGGTGGTCCAGCAGGAGACCTGCAAAGGACGAGTTGCTGCAGTCTGAGTAGGTGGTGATAAGAGAGTGGTCGAGTGTCTTAAGAGCATGCTCAGAAAGGAAGGGCTGAATTTGCACAATGTCATAGTCGAAGAAATGACATGCTTTAGGAGTGTTTAGAAGTTGTGATCACCTGGTACATTCCCATTCCAAATTAAAATGTCACTAGATAGGAGGCAATGTCCTATTGTTGACTGCAAACTAGTTAAAAAATACGAAGCAGAGAGTAGGACTAAATAGTCACTTTTTTCAGAGGAGAAAGGTAAATAATGGAGTGCCTCAGAGATCGGTACTGGGACCGGTGCTTTATATTATATTTCTAAATGATCTGGAAAAGGGAACATCAAGTGAAGTTATCAAATTTGCAGACAATTCAAAATTATTCAGAGCTGTTAAATCACAAGTGGATTGTGAAAAATTGCAGGAGGATCTTGCAAAACTGGAAGACTGGGAATTAAAATGGCAAATGAAATTTAGTGTGGACAAGTGCAAAGTGATGCACATGGGGAAAAGTAACCCACTCTGTAGTTACACAAATTTAGGTTCCATATTAGGAGTTACCGCCCAGAAAAAAAGACATGGGCATCATAGTGGACAATACTTCAAAATCCTCGGTTGAATGAGTAGGAGAGGTGTAAAAAGCAAATAACTTTAGAAATTATTAGGAAAGGGATTGAAAAATAAAATGATGAATGTCATAATGTCCCTGTATTGCTCCAAGGTGAGTACTGTGTGCAGTTCTGGTTGCCATATCTCAAAAAAAAAAGATATAGTTGTATTGGAAAACCTACAGTGAAGGATGACCAAATTGATAAAGGTAATGAAACGATTCCCCTACGAAGAACCACTAAAGGGATTGGGTCTGTTCAATTTGGAGAAGAGACATCTGAGGGGATATGATAGAGATCTATAAAATCATGAGTGGAATAAAACAGGTAAATGTAAATCAGTTATTTACTCTTTCAAAAAAATATAAAGACTATTGGGCACTCCATGAAATTAGTAAGTAGCACATTCAAAACAAATCTGAGAAAATTCTTTTTCACTCGATGCACAATTAAGCTCTGGAATTCATTACCAGAGGAAGTGGTTAAGGCATATTGCATAGCTGGGTCTATGAAAGGTTTGGACAAATTCCAGAAAGAGAAATCAATAAACTGTTATTAATCAAATAGACTTAAAAAATTGCCACTACTTAACACTGTGCAATAGTGGATAAACAGGATCTATTTATTGTTTGGGATCTTGCCAGATGCTTGTGACCTGAATTGGCCACTACTGGAAACAGGACACTGGCTTGATGGATCTTCAGTCTGACCCAATATGGCAAGTTCCTATGTTCTTAACCTCTCTCACAAAAAGCTGCCTGGCTGGTACCTACTGCTTGCCTCCCACTGACTGTGGTCCTCTATTCCTGCAGGATGTTTCCCCAGAGGAGCCAGAGAGTATACATGTACTCCCCTCAGTACTGTGACATCACTTTTACCCAAAAGCATTGCAATACAAAATACAAAGAGACTGATGGTGATATAAGAAGAACATAAGAAGAACATAAGAAAATGCCATACTGGGTCAGACCAAGGGTCCATCAAGCCCAGCATCCTGTTTCCAACAGTGGCCAATCCAGGCCATAAGAACCTGGCAAGTACCCAAAAACTAAGTCTATTCCATGTAACCATTGCTAATGGCAGTGGCTATTCTCTAAGTGAACCTAATAGCAGGTAATGGACTTCTCCTCCAAGAACTTATCCAATCCTTTTTTAAACACAGCTATACTACCTGCACGAACCACATTCTCTGGCAACAAATTCCAGAGTTTAATTGTGCGTTGAGTAAAAAAGAACTTTCTCCGATTAGTTTTAAATGTGCCCCATGCTAACTTCATGGAGTGTCCCCTAGTCCTTCTACTATCTGAAAGAGTAAATAACCGATTCACATCTACCCGTTCTAGACCTCTCATGATTTTAAACACCTCTATCATATCCCCCCTCAGTCGTCTCTTCTCCAAGCTGAAAAGTCCTAATCTCTTTAGTCTTTCCTCATAGGGGAGTTGTTCCATTCCCCTTATCATTTTGGTAGCCCTTCTCTGTACCTTCTCCATCGCAATTATATCTTTTTTGAGATGCGGCGACCAGAATTGTACACAGTATTCAAGGTGCGGTCTCACCATGGAGCGATACAGAGGCATTATGACATTTTCCGTTTTATTCATCATTCCTTTTCTAATAATTCCCAACATTCTGTTTGCTTTTTTGACTGCCGCAGCACACTGAACCGACGATTTCAATGTGTTATCCACTATGACACCTAGATCTCTTTCTTGGGTTGTAGCACCTAATATGGAACCCAACATCGTGTAATTATAGCATGGGTTATTTTTCCCTATATGCATCACCTTGCACTTTTCCACATTAAATTTCATCTGCCATTTGGATGCCCAATTTTCCAGTCTCACAAGGTCTTCCTGCAATTTATCACAATCTGCTTGTGATTTAACTACTCTGCACAATTTTGTGTCATCTGCAAATTTGATTATCTCACTCGTCGTATTTCTTTCCAGATCATTTATAAATATATTGAACAGTAAGGGTCCCAATACAGATCCCTGAGGCACTCCACTGTCCACTCCCTTCCACTGAGAAAATTGCCCATTTAATCCTACTCTCTGTTTCCTGTCTTTTAGCCAGTTTGCAATCCACGAAAGGACATCGCCACCTATCCCATGACTTTTTACTTTTCCTAGAAGCCTCTCATGAGGAACTTTGTCAAACGCCTTCTGAAAATCCAAGTATACTATATCTACCGGTTCACCTTTATCCACATGTTTATTAACTCCTTCAAAAAAGTGAAGCAGATTTGTGAGGCAAGACTTGCCCTGGGTAAAGCCATGCTGACTTTGTTCCATTAAACCATGTCTTTCTATATGTTCTGTGATTTTGATGTTTAGAACACTTTCCACTATTTTTCCTGGCACTGAAGTCAGGCTAACCGGTCTGTAGTTTCCCGGATCGCCCCTTGGCTAGATACTAGCAAATCAAAACCACAGAGTTTAAAAAAACAGATTCTAATTCAGACAACAAAGTATTTAAATCCTGAAAGAAAATTTTGATTACTTCCCCTATAAGTATAAAACATTTTCAACATGAAAAAATAGAACTAAAAAAAAAACCCCCAAATAAGTATGAGGGTAACTTGCTGATGTGGCAGTTACTACCCTAAACCAATAAGCCTGATACTTTTATGCAACTCAAACATTTCTCTCTGCTTCAACGGCAAGGTGTTTCGGGGAATTAGATTCAGACGGCAACCAACGAGGGTCCTGACTTTTCGGTGTGGGAAACTGATAAGCATGGGGTATCTTACACTCCGCAGCAGATACTACCATAAGCTTACTGGGCAGACTGAATGGACCATTTGTCCTTTTCTACTGTCATTCCTATGTTTCTAAAGTTAAAATATAAATCCAGGTGCTCTACTTATATGCTCTCCTTCTGCTCTTGGAATTACACAGAGCAAGTCCCTGCACTTCAGTCGCTAATTAAAGCTAAACAATAGGAGATTCAGTAAATACTGGGAGGAACCTATTCCTGGCCCTAGGCAGAAGTGAAACTGCTGCTCGCCCCACCTCATGGGAAGTTGCATGTTTCTCTCTGAATAATGTTTCAGAGTTTCCTTCTGATTTCTTTGTTTTGCATGAGATTCAGATACTCAAAAGATGAATTCTTAGGAACAAAAAAAAAAAATGCTGGAGAACACCAAAGAAAAAACACAGAGCTCGTGGGATAAAAAAATACTACACGCTGAGGAAGGTATCTGCGGCGACATATAGAAAGATACTTGAATTAGCACAAGTTTGAAACTTTCTGAATCTATTAGCAAGTATCCGTGTACTTTTCTGAGTAGCAAAAACTTTAATGATGTCACTTCCAAAGATATTTTCTAGGGGTGGGGGATATGGTTTGAATTATATTCCAAGGACTCATCTGATATCTAATTAGTGCCAGAATCCTCAGGTTAGATGGGAGACTAAGGAAGACCAGACAACTTCCTGCTAGCTGAATCTGAGCCAGCTACTATTAAAAGAGCAAAAAACTCAAACTAGTTTAACATCAAAGTCAGCTAGGAAAATTCAGATACTGTTCCAAATTCACTTACTGCCAACTGAAATAATTTAGGAACCAAAATATTTTAAATTTTGCGACATACTGCAAGTAATATCTAAGAAAATATCATACTAAGCTCAAACACAGTCATGCCATTTGAATCTAATAATTTCCTTACCCAAAATCTGGATCCCAGTTGCCCAGACCCACAGAAAGCATCCATCAGCGCTAGATCCCGTTTCAGAAATGTAAAATGTAAAAGTTCCCAGAGGTAGCTCCAATCGTCCAGCTGGTGTTCTGTAATCCATGCAATAAAACTAGCCTTGGATGCTTACTGCTGTCATTCGAAGCAGACCTTAACTGAGGTGAACTTCCTTCTATTCTGTCTGCTGAGTCTGAAAGTGGAGCCAGACGCCGAGGGAGGACGGCACTCACACACAGCCAGCTTGTGCTATGGTAACCCATGAGGCACATTTTTCATTTTGTAATCTGCTATATGCAATGTATGACTGACTGCTGCAACCATTCTGGTGGTATCCGCATTGCCAGCTGGGAGATAAAAAGTCAAACAGGCATGTTCATTTTTTTTTTGTCATTTAAATTTTATTGATTTTAAGCAACATGTTACTCCAACTTTAAACAAATTAACAAACAATATTTTCATCCACAAATTAAGGATTACAGCATTAATGTCCTATATAATTTGAGAAATATGTGAGGATTAGGATGTTGTGGGATTTTAATTGTATAGTTTGGGGCTTTGGAGAAATAGACATTGGAAGAATGGGGGTTTATTGCTTAATTTGTACTGAGTTATTTGTTATGGTTGTTTACTCTGTACAGTTTGGAGAAGAGATTAGGTCGATGTTTAAGTAAATCTGATTTAAGATTGTGCTACATTCGTTGGTACTAACATCCTTATTATTGTAACGTACTTTATCTTGGTCTCCCTCAGAAATCCATCAAAGACTTGCAATCTGTTCAAAATTCAGCAGCTAGGATTATAGCAGGGATTTCAGTTTGTGAACATAGCACACCACTTTTTAAGAAATTTCACTGGCTACCTATTAATAGGAGGGTTTCTTTTAAGATTTTAATGTTGGTATTTAAGGGCTTCAATGGCTTAGTACCCACACGTTTTAATGCTGTTTGAAATTTTATCGCCACGTTAGGTCCTTCAGGTCTGCGAGTCAGAATTTATTGGATGTTCCATCTTTCAAATTGATTAGATTGGATGAATCCTGCTAACATTTTTGATGTCCAAGGTCCAGAACGTTGGAATACTCTGCCCTGTGGGGTAAAATATGAGTCTTCTCTTTTAAAATTTAGGAAAATATTGAAGGGTTTTTTGTTTTCTATGGCCTTTTCCGCATGATGTGCAACAGAGTAGGAGGAAAGTACCTTATTAAAATTATTCTGTTTTAAAATTAATTTGAGGTTCTGTTGGTAATAAATGATAAAGGGGTAACTTAGATTAGTGGATAATTTAATTCCAATCAAATTATATTATAGTGGAAAATTGAATGCAGTGAGGCTAATGAGTATGCTGGGTGATGGGCTAATGTTCTGAGGTAGAAGATATCCTTTTGATATATCAATGTTTTGATATGTTTAATTGGTTTTATTTTATGTTTTTAGCATTCATATTTTGTATAACAAATTTTCAAGCCGATGCAATATTGGCGTGCTGAAAACGGGTGCTCATGCTTGAGCGCCCGCTCTCCTAATGCGTGCCGATGCACCTGTCCAGGGCATCCAATGTTATATTTAAATGGGCTGCCGCAGTGAAAAGGAGGCGCTAGGGGAAATTGCACGTCCTCAGCAGTGGGCGCCCAGTAGAAGTGGCTGTCAGCGGGTTAGGAAAACAGACGCTCAATTTTACAGGCATCCATTTACTTAACTAGTGCACAGTCATGAGTTAGGAAAATGGACGGTCGTTAATTGAGCATCCCTTTTCCTAACCTGACTGCCAGCACACTTTTTAAACATTTTCAGTTTTTTATATATTTTTTAGGGATATCCCTTTTCGGTTCCTCTGACCATGATATTAAGTTGGAGGAGCTACAGAAAAGCAGTAACATAGGGAAGCAAGACAGCAGCTTGCTCCTCCAGTGCCCCCTTCCCCCCCCCCCCCCCCATGTACGAAAAACACTTTACAACAATATCATGAGAGGTCTAGAACAGGTAGATGTGAATCGGTTATTTAGTCTTTCAGATAATAGAAAGACTAGGGGGCACTCCATGAAGTTAGCATGGGGCACATTTAAAACTAATCGGAGAAAGTTCTTTTTCACTCAACGCACAATTAAACTCTGGAATTTGTTGCCAGAGGACATGGTTAGTTCAGTTAGTATAGCTGTGTTTAAAAGAGGATTGGATAAGTTCTTGGAGGAGAAGTCCATTACCTTCTATTAATTAAGTTGACTTAGAAAATAGCCACTGCTATTACTAGCAATGGTAACATGGAATAGACTTAGTTTTTGGGTACTTGCCAGGTTCTTATGGCCAGGATTGGCCACTGTTGGAAACAGGATGCTGGGCTTGATGGACCCTTGGTCTGACCCAGTATGGCATGTTCTTATGTTCTTATGGCTTTAAAAACAAGGCTGCAGTTTATTAACAAACATAACCCAAGCCCGCAACTTGTTTATACAATAAACCAAAACAGAACCCCCCCCCCCTCCGTTGTGCTCCTCTTCGCTTACCACCGCATCCCAATGGTAAGTCTACTTCGACCCCCCCCCCCCATATCTTACCCCGCCACAGCACCAGCGAGGGTAAATGTGCGGGCTGAGCATCGGCCCCTCCCCCTTGCTCTTTAGGCCTTCCCGTGTAGCAGCCCCAAACTACACGAGCATTTTCCCCCCTCCTCCAATGTCCTTCACAATCCAACACAATACATTCCAACTTAGGGCTCAGGTTTTCCGCCCCCAACTGCGACGAACAACTGCAAACACATTAATCCTTCAGCATTGTCTTTCAAGGGCGGGAGAGAGGGAAGCAGAAATCTGCTGCTTGCTTCGCTGTTGATGCCTAACTGCCATAGTTCCCGCCGGCAACCTTGTGTAAATGCCCAGCAACCAATGACAATGCAGCAATTTAAAATTGTTGCCATTGCCCACGTCTGCCTCAGTCTCCCCCGCCCACCCACCCCCACCCTCTCTATGCTCTCTGCCACTTGTGCCCATGTTACCTACAGCAGCGCAAGACGAGCTCGCACTGCTTTCTGTAACATAGGGAAGCAAGACAGGAGCTCGCTACTCCAGTGCCCCCTTCTCCCCCATGCACGAAAAACACTTTACAACAATATGGCTTTAAAAATGAAGCCGCAGTTTATTAACAAACATAACCCAAGCCCGCAACTTGTTAATACAATAAACCAAAACAGAAATCCTCCCCCCTCCGTTGTGCTCCTCTTCGCTTACCACCGCGTCCCAATGGTAAGTCTACTTCGAGCCCCCCCATATCTTACCTCACCACAGCACCAGCGAGGGTAAGCGTGTGGCCTGAGCATCAGACCCCCCCTTGCTCTTTAGGCCTTCCCATGTAGCAGCCCCAAACTACATGAGCATTTTCCTCCCCCTCCAATGTCCTTCACAATCCAATCCAATACATTCCAACTTAGGGCTCGGGTTTTCCGCCAGAAACAAAGGCAAACCTTTTGCCTTTGTTTCCCCACTGCGGCCCCTCCTAACGCAATTGCTGCTCAAATCCTTCCTCCAGGGCATTATTGAATTAGTCCATTCCAATGTCCGAAAGGTGCACCCCGTCGCCCAAAAATAGCCCACCCAACACCTCCCATGACCAAGCATGCCTTATCCAAAAACCTCCTTGTTGAACCAACCATTTTCCAATTTGTCAATTCAACTTTTTCACGCCGTTACGCCATAAAGGCTCTGCACGGTGCTTGATCCGAATTATAATATCCGACCACCCCACTTTCGTATCTGGCATACCTAGCATAATTTGTGCCAAATCTTTCCGCATAATTGCCACTAATTCGCGGCAAGACATTTTTCCGATGTCATTTCCCCCCAAATGGATGATCAAAAGACGTGGTGCACCCCAGTTTCGAACCTTCCCCTGAAGGAAAGAAAGCAACTCCCCCCACTCCATGCCCCCTTTGCCGAACCATCGTACATTCCGGTATTCAGGTTCAAATTTTCGCCATAAGGCCTCTTGGCAGCCCTCCGCCGAGCACGGTGAACATAAGAATGGCTCACGACCCAAGCACATTCTCCAATAGAATCCACCCCGTTATTGTCTGCAAGGCAAAGCACTGTATTAGGTAATGAAAATGGCCCACAGCAATCCCTATATTTCACTTTACTTGCGCATGTATGACCTAAAAACCGTAGACTTCAAGGTCACCTCTTCTTCGAGTTGAACCAGCGACCCCTTCTCTGGAATCTGCTGCAAGCTTCACCATCCAAGTAAGGTGCCTGTCCAAGTGTGCCTTTTCAAAGTACAGCAACTTCCAGCCTGCTCTCAAGTAGTCCAGAGGATGTGCATCTTTTACCATCAGTCAAAGACCAGTCTAGCTCGAGTGTCAACTCGCCAAACATCGCTAAGATTCTACCCTTGCCTAAGGGTCCACTCCTAAATGTGAATTACAGAACTTCTGTGCCTGCAATAGTTCTCAACACCATTCACTTGCACTGCCAGTTCAACTAGCTTGAACAACATCTACACTTCTGTCATATGGCGATCAATTATCTACAAGAGGGCTTCTTTCTACAGTCCTTGCAAGTAAACTCCACCCTACAAACTCTCGTTTGCTTTAAAAGACTGCCAATTTACCAGGTCATCAGGATCCCTAAGCTCTAATCCTTGAACTATTGGTTGGTGTTCAACACAGAGTGTTCCACCATACTGCAAACCCAACTTGAACTAACTTTGGGATGTCTTCCATCTTCTAGTGATATCAAGACTATTGCTCAACGCACCCTAAACTATTACCTACACTCCATGTTTTCAGTCCTGTCCACCTTGAATCGCTGGAGTGCTAGTTCTCGAGAACCTTCAACTCAGCTTCATTCTATGCCTTGTTACTCCATGCTGCACTACAGCTTCAGCCTTAAGAAGTATTAAGGACTTCCGTTCAAAGCCAAGTCTTGGATGGAGCCTAGCCTCTGCCACCTTGATCCTAGAACCAAGATGCCATCTTACGGTTCTGTAACCCTGCCTGACCTGTTCAGCATTCCATGTTCTGTGTTCGTCTTGCCTGGACCTTGACCACTTCTGTCCTGTCTTCTGCTCAGGTAGTCTTCTCGCTAGAGGCAATGGGGTAGGTTGCTTTGATTTAGACTGGTCAGAGAGCTATACAATACTCTCTCCTCCATGAACTCTGTCCCTCTTTAGAGTATTAGGTGTTGGTCACCTTTGAGATCCCATAAAATTCACTCCACTCCAAGTCCAAACAAACACTCAATTTTACTTTCTAGAATGTCCAACCAGCAACTATGTATAGAACTTATAAAGGGTATAGAAATCATACTGAATTGTTCAGAGTTTGTGTGATACTAAGTGAAGTTAAACATTCAACACCAAGAGTAATACATTGTATTCTAGAGCTTGGAATACCATCTCCTACCTTAGTGTTTTCTTCCATCCACCTCTCCCCATACATTTCTCCAAACACTATTTAAAGAATGTAGGACTCAAGGAGATTCTATCATGAGGTAGAGCAAGGCAGCCACCTCAGGTGGCAAAATTTGGGGAGCAGCAAAAATTGCCCCCCCCCCCCCCCCAAAACACTGCTGTGGCAGCTGTATCACCTTGCTGAAGACATGATACCTGTGGCCCAAAAGGCAGCATGGCCATAGCGAAAACCATCCAGCTAACATTTAGCTGTGATGAGCAACATGCGAGTGAACCCTTGTTGCTGTAGTTGTTGCGTTCGTGGCTGCGCTACACCCTCGCTCCACCCTCTCTCTGTGGTGACTCCCTCCGGGTCTGATGGATGGCTTGCTGCCGCGGCGTCTCCATGCCACTTCTCCTCAGCGCCCCTGAAGCGGCTCGATGCTGCGGATCCGCCATGTTCCTGATGACGTAGGGCACGCGCACGCTCTGAAGTATGTACCAGCAAGGGCACGAACCTCAGGGGCGTCCCCCTGTATTGACGTCATCCGCTTCCAACATAAAAGGTCTTCACTTTCGCTTACGATTTGAGTTAGCAAAGACTCGGACTCCGAATCGGACTAGGACAAGGACCCGGACTCTGAATCGGACTAGGACACGAATTCGGACATGGACAAGGATTCGGAATTGCTTACTGGATTCGTCCAAGCTACTCTGCCTCCTTGGACTTACCAGAGGTACCCGCTCCTCGGGGGCCTCGCTCTCTTTTCTCTATTTCAGATTGCAGATAGGAACCGGTACTCACTCCTCGAGGGCCTATGTTCCTGAATACTCTGAAGATTCTCTACTGCCTGGAAGCTCTCTCAGAGCTTTCCCTGGAACCAGGTACTCGCTCCTCAAGGGCCTAACTCTTTCCAGCTACTGAGCCTCCTTAAGAATCTATGTGAGATTGTCATCTACTACTGGCTATGTATACAGATACCCTGTCTACTCACTATCTATAGTCTCTCTACAGCTCAGCAACCCTGGGATCGCAGTTCCAGTATCTGAGGGATTTCAGCCCTGCCGGGCATATCAGCTCACTACTGCCACCTCTGGTGGTTCTACTAACCTGTCTAATAAAAGAACTATCTGTGTCTGTCTCCATACCCAAGCCTAGCTGGTGGTCCCTCTCAGGATATCCTCCTGGGGGCGCTGTCATCTGCCATCGGCCCAAGGATTCACCTATTTACATTCCTTTCCAGCTGAGTACCCTCTCTAGCACTCCGCTGGTACAGATTGCCAACTCAGCAGTCTATATCATAACAAGATTGCTAGTTCCGCCTACGGAGCATATCAGATTGTTAAACTCCTCCTTCCACAGGAGCCAGTCCCTAACTGATTGCTATTGCCGCACGGTGGCTCATAACAGATTGCTGACTCCTTCCCCAACAGGAGTATCCAGCAGCAGATTTACAACAGATTGCTCACTCCTCCCACTTCAGGAGCTGAGCACAAGAGATTGTTAACTCCTCCCACTCCAGGAGCTAATTCCTAACAGATCACTAACTCCCATTTGCTTGCTCCTCCGATCAGCATAGCAGATTCTAACAGTAGTAGGGTTGTCGCAGCCTCATAGGTGAACCTACGAGGCCTATGCCGACAGCTGGTGAATGTGCCCTGATGTGGAACAGATTGGAGTGTCACCTATACCAGCCGCCTCCCCCGCAGGTTGAGCCCTTTGGTTCTGGAGGCCAGCAGGACTTAGGTGAACCCTAGCGTTGTAGAGTGAGCAAGAGTCCAGAGGCACGCCGTGCTCAGGAGAGGCAGCAGACTGGAGAGATGAGGAACAGGCCAAAGGTTGGGGCAGGTGCAAGTAGTAAGGTCCATGCAGCAGGCAAGAGTAGTCAGGTCCAATGCAAGAGGTCAAGGTCAGGCCAAAGACAGACGAAGACACACAGGAGATACTGGATGAGATGAGAGGGCAAGGCTAGATGAGGCAGGCTGAGCAAGGCAAGGCTGGACAAGATGGTAGGGCAAAGCAAAGCTGGACAAGGCAGGCTAGGGAAGGGAAGGCCGGAGCATAGGAAAACAAATAGAACCAGGAACACAGGGACAAGCAGGAACCTAGAACAATCAGAATGCAGGTGTAGCACACACTGCTACTAGGCAGGAGACTATTGCTGAGAATGTAATGCTGCAGGGCACTTGCTTAAATAGCACTATTTGGCTGATGTCATTGGGAGATGTTACTCAGTGTTTCCTGGCCATGGGACCTATATTATATGCACACATGCACATGTGCCTAAGGGAAGGCGGAAGCCTTGCCATGTCAGCGGCAGTCAGCAGTGTGAGGTGAAGACGGCATTCTGCCATGATGGGCTAAATTAACTGGATAAGTTTATCTGGCTAACTAGCCGAGCCACACAGCAGCTCAGTATCTACCTCCAAAAGATTCCAGGTATGGAGCGTAGGGAATTTTTAAATTCTTATTAGTTTTAATTGTTGGGCTGTTACATTTTCGCGGCTCATGCAGGGCCAGCGCGTCCATTAGGCGAACTTCGGCGGTCGCCTAGAGCACCGAGCCGAAGAGGGCGCCGAAGAGCAGCCACATTGTGCCACAAGCGGGGCCTGTCCTGCTCACAGCAAAGAGAAATAGAGACTGTGTGCTTCTCTCAGCGCCGAAACAGGTAGGGAGGGGCCGCGACCGGGGGGGGGGGGGGCAGTGCAAGGGTCGCCAAGGACGCCCAATACCCTTGCACTGGCCTTGGGCTCATGGGTAGACCCCACACTTACCCCCAACGCTACCTGGGCTCGCTCTTTGCAACAGGACTCTGCTGACATCTTCCTCTTTCTCCCTTGTGGCTGGACGCCATCATCCCTGTTCAGCTGCAGAACGCCTTAGGAGCATGCACGCAGAATCTGTCTCCTCTTATAGGGCCCACAGCGGGAAAGTGGCCACAGTGGACCACGATTATGTCATCATCAATGCCCTATAAAGGGCTCTCCCAGACATCCCCTCATAGCCTCAGCAATGGGTCATTCTATTTATTTATTTATTTTAAAACTCTTCTATACCGTCGTTAAGTTAAATCACCATCACAATGGTTTACAAAAAGGCACAAAAGGAAAAACTATAATTGGTATAGATAAGTGGTTCTCAACCTTTTTTCTGTCGGGACACACCTGACAGATGGTTCTCACATGCGTGACACACTGACCCTTGATCGTCACAGGGCTAGATGTAAATGTACAGTTTGCATCCACGAGAACCCCCCTGATCCACAATAATGGATGTAAAGCAGAATTATGACATTCCCCGTTCAACTCACTCTACAAAAAAGATATTCTGGTTCTGGTGTCATCTCAGTAACAGCAACTCAAACTCCTTCTACTTTCAGGCTCAATAGCCCTACTTATGAAAAGACAGCAGTTTACCACCAATGCATGTCCTCTTGAGAAAATGCAACAAATAAGACTGATAAAACACTTACATGCTAGTAAAATATCTCTGTAACAGACACAGAACCGACCTAACATACTCCCAGGATCTGTAGTAATGCACATAAACTAATCCACACACAGTTACACCTGTATTATGGAATACACTCAAACAGGAGCAACCCTATCTATGAAAAGGCAACACTACAAATATTAAATCAGGCCCTAAAAACCAATACACCTCTTATTAGGAAAACAGAACTAGCAAGCAGCTATAGATCCCCACACAGAAATAATTGTAAAACTATACTAATAAGCAGAATAAATGTTTCACAACAACTATGAACAGAATAACATCCAACAATTAAAAACTCATAAAAACTATTAAAAATTCTCCAAACACCAATAAAATATTTCAAAAAAAGCAGACACATCACATAATATTAAATAATTAAAATAGCAGTCAATCAAGAAAAATAAACTTAAAAAGCCACCTTTACTTACCCCCTCCAGCAGCTTTCCTACTCCTCTTCCATGCAGGCTGTAGCACACACCAGAAGCAGCAATAGTGGCTAAGCTCTATACTCATGGTCCTCTTCCTTAGGGCCCATGTCTCTCACACACACACACACCATACCAGTCATGCCCCCATGACCAGTTTCTGTCTCTCACACACCAATCATCTCCCAGTCTTTGACAAACACACCAGTCACCTTCCTGAACAGTTTCTCTCATGCCATACACACACACACAGGCTTCCCACTCCCGTGTTCCACTTACATATATGGGCTTCTCACTCTCATAATCACTTTCTCTTTCTAACATACACTCACCAGTCTCTCACTCCCATGCTTGTTCTCTCCACATGCACAGGCTTCTCATTCCCATAATCACTTTCTTTCTCTCCCACATACACACACACCAGTCACCTGATCTCTCTCATGCATACACACACAGGCTTCCCACTCCCATGTTCTCTTTCAGATATACAGGCTTCTCACTCCCATGCTGTATCTCACACACTCCCAGCTTTCTCACTCCCATGCTCACTCTTCACATGTACAGGCTTCTTATTCCCATAATCACTTTCTTTCTCTCTCTCACATACACGCAAACACACACCAGTCACCTGATCTCTCTCATGCATATACACACACACATAGGCTTCCCACTCTCATGTTTTCTTTCAGATATACAGGCTTCTCACTCCCATGCTGTGTCTCACACACACACAGGTTTCTCACTCCCATGCCCACTCTTCACCTGCACAGGCTTCTCATTCCCATAATCACTTTCTCTCTCTCTCACACACACCCGTCACCTGATCTCTCTCATGCATACACACACACACAGGCTTCCCACTTCCATGTTCTGTCTTACATACACAGGCTTCTCCCTCCCATGCTGTGTCTCACACACACCCAGGTTCTCACTCCCATGCTCACTCTCTTCACATGCACAGGCTTCTCATTCCCATAATCACTTTCTCTGTTACACACACACACACCCAGTCTCTCTCTCATTTCCATGCTCGCTCTCCACGTGCACAGGCTTCTCATTCCCTGAATCACATTCTCTCTCTCACATTCACATACACACCAGTCACACCGTCACCTTACCAACCAGTCTCTCTCATATACATGCACACACACAGGCTTCCCACTCCCATGCTCTCTCTCACATAATCAGGCTTCTCACTCCCATGCTTTCTTTCACATACACCCCCACAACACCAGGCTTCTTACTCCCATGCTTTCTCACATACCCAGATTTCTCACTTCCATGCTTTTTCTCTCTCTCTCTCTCACACACACACATCCCTGACTGTCTCACACTCTCACATACACATCAGTCATCTCCTTGAGCAGTCACTTTCATTGTCTCTCACATATACACATACATCAGCTCTCTGACCAGTTTCTCTCAATCACACACATACTCTCGATCAAATACATTCTCTCACTTACACACAGGCTGGCTGGCTGATTCTCTCTCTTTCTGTCACTCACTTCCTCTCCCCCCCACCCCAGCACAAACGGTAGCTGCTCCTCCAGCCCCCGCAGGCCAAGAAGGAAGAATTCCATCGATCGCGGGAGGCTCATGCTGCTCTCTCCTTTCCCTTCCGCTTTCTCCCCCAGAGCAGGAAGATCAGCTGCCTCTCCTGCTGCCACCGGACTCCTGCTATCTTCGGGCGTCCGAACTTCCTGTCGGGGGGGGGGTAGCGGAAGCGCAGCGCACAACGTCCGCTTCCTCCCTCCCCCCCCCCCCCCCCCAAGCAGGAAGATCGGCGGACCATACGGCCCGACGCCTGAAGATAGCAGGAGGCCGGTGGCAGCAGGAGAGGCAGCTGATCTTCCTGCTTTGGGGGAGAAAGCGGAAGCTGCGCGCGGCGCTTCCGCTCCCCCACCCCAAGCAGGAAGATCGAGGCGTGGGTTCTCTTGCGGCACGGCCTTTCTTCTTCCCGCGCACCACTTCCTGTTCCGGGTCCGGGGGGGATGCAGGCGCGGGAAGAAGAAAAGGGCAGCCGCGGATGCCACAGCTTTTTTTTTTTTGCACCGCTGCCGTTCCCGCTGGGCTTGAACGTGCTGATAGCCCGGCGGCAACGGCAGCAGGGAAGAACGAGCAGCGGGAGGGACCGGGAGCCACGCGACACACCTGCCGGTGCTTGGTGACACACTAGTGTGTCGCGACGCACCGGTTGAGAACCGCTGGTATAGATTACAAATTATACATGTACCAAATTATACATGTACCAACATAGAACGGTAACATATTTTTAATAAGAAACTATGTGTTAATTAAAGCTTATATGTCGGTTGAGAAACTCTACGCGGTTCAAATCTAGCGTTAATATATAGTTGGAGATATTAAAGGAAAAAAACTGATTATTTGGTGTGTCCTTATCTTTCAACTGTTTTCCTCTTTATCTTTATAAAAAGCTTGTTTAAAAAACCAGGTTTTTAGACTAGTTTTAAATAGCTTCAAATTTCTCTGCAGCCTTATTTCGAGTGACATGGAGTTCCATAGAACAAGTCCAGCCAGTGACAGGGCTCTCTCCCTTACTTGAGCAAGGCGTGCTGATTTAACAGAAGGAACAGTTAGTAGAGCCTTATTAGCAGATCTCAGGTTTCTGTGGGGTACATGTACGCGCAGTGCTGTGTTAAGCCAGTCGGCCTTTTCATCATGGATTAGTTTATGAATTATACACAGTGCTTTGTATTGTATTCTTTGTTCAATTGGTAGCCAGTGTAGTTCAGCAAGTGTCCCTGTAATGTGGTCTCTTCTCTTTTTGCCTGTTAATATTCTTGCAGCGGAATTTTGCAATATTTGGAGTGGTCTAATGGTAGCTTGAAGTAGCTCTAATAGCAGAGAGTTACAGTAATCTGTGCTCGCGAATATCATTGCCTGTAAAACTGTGCGAAAATTGTTCAGAGTTAGCAGGGGTTTCAGTCTTCTAAGGACCATTAGTTTGGCGTAACCTTCTTTTAATTTCTGTGAAATGTGTTGTTTCATGTTTAGCTCAGGGTCAATTATTACTCCTAGATTCTGTACTTTTATTGCTAACTCCACGGTTTGATTATTTTTGATTGCGATTGTAGGTTGGGTAGGGTATATATTTTTTTGTTCTAGGTGTAAGAATTCAGTTTTATCAATGTTTATTACCAGTTCCATTTGGTTTAGTAGCTGTTTGATTATTTCAAGATACATATTGGCCAGTTTCATTGTTTCTGTTGCGATCCCCCCTGTTGCTGCGCTACAGGAGGTCTCTTACCTTCCTCCAGAGGCTGCTCTGAAGCCAGGGCCTCGCCTACGTTCCATCCGGGACTTGCTCCAGGACCTGAGAGGCCTAGCTGTGCCTGTGGCTTGCATGCCTCTGCGTTTGGACTTCCTGTCTGGCGACGCCCTTCTTCTAGGGGCCGGCCCGCAGCTCTCTTCCCCAGTTATAGGACCAGCGGTGGGTGGTCCTGGCAAGCTCCTCCCAGGGAGTTGCCTTCTACCTCCAGTCAGTGGCGTAGCTACGGGTGGGCCTGGGTGGGCAGTGGCCCATCCACTTTCCATTCAGGCCCACCCAAATTTTTTTGCCACTGCGGCGGCAGCATCGGCAGCGTGCAGGCAGCATCGGCAGCACGCAAAGCTAAAAGAAAAAAAAAAAGTCAGGCAATCGGCGGCGAGTTTACTTTTTTGAGCAGCCGTGACTCACGTGACCGCTCACTGCACCACCCGCCCAAGAGGAGTTTGTGCATGCGCACCGTGCCTGACGCACGTTTACGATGCAGACTGGTCACGGGTCAGGTGACCAAGGTACGTGTGGTGCGGGCGCGCGGCACGCTGGCTCCCTTCATTGTGCGGTGCACACTGCACAGCCAAAGTTACCTCACACTTCCAAGAGAAAGGCTGGTAATCTTTATTAAATTGGTTGGACCGGGGGAAAAGAGTGAGGGGAGGGTTGGGGTCACCCGGGGGAGGAGGGGGAAAAGAGGGAGTGGAGGGAGGGAGGGAGGGAGGAGGAGGGGGAAAAGAGGCAGGAGAAGTGCTGGGGTCTCTGGGGAGGGGAATGAGTGTGAAGGGGCAAGCTCTTTCTTCCCTGCTGCTGTTGCCGCCGGGCTATCAGCACGTTGAAGCCCAGTGGGAACGGCAGCAGTGCTAAAAGAAGCTGGGGCACCCGTGGCTGGCCTTTTCTTCTTCCCGCGCCTGCAACTTCCCCCCCCCCGGAACCGGAAGTGATACGCCGTGCGCGGGAAGAAGAAAGAGCCGTGCCGCGTGATAAAGTAGCAGCGGCCACTGCAGCAACGGCCCCCGAGCAATTAAGCAGCCGGGGATCGAGAAAGGAGATAGCATCATGAGCCTCCCGCGGCCGATGGAATTCTTCCTTCTTGGCCTGCGGGGGCTGGAGCCGGAGGAGGCTGCTGCAGCTGCAGCTACCATTTGTGCTGGGGGGGGAGAGAGAGGAAGTGAGTGAGAGAAAGAGAGAGAAGCAGCCAGCCAGCCAGTGTGTAAGTGAGAGAATGTATTTGATCGAGAGCATGTGTTGATTGAGAGAAACTGGTCAGAGAGCTGATGTATGTGTGTGTATGTGAGATACAATGAAAGTGACTGCTCAAGGAGATGACTGATGTGTATGTGAGAGTGTGAGACAGTCAGGGATGTGATGTGACTGATGTGTGAGAGAGAAAAAGCATGGAAGTGAGAAATCTGGGTATGTGAGAAAGCATGGGAGTAAGAAGCCTGGTGTTGTGGGGGTGTATGTGAAAGAAAGCATGGGAGTGAGAAGCCTGATTATGTGAGAGAGAGCATGGGAGTGGGAAGCCTGTGTGTGTGTGTGTGTGCATGCATGAGAGAGAGACTGGTTGGTAAGGTGACGGTGTGACTGGTGTGTATGTGAATGTGAGAGAGAGAGAATGTGATTCAGGGAATGAGAAGCCTGTGCACATGGAGAGCGAGCATGGAAATGAGAGAGAGACTGGTGTGTGTGTGTGTGTAACAGAGAGAAAGTGATTATGGGAATGAGAAGCCTGTGCATGTGGAGAGAACAAGCATGCAGTGAGAGACTGGTGAGTGTGTGTGAGAAAGTGATTATGAGAGTGAGAAGCCCATATATGTAAGTGGAACACGGGAGTGGGAAGCCTGTGTGTGTGTATGGCATGAGAGAAACTGTTCAGGAAGGTGACTGGTGTGTGTGTGTGTCAAAGACTGGGAGATGATTGGTGTGTGAGAGACAGAAACTGGTCATGGGGGGCATGACTGGTATGGTGTGTGTGTGAGAGACATGGGCCCTAAGGAAGAAGACTATGAGTATAGAGCTTAGCCACTACTGCTGCTTCTGGTGTGTGCTACAGCCTGCATGGAAGAGGAGTAGGAGAGCTGCTGGAGGGGGGTAAGTAAAGATGGCTTTTTAAGTTTATTTTTTCTTGATTGACTGCCATTTTAATTATTTAATATTATGTGATGTGTCTGCTTTTTAAAAAATATTTTATTGGTATTTGGAGAATTTTTAATAGTTTTTTATGAGTTTTTAATTGTTGGATGTTATTCTGTTCATAGTTGTTGTGAAACATTTATTCTGCTTATTAGTATAGTTTTACAATTATTTCTGTGTGGGCATCTATAGCTGCTTGCTAGTTCTGTTTTCCTAATAAGAGGTGTATTGGTTTTTAGGGCCTGATTTAATATTTGTAGTGTTGCCTTTTCATCGACAGGGTTGCACCTGTTTGAGTGTATTCCATAATACAGGTGTAACTGTATAACAGCTGTAGCAGATTATTTAGAAATCTATTGTCAGGTGTGTGTGTGTGTGTGTGTGAGAGAGAGAGAGAGAGAGAGAGAGAAAGTATTTATCAATATGAATATGAATTCCATGGCTCAGACTTTTAATGCCCACCCATATTAACCTTGGGCCCAGCCAAAAATTCATTTCTGGCTACGCCACTGCCTCCAGTACTTAAGGACTTTCTGTTCACTTGCAAAGGGCCTGCGGATCAGGTCCTACAGTCGTCTGTAACCGTGCTGATCCAGGTCTTCCGTGATCACACCTGCTTTGATGGTTCCTTGTCCTGTCTCTGTCCTGATGTTGCCTTTGGATCAGGCCCTACAGTCGTCTGTATCCTTGCTGATCCAGGTCTTCCGTTATCACTTATGCTTTGATGGATCCCTGCCCAGTGTCTCTGCCTGATGTTTGTTCCTGTGCCTGCCAGCCGTAAGGACTTCGGATGTGAGTATCCCAGCATCGGAGTTCCTGTTCGCCTGGAGTTTCCCTGCACCCTCCTTTCTTCAGCGTGGTCCGTGACCAGCCTTCTGGGCTGTGTAGGGCGCGTCTGGGACGGGGTGGTCCGTGACCAGTCTAGCTGTGCTGGCTGAGTAGGGCGCCCTGATGGACAGTGCCATGTTTCCGTCCAGCCTTGTCTACAGTGTCTGCTTCAGCCCTTGCCCGGATGTCTTCCTGTCTCTGCCTTGACCTACGTCCTCGTCTGGTTCCTGAGCCTTCTGTTCTGTTAGGCCCTGGAGTGGCCAACAGGAGGGATTCGTCCCACGGGCTCTTGAGCTTCTGCCAGCCGAGGGGGCTTCGGATGTGAGTATCCCAGCATCGGAGTTCCTGCTCGCCTGGACCTTTCCTGTGTCTCGCTTCAGCCCTTGTCCTGATGTCTCCGTCTTGCTTCAGCCTGCTTCTGCCCCGTCTGACGTCTTCTTTGTAAGGACTCTGTCTGCCCTCGCCTCTGTCCGGCCTGCTGCCCATTGCCGTTCCCTGCGGCAGGTCCGAAAGGGCCGGGAACAGTCGGAGGACCGTTCATTAGTCAACTTCCCCGTGTTGGCTACCATGGGCGTGCAGGTCCGGCTGAGGGTCGGACTCCTTGCTTCTGTTCCTGCCTGCCTCGCTCACCATGTCTGCTCAGCTCACCTCCCACGGTGGGGCTTGGGGCTCCTCCTTGAGGAAGAGCAGAAGGTTTCATATAGAGTGTAGGTGTCCCCGCACCAATATTGTGTTGGTATAATCATTAACCTCCTGCCACCTCCATATACATATTTTTTTTAAATTTTGAAAAATGTTTTCTTAGTCCCAAATTTTCTATGACATCCGTGTTATAATTAACACTGCTTTCCTGATGACAAACGCAACTATTTTTCAAGGTGAAATTCGTGCTGGTATCTAAGCAGGTACCTTTAAATCTCTTTAGTTTTGGCTTCCTTAAGTTGTAAAAATAAGTCGCGACACGTCCGTGTTTCAGACCGAAGGAGGTTAATGATTATACCAACACAATATTGGTGCGGGGACACCTACACTCTATATGAAACCTTCTGCTCTTCCTAAAAAATATTTTTTAGATAAAAATTGTCTATTGAACAGTTAAAATCCAGAGCAAAAATCATCTAGACCCACTCTCGAGTGTAGGTATAGAAATAGTAGATTTCAACAGCGAACAATTGGTTGTTTAAATTGGATATATGAATTATGTGTAAGAAAAATAGTTTTCACAGCGACAGAGCAATTATTTTGTTCTTGATGGGTTTATGAAGTAAGAGGATCGCTGTTCATAGTGGTGTTTACATGTGTTTTGGTTTTTCCTCTGTCCCTAGCCTGAACTTCGGCCACTCTTGTCTGCCACCTGCTTCTGATCCTAGCCTGGCCCTGCACCTCCCATCTCATAACTAGCTAAGAGACTCTCACCTAAGACTTGATGGCCCCTGGAACCCGAGGAATCAACCTAAGGGGAAAGGGGCTGGTATATGTGAGGCTCCTGACCCGTCATCTCCCAGCCTACGTCTGCCAGTTAGCAGTGAAGACCTACACAGCCTTCCCTGTAGGTTTAGTCAACTTCACCCCAGCAACAAGGCTCCACAAACCTTACATGGGTATTTTTTGATGTGTCTTTTATTTTAAAATACTTTATTGGTTTTTGAAAACTTTAAAACATTTTTTAGTTTAATTATTGAATGATGTGCTGTTTATCAGCTGTTTTGAAATAATCATTGTTTCTATTAGTATGGTGTTACTATTATGATTGATCTGTTATATTTCTTGATTTTATAATTTTATGAGGAACTTGAGAACATAAGAAATTGCCATGCTGGGTCAGACCAAGGGCCATCAAGCCCAGCACCCTGTTTCCAACAGAGGCTAAACCAGGCCACAAGAACCTGACAAGTACCCAAACACCAAGAAAATCCCATGCTACTGATGCCAGTAATAGCAGAGACCATTCCCTAAGTCAGCTTGATTAATAGCGGTTTATGGACTTCTCCTCCAAGAACTTATCCAAACCGTTTTTAAACCCAGCTACACTAACTGCACTAACCACATCCTCTGGCAACAAATTCCAAAGCTTAATTGTGCGTTGAGTGAAAAAGAATTTCTTCGATTAGTTTTAAATGTGCTACTTGTTAACTTCATGGGGTGCCCCCTAGTCTTTCTATTATCCAAAAGTGTAAATAACCGATTCACATCTACTCGTTCAAGACCTCTATCATATTCCCCCTCAGCGGTCTCTTCTCCAAGCTGACCAGCCCTAACCTCTTCAGCCTTTCCTCATAGAGGAGCTGTTCCATCCCCTTTATCATTTTGGTTGCCCTTCTCTGTATCTTATCCATCGCAACTATATCTTTTTTGAGATGCGGACCAAAATTGTACACAGTATTCAAGGTGTGGTCTCACCATGGAGCGATACAGAGTCATTATGACATTTTCAGTTTTATTATCCATTCCCTTCCTAATAATTCCTGTTTGCTTTTTTGACTGCTGCAGCACACTGAGCCGACAATTTCAAAGTATTATCCACTATGAGGTCTAGATCTTTTTCCTGGGTGTTAGCTCCTAATATGGAACCTAACATCCATATAACTACAGCAAGGGATATGTTTCCCTATATGCAACACCTTGCACTTGTCCACAAATTTCATCTGCCATTTGGATGCCCAATCTTCCATTCTCACAAGATCCTCCTGTAATGTATCACAATCCGCTTGTGATTTAACTACTCTGAATAATTTTGTATCATCCGCAAATTTGATAATCTCACTCGTCATATTCCTTTCCAGATCATTTATATATATATATATATATATATATATATTGAAAAGCACCGGTCCAAGTACAGATCCCTGAGGCACTCCACTATTTATCCTTTTCCACTGAGAAAACTGACCATTTAATCCTACTCTCTGTATCCTGTCTTTCAACCAGTTTGTAATCCACGAAAGGTCATCGCCTCCTATCCCATGACTTTTAGTTTTCTTAGAAGCCTCTCATGAGGGACTTTGTCAAATGGCTTCTGAAAATTCAAATATACTACATCTACCGGTTCACCTTTATCCACATGTTTATTAACCCCTTCAAAGACATGAAGCAGATTTGTTAGGCAAGTCTTGCATTGGGTAAATCCATGTTGACTGTGTTCCATTAAACCATGTCTTTCTATATGCTCTATGATTTTGATCTTTAGAATAGTTTCCACTATTTTTCCCGGCACTGACGTCAGGCTCACTGGTCTATAGTTTCCCGGATCGCCCCGGAGCCCTTTTTAAATATTGGGATTATATTGGCCACCCTCCAGTCTTCAGGTACAATGGATGATTTTAATGATAGATTACACATTTTAACTAATAGATCAGAAATTTAATTTTTTAGTTCCTTCAGTACCCTAAGATGCATACCATCCGGTCCAAGTGATTTGCTACTCTTTAGTTTGTCATCTGACTCATCACCTTTGAAAACCATCTCCGGAAGTGGTATCTCCCCAACATCCTCATTAGTAAACATGGAAGCAAAGAATTAATTTAGTCTTTCTGTAATGGCCTTATCTTCCCTAAGAGCCCCTTTAACCCCTCGGTTAACCGACTCCCTCACAGGTTTCTTGCTTCGGATATATTTTTAAAAGTTTTTATTATGAGTTTTTGCCTCTACAGCCCACTTCATTTCAAATTCTCTCTTCACCTGTCTTCTCAATGTTTTACACTTAACTTGACAATGCTTATGATTTTTCCTATTTTCTTCAGATGGGTCCTTCTTCCAATTTTTGAAGGATGTTTTTTTGGCTAACATAGCCTCTTTCACTTCACCTTTTAACCATGCTGGTAATCGTTTTGCCTTCCTTCCACATTTCTTAATGCATGGAATATATCTGGACTGTGCGTCCAGGATTGTATTTTTAAACAATGTCCATGCCTGTTGAACACTTTTAACATTTGCAGCTGCACCTTTCAGTTTTTTTCTATTTTCCTCATTTTATCAAAGTTTCCCTTTTGAAAATGTAGTGTTAGAGCTGTAGATTTACTTATTGTCCCCCTTCCAGTTATTAATTTACTTTTGATCATGCTATGATCACTATTGCCGTTAACTCTCACCAAATCCTGCGTTCCACTAAGAATTAAATCTAAAATAGCTCCCTCTCTCGGTTCCTGAACCAATTGCTCCATGAAGCAGTCATTTATTATATCCAGAAACTTTATTTCTCTAGCAAGTTCTGATGTTACATTTACCCAGTCAATATTGGGGTAATTGAAATCTCCCATTATTACTGCATTGCCAAATTGGTTAGCTTCCCTGATTTCTCTTAGCATTTCATCATCTGTCTGACCATTTTGTCCAAGTGGAAGTAGTATACGCCTATCACTATACTCTTACCCAACTACCCTCCTGGACATAAAGGGGTAGATTTTCAGAGCCCTGCTCGCCTAAATCCGCCCAAAACCGGGCGGATTTAGGCGAGCAGGGCCCTGCGCGCCGGGAAGCCTATTTTACATAGGCCTCCCGGCGCGCGCAGAGCCCCGGGACTCGCGTAAGTCCCGGGGTTCTCGGAGGGGGGCGTGTCGGGGGCGTGTCGGGGGCGGGCCCGGTCGTCGCGGCGTTCCGGGGGCGTGTCGGCAGCGTTTTGGGGGCGGGTACGGGGGCGTGGCTACGGCCCGGGGGCGTGGCCGCGCCCTCCGTACCCGCCCCCAGGTCGCGGCCCGGCGCGCAGGAGGCCCGCTGGCGCGCGGGGATTTACGCCTCCCTCTGGGAGGCGTAAATCCCCCGACAAAGGTAGGATGGGGGTTTAGACAGGGCCGGGCGGGTGGGTTAGGTAGGGGAAGGGAGGGGAAGGTGAGGGGAGGGCAAAGGAAAGTTCCCTTCTAGGCCGCTCCGATTTCGGAGCGGCCTAGGAGGGAACGGGGGTAGGCTGCGCGGCTCGGCGCGCGCAGGCTATACGAAATCGATAGCCTTGCGCGCGCCGATCCAGGATTTTAGCCGATACGCGCGACTACGCGCGTATCTACTAAAATCCAGCGTACTTTTGTTTGCGCCTGGAGCGCAAACAAAAGTAGGCTGTTCGCGCTCGTCTGAAAATCTACCCCAAAGTGCCACACCCCGACCAAGTTGATTCTCCCTATCATTGAAATATAATTTGTACCCTGATATAACACTGTCCCATTAGTTATCCTCGTGATGCCAATTATGTCCCATTGGTTATCCTCTTTCCACCATGTCTCTGAGATGCCAATTAAGTCTATGTCATCATTCACTGCTATACATTCTAATTCTCCCATCTTACTTCTTAGACTTCTGGCATTAGCATACAAACATTTCAATGTTTGGTTTTTGTTTGTATTTTCATTCTGCTTTTTAATTGATAGGGATAAGTTAGAAGTTTTAGCTCAGGTGAGTTTTTAGTTACAGGCACTTGGACTACTTTTCTTATTATTTTAACCTCACTGTCGGGATGCCTCTAATTCTAATGTATCATTAGTATCCTTTGAAGATACCTCTCTCTGAAAGTGTGTTTTTTGTTTGTATTAACAGCCTGCTTTTCAGGAATGATGGTGTTTCTGTTTTTCCATTGTTGCACTGCATATAGAGTATGGCTTCTTGTGGTTTTTAGTTCTGTTTTTGTTTGCGTGCTTCTGTTTATACTTTATGGTGTCTTTATTCTGTATTTGGTGAGGATCCGTCTGTGTTCTGTGTGACTGAGGTGAGGTATTCTGGCATGTAGCTTTTGTGTAGGGATCTATTGTAGCCTGGGTTGTTCTTTCCAATAGAAGGAGAATTGTTGTTTTAGAACCTGCTGCAATATTTGCAGTGTTACCTTTTTATAGGTAGGGTTGTTACTGTTAGTAATTAGTGCTGTTTTGGTATGGGAGATTTACTAAATTGTAATTGTAATTCAGTTTACTCCTGGCTTTCTGAGGGCTAAGCCCACATCAAATACACTTTACAATAAGTTTACTAACATATGAGTTTCAAGTGTCTTTTTTGCAGGGTTTTCTGGTTGGTACCATAGCAGTGCATGTAAAAATAATATACATGTTGCGATATTTTTACCTCAGAAGTCTAAGAATGTTCCTTTTCATCTAAAATCTGTTATTTTAAATGCATAATTTTTAATTGTGTGTGGTGAGGGTTGGGAGGGAGGAGGCTCAAGAATCTGAAATTAATCAAGGGTGCCTAATACCCCTGTACCGACCTGGAGAGAATGTCCCACACACAAACCCCCATCTCCCATTTTTCAGGGGGCACATGCTGAGGAAATGTGGGAGGCAGGTTGTAAGACTCCTGGAGTGTGACAGGGTTGCCATCTTCTTAGAAATATCATCACTAACACTTTATCTGTCACTCCTCTGGGATCTATGGCCCCCTACTTTCTCCCTTCTGCAACATTTGAAATTACCAAAAGCATCACGACTCTAAAGGGTCCCCCTTGGCCCTTTCAGTGATTTTACCTGTGCCGTGCCTTTGTGGGGGGAGCTTCATCTCATCCCTCGCCTCAGATAGTAGATTGTCTTGAGTTGCCCCTGATAGAGCTGACATCCTTTAAGACTCCAGAACTCAGACGTTCCCCACCCTGCAAGTAACTCTTTTTCCATTTACAAACTCTTCCTGTCACCAAGGGATAGGTGAGGTTACACCCATCGGTCGCAAACGGCTGTGACCACTAATGCTCACCTCTTTCTTTGCTGCATTGACAACGTTGGGGAAAGTGGAGGCCTCCGCTAGCTACCGCTGACCTGCCTGGCGTCCCTGGGACAGCATGGGCGCTGCCGATCGCCATCTTGCCTTCAGAATCATTTAGGCGCGCGCGCGCATGGGCCAGTCATAAGCACGTCATGGCGGGAACCTCGGGGGCGTCCCCTCCTGATGACGTCTTCACTCCACGATACTTAAGCCAGATGGCCCTGCCTATTGACGACTTGGCAACGAGTTCCCTCATTGCTGAATCCACTTCGCTCACTATGGACTTCCCATTCCAGCTCCTGCACATTTGGCGTGAGACGCTCTGGGTACCCGCTCCTCGGGGGCCCTTCCTCATCTCTGGCTATCCACTCCTCGGAGGGCCTTCTTGCCTTGGACTGCTGCAAATACCCGTTTCCTGGGGCTTCTGCTGGAACATTCGTCACTGTGAGTACCTTGACTCTACGGACCACTACTGTACCATCTCTAGTGTGGGATCCTCTCCACCACGCTGCGGGCCACTACCGTACCATCTCTAGTAGGAAACCTCTTCGGTGTACCTCGCACTGTGGACCTCTACTGTACCATCTCTAGTGGGAAACCCTCACCGGTGTACCCCATGCTGCGGGCCACTACCGTACCATCTCTAAGTGAGGAACCCCCCGATGTACCCTGCACTGCAGGCCACTACCAAATCATTGCTACAGAGGAACCTCATCAGTGTACTCCGCTCTGCGGACCATTGCCAGATCTCCACCCTTGAGGTATTCCCTCTGGGTATACCCCACCGCACAGACTCTGTGATTTTCTCCTGCTCTCCCCGCTTCTCGGGCAGTGCCTCTCTCTCTCTCTCTAATAAAGACTCTATTCCACAGCTGTGTCTAACGTCTGCTGAGACCTTGCCTCTCGACGGTGAGGCTCACAGGGCTCCTCCCTGTGGGCGGTACCATCTCTCACCTCGGCCCAGGGCCCACCCACCTACAAATCCTAACAGGTGAATCACACTCTTGCAATTCTTCTTTCTTTTAAACACCAAACTCCAATGTTCGACATGGGGTTCACATCCCTAACTCCTGGGGGACACTCACTCCATTCCCCCTCACTTTTACTCATGTCTCCCTTGCCACTAGCTCTTCTCCTTGGTCATCCTGACTTTATCCTTTCAGCAGCATTCAGGACTCCCTGATGTTAGGATTTAATCTGCTACACAGCCTCATCTTTCCCTGCTGCCTCTTGCAATGATGTATTCCCACCAGCAGAGGCTTCTAATCAGCTTTGCTTCCAGCCACCAGAGCCAGCTCCTCAATGACCACCTGACTCAGTCTGTGGTGCACCCTCCTCTCCACCAGGGGAACTCAGTGAGCTTAATGTCCAGCCTTGTCAAACTCCTCCTGAGTGCTTGCACTACACCCAAGATCCAGCCCTAAGTAACTCAACCCTGCCCATTCACCTTTGCCTTTTCATTGAGTTAATCTTGGCTTTCTGACCTGGCTACGCTTACCTTGGTCCTTGCTTTGTGACATCCAGGCCTTCTTGCTCTGTATGCCTTGCCTTGTGGCCTATTCCCTTGCTTTAAGGCATCTGAGCCTTCTTGTACCTTAAGTTTTACCTTATGGCCTATGTATTTAGCAACCTCCAGTCTTCTTGCCAAGTAGCCTATGGGCCTACTGAACTGTTGCCTTTGGGATTCTATGTTCTTTGTTCAGTGTTGCCTAGTCTAGTCTTTGACTAGTCCTGTCCTGGTCTGTCTTGTTCTAGTCCTGTCTTTGTCTGGGTTTGTCATGCCTGCCCAGCCCAGCCTTTGTATTCTTGCCTTGCTTGGCCCTTGTGTGTACCTGTGTCCTGTCATTGCCTTGCCTTGCCTCAGTCAGTGTCTTTGTCGAGTTCCAGGTCCTGCCCAGTATCTTGCCTTGCTTGCACTTGGTCCCCAAGCCTCCAGCCAGTATTTGTCTCCAGCCTTACCAGCCTGTCCAAGCCTTGCTTCAGCCTTACCAGTCTGACCACGTCTTGCTCCTGTCTTGCTCCATAGAACATACTCACTATGATATGTTGTGGCCGCAGAGACCTACTGATCCCCAGAATCAAAGAGCTCAACCTGTGGGAGAGGGGGCTGGTTAGGTAGAAGACCGGCCCTGGTCCTGCCCTGCATCCTGCCTTGTAGTTCTGTACCGCTCCTGGGGCGACTTTCCCCCAGCAACAGAGAGGTGCTAATACTTGATCACCTTCATGTTCTGGTCCTTCTTGGGGCTCTCTTCTTTATGGAACAACCCTGTCCTCCTAGCTCCTGGCCATTTCCTCAAGCGGATAATTTGCCTCTTTTCCAGACTCTCTCCCCACAGACAATTAAAAATTGTGCTTTTATAATAATTTTACTTGAAAAAGAACATTCAAAGTACATTCTTCTGAAGTAAAAATATCTCTTACAACATATACTGAATATTATATTTACATGCATTGCTGTGGTGCTAACCAGAAAACCCTGCAGAAAAAAAATGACACTTGAAATTAGTATTAGGCCTATTGTAATGTTTGTTGGATGTGGGCTTGGCCCTCAGAAAGCCATGAATAAACTGTATTATGATTTCAATATTGTAAATCTCCCATACCAAAACAGCACTAATTACCAGCACTCAAACAGTAACAGCCCTATCTATGAAAAAGTAACACTGCATCTATTACACCAGGCCCTAAAACACCAATTAACCCCTATTAGGAAAATAGAATAAGCCAGGCTGCTATAGATCCCTGCACAGAAACTAGAAGCTAACAGAGTACCTCATTTCATTCATATATGCAGAACATAGGCAGACCTTCAACAAATACAGAATAAAGACATCGTAAACTATAAATAGAAATATGTAGACAAAAACTGAATTGGAAACTACAAGAAGCCATTCTCTGTATGCAGTGCAAGAATGGGAAAACAGCAATATCACCATTCATCATAAAACAAACAATAAAATAAAAAAATATAAATTATCATTAGAGTAAAACCATACTAATAAGAAGAATAAATATTTCATAACTGCTGATGAATAGAACAACATTCAGTAGTTTAAAAAAGTCATACAAATTTTCCAAATACCCAATAAACTATTTAAAAACAGCAGACACATCAAATAGAACCCAGTAATTAAAATTAATAAAGATTAAAAAAATCTCCTGCTGTCCATACCTGAGATCTTTAGATTTCCAGATGCCCTGAGATTGTGGTGGATTAGCAGGGGGAGAGAAGAGCTGTTGTTGCTCAAAAACTTTATCCTCGCTCTCTCTCAAATGTACACATATGCTTGTTCACTCACCACATACACAGAGACATGCTCTCTCTCTCATACATTTATTTATTTTATTTATTTAACATTTTTATATACCGAAATTCATGTAGCAAAGTTACATATCATTTCGGTTTACATTATAACAGAAACAAGCATGTAAGAATGCGATTACATCAAACCGGGAGAATAAACTTGGATCAAGGAACTGGGGAGTAACTTACAAAGATAACGATTAGGTAGTGAGATTCTATAACTGAAACCTGGCTGAGTATCTGGAAGTCATGTTACATGGTGCTTGTAGCAAGGTGTATAAATTACAAAGATTACGATATGGTAATGAGATTCTACAACTGGGACCTGTCTAAGTGTATGGGAGAAATGTTACATGGTGCATATTGCATGGTGCATATTGATGGGCGATTATTGGTATGGGTTAAAAGCTTGTTCGAATAGCCAGGTTTTGAGTCTCTTTTTAAAGGTGATAGGGCAAGGTTCCTTCCGTAATTCTGGAGGTAGAGAGTTCCATTGCGCAGGGCCTGCTGTAGATAGAGATTGTTTATTTAACGAGGTTTTGATGGGTGGGGCAAGGAGAGTATCTCTATAAGCTGTTCTTGCCGGTCTGGAAGGAATATGTGGTTGTAAAATACATGCACACACATAGATATGCTCTCTCTCTCATATATAGCACATACACATGCTTTCTCTTTCATACATACACACACACGCCCTCTCTCACATACATGCATACACACGCATATATTCTCTCTTTTTCATACATGCACACATACACACAGACATGCCCTCTCATGCATACATGCACACAAACATGCCCCATCCCTCATACATACACAGTCATACCCTCTCTATTTATTTATTTGTTTATTTATTTGCTTTTCTATACCGACATTCAGCCATGGGTATCACATCGGTGTACATGGGAACTTGTGTGATAGTATGACAACAGGTCATATTATCTTTACATTGAAACATTATTTTTAATAGTACTCTCATTCATGCACACACACACAGATATGCTTTCTTTCTCATACAGGTACACACACAGGCATGCCCTCTCTCATACACACAGACTCACACATAAGGACATGCTCTTTCACTCAGTGCCCCTGCCCTAGTAGCACAAAGCCAACATCAACAGCCTCCTCCTTTAACCCCTGCGGCCCATGGAGTTCTTTCTCTTTTTTCAGGCCTGTGGGAGCTGATACTTCTTTGCCTCCTGCTGCAAAAACCTGCGGACTATGCTGCTCTGCTTCCTACTGCTGACCAGGGCCGATGTTACTCCTTCTGGAGTAGTCAGGGACCGCGCTGCTTAGCTGCTGCTGTTTGTTTTGGCCCCGGGCTACATTGATGCTCCTCCTCTTACTCTTCACTGCCATGCAAGCCTGGGGCCAATACTGCTGCTCTTCTTCTGCCCCTTCTGGCAATGGCATGGCCTCTCCTTCTACCCACCCGCGCAGCCAGGAAAAGAAAGCGTCATGGTGCAGTCCCGCGCCAGCTGGAAAAAGGAGAAGCCATGCTGTTGCCGCCCCCAACCAGTGGCGCTCTAGGCAGCCGTCTAGTCCGCCTAGTGCATCCACTGGCCCTGTCTGCAGTGCCCCCACTCCATACTGAGGAAAAGGGTGGGTCCCTGGGCTCACCAGCCTGCAGGTTAGCTCTTCCAGGTTTCCTACATCCTGTAGGTCTTTCTCTTCCTCCACCCCATACTCAGGAAAGAGCCATTCCCGACAGATTGACCCAAGATTTGTACCCTCCTAGGCCACTTCCCACCAATTATGACTTCCCATTGTAATTAAAGGGAAACCCTCACTAAACCCCTTAATGAACAGTCAAGTTAAAACATATGTCGATAAAACATGGCATAACACATAGATCCACATTATCCCAAATGCACTTAGTAGTGCCAGACAATAAGATTTTTATTTCTTATAACACACCCAACCAAGGATACCATGGGGTCTCTCCCAACCAAAGCTGCTTGTACAGCTCTTGTAGACGGGATCACAATTGATGATCTTTCCACATTAATACTGGGAATCTTCTAGCAATGGGAGGTTCAGGGGGTATTAGCTTGTATTGTGGGCGATAGGAGGGTCCTTCTCACAAAAATATCAGATGAGTTTGGGAAGAATACAAAACTATTTTCCATAAGGCACATGGGGGAGTCTTCTGTGAGGAGTTTGGTGGTAGCTCTGTGGTATTGGGAGCCAGGAGGGAAAGCAAGGGGCTGTGGCCTGTCCTGGAGTTCTGTCACTGGAGCTGTGGAAGAGGAGAAACCATTCTGCAAGAGTTAGAATAGGCTTGAGAACTCCTAACCTCTACAAACAAATGAGTAGATTTGTCTGGGGTGCTATAATGTTTATTGTGAGTACATTGAGGAGTTTCAAGAAAGACTCTATACTTTCCCTTTGGGACTCAGAAGTGAAAAGCTCATGGGCAGGAAGTGTGTGATGCCTTGGAATTTTGAAGATTTAAGCAACATAAGAACTTTTGTCAGCAGCAGCGTGTTTTTGTACTTTTTGAAAGAACTGTATATGGTTTTTCTGGCTATTGTACTTTCTGGATTTTGTTTTTTTATATCAGCTGAGACTTTACCATTTTCTAAGTAAACTTGTTCTGGTTTGGAACACACCTGCTGGAATGGACTATTGTTTTGCTTGCGCACTGTGAAACCCTCGGTGGCCCTGCAGGAGCATTCCTGCCCTCACTCCAAGCACTGTCTTTCTTTTCCTCACCCTGCATGAGTGTTCCAGTGCTCTGCAGGAGTGGAAGTGTGGCTCCCTTCCCCAAGGGTGGATTACATTTAAGTCTGCCCCATATGCTTTATAAAATAAAAAAACACTATTTTAGTAGCCACCATCTGGACTACTCAGTCCAGTTTATATGCTTTTGAAGGTGTAGTCTCCAGAACTGCACTCTGTATTCTAAATGAGGTCTCGGTAAGGACGTGTGTGTACGAACAGTATATACTGTGAAAAGTCAGCAGATTTGTGTGGATTACAAATGACACTTGCACAGATTGTTCCAGGCAGTATGCTTATTGAAATCTAGTATGCTCTTAAAATTAAAATCTGAAAAATGCTGCTTGTATAAGTATTCAGCCTTTTCAGACTAGTACTTGGTAGTACCACCTTTTGCTGCAATAACAGCTTTAAGTTCTCCCAGCTTTGCACACTGTTTGGGAGTGATTTTTGTCCATTCTTCCGGACAGATTTGCTCCAGGCTGTTCAGGTTGGTTGGATGACTCTTATGGACTGCAGTTTTCAAATAGTGCCACAGATTCTCAATTGGATTGAGATCTGGATTTTGACTTGGCCATTGTAAAGCATTCACCTTTTTTGTTGTTCAGCTAGGCCTGTGTTGCTTTGGCCTTGTGCTTGGGATCATTGTCCTGCTGAAAGGTGAACTTTCTCCCAAGTCTTAGTTTTATAGCAGACTGAAGCAGGTTGTCTTTCAGTATCTCCCTGTATGTTGCCCCATCCATCTGTCCTTCAATTTTAACAAGATGCCCAGTTCCCCCTGAGGAAAAGCATCCCCACAACATGATGTTGTCACACCTATGCTTTACCTTTGGGATGGTGTTTGCTGAGGAATGGGCAGTGTTAGGTTTGCGCCACACATAGCATTTTGAATTTTGTCCAAAAAGCTTAATTTTTGTCTCATCTGACCACAAAACCTTATCCCTCATTTTAGCTAGGTCACTGATGCTTTCTGGCAAACTCCAGACATGCTTTGTTATGGTTTTTCTTCAGTAATGGCTTCTTTCTAGCCATCCTCCTATGCAGGCCAGTTGTATGTAGAGCTCTTGATATGATTGACCGGTGAACCTCCACTTCAGTCTTAGTCACTGAAATCCGTAGCTCCTTCAAAGTGATTGTTGGCCTCTCTGTGGCTTCCTTCACAAGTCTTCTTGCTTTGACCCTGAGATTTGAAGGACAGTGTCTGGGTGGTATGATGCAGCTTCGTTTTTCCTCACAATTGATCCAACAGTACTCACTGGGATATCCAAGCACTTAGATATTATTTTGTAGTCTTTTCTTATCTTATGCATGTCTATAACTTTATCTTTAATTTATTTAGAAAGCTCTTTGGTCTTCATTTTTACAGCTTTCCTTCAGATTCACAGCCTGACCAATGGTACTGGAATTAGGGGGTCTTTTATCTATAAAGGTTAACCTTTTTTTTAATGATTCTTAGATAGAGGCCAATTGTAAGCCATTTGTTAGGGCAATATGTTTCATCTGTGTAAACTTGGAGCTTCCAAAGCACAGGGGTTGAATACTTATGCAAGCTGCATTTTTCAGGTTTTTAATTTTAATTTACAAAATAAATGCAGAGAAATAATGAATTGTGACTATGAAAATTTACTTTAAGGGGATACTGGTTTGCAATAAACATACTGTCTAGAACAATCTGTGTAGGTGTCATTTGTAATCCACACAAATCTGCTGACTTTTAGGAGGTTGAATACTTTTGCAAGCCACTACCACTATATATATATAGTAACACTATAGATTTATTGCACACCCCCAATAATAATTTTTGTATTACTTTCAAACAAATTTTTCAAATGAAAATGCTTTTATTAAATTCCTTATATTTCACATGCTTTTAGACCATTACTCCTATTAAAAACCATTCATATTTCAGTCATACCAGTCATACTACATCCCACTAAAAAATCAGCACCCCCGAATCATACTGTAACAACAATCCTCTTCTAGTTTTCTATGCTTAATAATTCTCAATAATCCTCTTTCATGTTATTAGGATAAATAACATTTTTGAACAACAACTTAAAGTTCTTCTTATAAGTTTTTCTTGTAAATGCTTTTTCTTCTTCCTAACCTAGGCCTAAGTTTCACCTAATAAAGGGCTTCATCAGGGGAACACTATGAAAAGCTCATTGTAGGCATGTGAATATACGCTGACTGGCAGCGCAGAAAAACCTTTTATTTGTTGAATATAATGAAGGATCCAGCATCACCGTTCAAGAAATAACATGTCAAACTGACATGCTTAAATTCAGATGTTTGCTTCTTCCCAGCGATTCCGTCTTCCAAATAAAGTGAACACAGTGAGCAACGGATAGCATTGGGGAATGCCACAGGGCTAATACTCCGTTTGAACTTTATGGTTTAAAAAAAAAAAAAGACACACTTTGTTTATTTATATATATATATATATATATATATATATATACATATATCTATATATATGAATGGGTACTATCACTTGTTTTTTTTCCTGCTGATTATTCCTCTCCATATGTTCCCAAGCATGTTTCTGGCATTTTGCCACCAGCCTATCCACTGGGTTAAGATCATCAAATACGATCACTCCCAGATCCTGTTTTGTTTCATGCACAGAAGAAATATATTTAGTGACCTTTGTTTTCAGTTTTTCTTTTATTTTACCTAGGAATTTATTATGATTTGTTGTTTTTCTAGGTAAAGATCATTTTTGCTCTTGTTGCAATAAACATTGATAAATTCCTAGGCAAAATGAAATTAAAACTTTAAATGAAGATCCCTATATATATATATCTTATATATATATCTATTTTGCATAGGCCGCCGGCGCGCGCAGAGCCCCGGGACGCGCGTAAGTCCCGGGGCTTCCTGTCGGGGCCGTGGCGGGGTGCATGACGGGATGACGTGGCGTTTAGGGGGCGGGGCGTGGCGTTTCGGGGGCGGCGATGTGGGCGTGGTTTCGGCCCGGGGCGTTCCGGGGGCGTGGCCGCGGCCTCCGGAACAGCCCCCGGGACCGGACCACGAAGCGGGGCAGCTGGCCGACGCGCGCAAAGTTACGCCTGCTGAAAGCAGGGGTAACTTTGCCAACAAAGGTAAGGGGGGGGGGTTTAGATAGGGCCGGGGGGGTGGGTTAGGTAGGGCAAGGGAGGAGAAGGTGGGGGGAGGGCGAAGGAAAGTTCCCTCCGAGGCCGCTCCGAAATTGGAGCGGCCTTGGAGGGAACAGGCAGCGCGCAGGTTGCACAAATGTGCACCCCCTTGCGCGCGCCGACCCTGGATTTTATAAGATACGCGCGGCTACGCGCGTATCTTATAAAATCCAGCGTACTTTTGTTCGCGCCTGCTGCGCGAACAAAAGTACGCGCTCACTCAAGTATTTAAAATCTGCCCCTTAGTGCGCATTTAAGCTCTGGAATTCATTGTTGGAGGATGTGGTAAAGACAGCTAGCATAGCTGGGTTTAAAAAAGTTTAGGATAAATTCCTGGAGAAGAAGTCAATAAACTTCTCCTCCAGAGGAAAGCCACTACTTATCCCTGGGCGTTGGCAGCATGGAATCTATCTACTGTTTGAGATCTTGCCAGGTACTTGTGACCTGGATTGGCCACTATTAGAAACAGGATACTGGGCTTGATGGACCTTCAATCTAACTCAGTAAGGCAATTCTTATTCTATGTAATGTTGAATAAAAGTGGGTAAATTTGAGGTATAACATCGGGATATATTCCGGATATATCGGGAAATAGGAGCAGCCTTTCCAAGGCAGTGGTAGAGGCCAAACAATTATGAAAAATAAAAAAAATCATGGGACAAGCACAGAGATCCTTTAGTTGAAGGGGTGGAAGGGTAAAGATGGCAAGTAAGGTCTGTGATATTGCAACAGGAAGGGGAAATGACAGGTTAGAAAGACCTTGTGATCTTTATTCTCTGTCATATTCTTTGTTTCTATATAATATAGCAGTAGTCTCATAAAAGGGTTGATTGTTTCTTTATTATATAATTCAAATGACAAAACAGTTATTTTTACAATATTTTCATGAAACACACTTTATGTTCACTACGTCTACTTATCATAATGTTTTTTCAGTCGGTCACCCTGGTTTCCCAGGGAATTTGCTGCCACAGAAAAGCAGGAGTTCATGTTCAAATCACAGCTCTAACATTTCTAAGCTATGTTTTTAAATCTTAGGTCAAGATGCTTTAAATTTTAATCTACTATCAGTACTGAGTGTGTGTGAGTTTACAGCAAACTGGGACATTTCCAGACAATGAAAACACAAGAACAAGTATTTGGTGGAATATGCTCTGAGAGGTCAGTGCCGTGACTGGAAATGACTGACAGGGGGAAGGATACATGCAGACAATGGTAAGGGAGCACTTGTGCATTATAGATACAACACAGGAAAGTCACGGAGTACATACAAATATCTGTGCAGTTTAAAAGCTGGACTTGTCAGTCTTTCGAATGGAACTGCACTACAGTTTGGGATGAGTAATTGGAAGCCTCACGGGGGATTTGCTTTTGCTGTCTGCTGTGCAGTTACATGTGGAGCAAGACTGAGGTATGATGTTTGAGACAATTCTCACTTGAAACATTTAACAGATATTTTCGTCATCGATAGTAGTTTATAGTTTGTAAACTTTTATAATTCATGCTTTCGAGGTGGGGGGGGGGGGGTTGGTTTTGTTTTTTTTTCCTGATGTGGGCTGCACATTCAGACACATATTTCAATGGGACTTGAGGCCAGTATCTGGTTGGTGCTGCTGTGCTTCAGCATGTCTTCACAGCTGCTGCAGGAGGACAGAGAGAGGCCCGAGCTCGTTTCCCTAGTGATGCCGCCTTTGGCCTTGCTGATAACCAGGGACAGGGTCTGTGTCTTCACCCGTACGCATACATCTCGGTTTGAGTGGAGACCTTGAGTGCGACTGTCCTCCGTCAGCAGCCAGCACTTAGCAAAGAACCGCAGCACATCCTTTATGGAGCATCTTTTCTCCGGCTGCGGGGACAGTAATTTGTGAAACATTTTCAGGGCGCTGGGTGTAAACCTGTGCCATTGAGAGGGAACTGTGGTCGTTTTATAGCTTTGCCACTGAAGAAATTCATTGTAGAATGAGTCCTGCTGAAGAGCTTTTTCCCAAGGAAAGTTCCCAGTCAGCATACAGAACAGAAGGACTCCGAAGGCCCAGACGTCAATGCTGTAATTCACCAGAAAGCTGCCTTGCTTCGACACCTCACAGAGCTCAGGGGCTGTGTAAGGGATTGTCCCACTCACGCGTTTCTCAACTGAGCCAGCTATTCGTGTCATTCCAAAATCAGAAAGTTTAACTTTCCTGCACTCCTTATCAAATATCAGAATATTTTCGGGCTTGATGTCTCGATGCACCAGTTTCCTGCTATGCAGATGGTCCAGAGCCAGAGCAACCTGGTAGATGCAACGCTTTGTGATATGTTCAGGAAGTCCAACCTGCAAACGAAAGATGGGAAAGAAATGTTAGATAAGATCACGTGTGGGGATTAAATGTTGAGCATCACCCTAAGAAGTAAGCTGAGAGCAGGAAGCCTCATTATTGTGTCCACCTGAGCACAAAATCACATAAGAAATAGGGAAATGGCCAGAGCTTGAAAATAGGCAAACAGTATTCTCTCTATGGTTGATTACTCAGTATTGCTGGCAAAGGGGAATGTCATAGGGCCTAGTTTGTGGATGCAGGGGAGTACCATATACAGTATTTCACAATCACTAATCTTTGGACCGGCACTGGACCCCCAGCAACATTGCTGCTGGTCTGCGAAGTGACAGTGATTGCAGAAGGATGAGGCGGCAAGACCTGCCCTGTAGCTGCACATACTGCACTGCACCCTGCACCACAGCCAGCAGAGACTATTCCCAATCCTATCCAGCACCCCCTACCCTGCCCTGCTGACCTTTTTTTTCCAGTTGAGGCCGGTCCTGAGACCCCGTTTTGGGAGAGGAGCAGCTGCAGGTGAATGTTAATGAGCTGGTATGAGACTGTGTCTACTCCACTCTCAGGTTTGGCCTCCTGTTCAGAAGCCAGGAAGGGGCAAGGCCACCCTGGGACCTAAGAGCAAAGAGGCAGTGACAGTCTCACATCTGCTCATTGACATTCAGCTGCAGTTTCTCCCCCTCCCAGAGGTTAGGCCTTGGGCCTGGCCCCAACTGTAAAAAAAAGTCCAGTGTGGGAATATTCATTGCAGTAGTGTTGCTGGCTGGCAGGAGGAGGGAGAGGAAGGGATTTATCATCTTTTTTTTTTTAAATGACAGTCTGTTGGCTGACTGGGTAGTGAGGAGGGAAAAAGAAGAATTTTTTTTTCTTTATTTTTAAATCACCAACTGGTGATTCTTTGGTAGGGCAACGGAAGTAATTTTTTTCTTTTCTGAGGACAATACTGTTGGTTGGCTGGGAGAGGGGGAAGAAAGAATTTTGTTCTTTTTTTAATCACATTTTTTTTTTCATCTAGCTTTTTCCTGAACTTCTATTGACATGTTTTTAATACCTGTTGTCTTTGAGCCATATCGTATTAAAGATGTGTATTATGATTATATACTGTTTGCATGTTTGCTGTACACTGCCTAGAACTGAAGTTTCTGCTGTAGGCGATAACAGAAAAGCTTGCAAACAAATAAATATTTTATAAACCAGTTTTCTTAAATTGGCTAATTACCTTCTTATAATGGCAGGCAGCAGCTGCAGAGCTGACCCATGAAATTAAAGACTGGGTGGGGAAGGACATATATCTCCTATATCTCCATCCCTCTCTTAAATTTTCTGGGGCAGCCCCTCCCCTTTCCATGATCACTAGCACTGCAACCAGTCGCGTAATTTAAGGAAGGTAACTAGTCAGCCCTTGGCGTGCAAAAGGTTAATTCTGAAAGCATGGCTATTTAAGAAAGCTTATAGTGAAGAATAGATATTATTATTTTAAGTTTCTTCATAATTCTGTTTGTGTTTTATTGTTTTAAGACATTTTATTTTATTATGTTTGTGAGAATTATTCATACCTATGTTTTTATTTGATTTATTATAATCTTATATTTGTTTATGTACATAATATATGTTATCAATGTACATCACTGATGATTTTGTTAATGAAAGTGTGGTTTATCAAATAAATTAATAACTATAATAATAATAAATTGAGAGACACTGGTATAGAATATGGCTTGGGGAAAGCATGGAAGTGCTACAGATGAAGACTAGCCACAGTGTGGCTGCTGGAGGAAGGGGAATGCCACAAAGCATGGCTCAGCACACATGATAATATTGGTGATAAGGGAAAAAAATAGAAAGGGCAAGAAGAAACAACAAAATATAACATTTTAAAAAGGCCAACCTGAAGCTTATGCACAGTTTTCTTTTTAAAGTACAATGCAGGCAGAATTCACTTAATCTATGATGTTCATTCTCACTTCTCCTGCCTTTCGTTCCTGCCCCAAGCGCACACAAGTTCGGCCAATATTTTGGCTTTTACAACGTTCCCTGCAAGTCTTTTCCAGGTATTCACCATCTTTTTGGTGAAAATGTATTTTTTCACATTCCTTTTGAATCTTCGTCCCTTCCTAAGAAGAATAATTTTCAAAGCCATTTTATGGAAATTGCTTCCTTATGGTATTTTATTGCATCCTGCAAGATACTTGAATATTTGTATCATTTCTCCCCCTTCCCTTCTGTCTTCTAGAGAGCATATCTTCAGCTATATATATATCTCTGTATATGACTTATAGTGCAGGCCACAGACACAATTTTGTGATCCTTTTACTGTGTGTATGTGGTCTCCACAACTGAACATAGCATTCAAGGCGCAACAGAGCCAGGTGCTCAATAATATTTTTGAGGCCTTTTGTTTGGTTTAATAACTTGGAGTCCTGAGCAGATCAGCATTGGATGTCTGGGTGACATTAAGTCCTTGCCTAATAGCATGTAGAAGCCCTTACAAACTTACAGGGTCATTCATCAAAATGCATTATGGCATTAACGCAGGCGATAATGCATGCAATAGCACAAAGCGCAGCACGAATGCAAATTTTACAAATTTATTCAAAGGAGTGGGATTGGGGACGGGTTTGGGCAGGATCAATTAAAATGAGGGGCACTATCGCACATGTTTAATGCCGGAAATAACTACACCTTTTTTCCTGGTTAAGCTGTGCGATATGCCTGAAACAGCCGAAAAGCAATTTGCGAAAAATATCACACATTCTATTTTGGGCATTTTTGGCCATGGGGAGAGGGAGTGGAGTGGAGTGGAGGAAGGAGAGAGGGAGCGCGATCGCCTCTGGGGTGGCACACATAGTATTCAACTATTTATACGACAATAGGAGGGCCAGCTAGAGATTTCTTCAATGTTCTCTCGCCCTAGCTTGATGGACTCTCTACCAGGGTACTATCAAGCTAGGGCAAGAGAACACTGAAGTAATCTCATTTTAATCTGACTTTCCTCACTCCAAATCACATCAAATCTTCACTGAGGTCTACTGTGCTGTTCATACATCTTACTCTGCATGTAAAACTGGCCCCAAAATCCTAGACCACCACCAAAACCTCACCTCGAGTTACTAGCTGGCCCTCCTATAGTGGTATAAATAGTTGACTACTATGTGTTCTACCCCAGATGCCCTCACTCTCGCTCTCTCTCTCTCTTTCTCTTTCTCCACTCCTCTCAAAACTTTAACGCACGTCGCAATAAACTACATATGCGAATGGCGCGTAACTGTGAAATTATCATATCCACGCCCCTTTTTCTTATTGCGGGTGTTATCCATGCGAAAAGTATCGCATTTTGATGAATCTAGGGGTTAGTCTAGAAACCCCTAGAGGTTCAAGATCTAATCTCTGTGTTGTGACCGCCTTACGTCTTTTCTTCCCTTTTCCTCCTCCTTGAGCAAGATGGCTGCCTCCGGTGCCGTGTGCCGAGGGCCTCGGCGTCTCCAGCTCAGCATGGGCATCCCAGTCCACCATGCTCCGTCTCGTGGCCTCCTAGGGCGCGCACGTGCACTTTGCCTACGCTCAAATACACGTCATGGCAGTAACCTTAGGGATGTCCCCACCGCACGACGTCAATACCTCCGGGTATTTAAAGCCTCCACTACGCTACCATCATTGAGTTAGCAAGGACTTCGGTTTAGCTACTCTGACCGCTCTAAGCTGCATGCTTAGACGCCTCGCTACCCTCCGGGGATCTCGCTCCTTACGAAGCTCTAGGTACCCATTCCTCGGGGGGTCTCTCGCTTCCAACCACCCTTCAGGGTTTCTACTAACTAGACAACCGCTCCTCGAGGGTCTCTCTCTCTTTATTTATTTCAGGATCTTGGACTATCAGGTACTCGCTCCTCGAGGGCCTACCAGTCTGTGTATCCTGCACCACGGATCTTTGGTCCCACCATCTTCATTCAGGAAGACGTCCGCACTACGCTCCTGTGAATACCTCTACGATCCGGTGCTCCAACTCCACCCATCAGGCTCAGGCCTTGCCCGCACTGCGGGTCCTATCTATCTGGAACATCTGGGTGAGACTTCTACATCTGAGACTGAACGTATTGGCACCTTGCGGACTTCAGTGCCTTGCCTTCTTGCTTCATACCATCTATCTACAGCAGTATAATAAAGCTTTCCACCTACTAGTGTCTGCTATCTTAATTTAGCCTAGCACTGTGGTTCCCCACGGGGCCCCTCCCCATCGGAGGAGTCATCTCCACAGCGACTAAGGGGCCACATGATGCCACAAATACAACACTCTGCAGTTTAATCTGCAGGAAGGGAGTTGAAGAGTGAGCATCACACCAGTCTATGTTACGCTTGCCGCCCACGGCAGCCCCACGGTGTGGCCCTCTCACCTCTCTACACAAGCTTCAGGCTCCAGCTCCACATCGCTGGCGGCGATGGGCTGCCAGTCCCGACCTCAGTCTTCCACCAGCTCCTCTGGCCCTGCTCCGCTTCCCGGGACCTCCAGCCAGGATGCCCCCATCCATCGGGCCTCTCCGCAGTGTTCGCGGAGAGACGCTGCCGACAGCACCGTGCCCCTCCCTAGGTGCACGCACCAGAGAAACCTTTGAAGGGACCACAGCGGGAACCTGGCCACAGACCCGGATGTTGACATCAGTTCCCTCAACATATAAAAGCTCAGGCAGCGCTCCTCCGCTTTGCCTTTGCAACAGGTTGCCTTGGTCTCTTGTTCCGGTTTCCGAGTTCTAGTTGCCTTGCGCTTGTCTTGTTCCTGTGATTCCTGGTTCCTGTTCCTTGTGTTCGTCTCATCTGTCTTCTGGATTGACTACTGATTCTGACCTCCGCTATGCCTGACTTCGCCTGCCTTCTCCAAGCCTGACCTCTGCTACGCCTGACCTCGCCTGCCTTCTCCAAGCCTGACCTCTGCTACGCCTGACCTCGCCTGCCTTCTCTAAGCCTGACCTCTGCTACACCTGACCTCGCCTGTCTTCCCCGTGCCTTGACCATTGCTACGTCTGACCACACCTGCCTCCTCTGTGCCTTGATCATTGCTATGCACGACTTCGCCTCAGACATTTTTTAGTCCAGAGTTCCACGTTGCTTGCTACACCTTCCAAGTGCCACCAGCTTCCATTCAAGCTTGACAGTGATGCCTCTGTCCCTGTCCTCTGGACAGGGACTATTAAGGCTTCGGTCTTACTTTGCTCAGGCACCTTCAGTTCTTCCTTGTCCCTTGGAGCTTGAGTTCCTGTTCCACATCCCGTCCAGGATAGGGCCACGCCACCTGCTGGCTGATGTCTCTGGGCTGAACAATCTCCTACCTGTTCTAAACCTTGAGGCCCGCATAAATCCTGCCAGCCCCGGTACCTAAAGGCTCAACCCGAGGGGAACGTGGGCTGGTATAGGTGAAGCTCCAGTGGCCTCCAGCTTCAGCCCACTCCGCCTGCTGATGGTGGGGACCCGCAGGCCCTCGCCTGTGGGTTGCGTCAACCCCACCTCAGTCCAAGGATCCACCTCCTACGCAACAGTCTACCTCCAGAACTAACATGGAAAATTCCAGCAATTCACCAGCTCCTAGGTTGGGCTTGCCTAATGCCCTTAGGAGGCCAATGCATTATTACCACCTGAATCTTCTCCTTCTGATAGCCCCTTCTGGTATAAGGATCTGAAAACTGTGACTGAATATATTTCCAATACTTTGCACCAAGGATAAATTAGGGCCTTTTGGCTAGACAGCTTTGACTTTTCTGGGATTTCCAAGCAATTGGGTTAAATAGGCAGCTCATGGAAGCAGGGACTAAACTTGCAGTTTTGGACTTTAAGCCAGCACAGCTTCACTCAGAAAAGCATTGCCTTAAGGCAATAACTTGTCTTATCGTTGTCACCAATTTTTCAAATGTGGTCAATAAGTACTCTCCATTCAAGTGAAAAAGGCATTTGAAACTGATATGTTATATGTTACTTTGAGCCTTGGGAAATGTGGCATATAAATCTTAAATTAAATTAACTTAAAGCATAAGAATGAAATGCATTGAGAAGCTTATTTCAAAAGCATTTATGTGCATAAACAGCTTTTTGAAAATTACTCTGGGGGATGTGCATGTAAAAGTACACATGGTAGTAATTTCACATGTACTTTTACACGTACTTGAACAAGGCCTTCTGGGAACTGGAGTTGGGGCAGGAAAGCCATTTACACACATACATCCAATTTTCAAAAGTATGCTCATAAATGTACATTTACACCTGTTTCCAAGCAGGCAAGAATGTATTTGCGTAGGCCGCACAGGGTTCCACGGACATCTGTTCATTTTCAAAATGATCTGATGTGCATAAGTCCGCTTTGAAAATTTGGACTGAGATCCACATGCACTTTCTACATGTAGACTTTAGCTCAATCAGGCTAATGCAATAACATGTGTAAAAAACATGCGTCCAAAGTGGACGCAAGTTTTTTGAACATGCGCACATCCACCTCTCCTGGGTGCTTGATCCAATATGTAAATGAGCTGCTGCGCAAAAAGGGATAATTTGTGCGTCCTTAGAACTCTGCATCAGACACCCAGGAGAAATGGTTGTGTGTCCACAACAGCATGGCCAGAGCTCCTTCCCCACCCCCAGCAGGACTGTTCCCGATTGGTCATTTCACTGACAAGTGACAGTGAATGGACCAATCAGCAGTAAGTGAAGCAGTGAATACATTACTATTAAGTGCCCTGAGTGTATAGGTTATCAAAATGGATGATCTGTTCATGAGCATCCATTTTATCCCGCAGCAGCTAATTTACTGGCACGATACACACACACAATATACACGGCCCTGAGCATTATATTTTGGGTGTATATTGTGCACCCCAAAAATTTTTTTTTATATCAAGACTTTTTTTGGAAAGGTGCTGCTTTCTGTGGTTCTTCATACTTAGTATCATGACAATACTAAGCAGGAGGAACTACAGAAAAGCAGGTTTTTTGTTTTTAAATTGAGCCCTTGACATGCGGGAAGACTTTACATCTGCTCTGGGCAGGCGTAAAATTGCGCCTTGGGCACGCAGGGAGTTTTTGCATCGCGGGGTAGTAGCTAATAGCCTCATCTACCAGGAAGTTACATGTGATGAGCTGTATTAGCTATGCACGAGTTTGGATGCGCATTTTGGGCGGCCTGATTCCCTTATTGCATTGGAGGTTATGGACGTATGTCCAATACACACATCCAGGCACTCATTAACCTGTACGCTAGGCTCAGCACACAATATTGCATCTGCCTGTATGTGGGCTGTTATAAAATGTCCATCTTACTGTGAATTTTCCTATGGCTTGCACATGGTAAATATTTCTCTTCTGTAAATAAAATCAGACCTGTTTCAGAACCATAGCTACTGAAGTTGCCTGGACTCATTACCTAGGGTTGACTCACCAGTAGCAGTCTGAGTGGTTTCCCTGGATCAGTTATCACTCCTTTTTGCTTTTGGAGGTTATCCTTTCATAGAGAGGTCTGATCAGTCTTGAAAAGTAAATATTTTACTCCCTAGCCCACTACAACATCTAATTGATCATTGACTACTACATGGGCATAGCGTCCATAGTGCACAGTGGTGCAAAGGCACCACCAACTTTCAAAAGGATTGTGCCAATCACCAGCAACTAAAACACCATCCCTGTAGCCGTGAAGAAGATGGCGATACAAGGCCGCCACAGAAGTGAAGAACACCAGTGTAAAGGGGGTACCCAAAGCTAAAGTACCCAAAGCTAAAAAAAATAAAACGATTGTGCAGGAAAATGCACGGAGGAGGAGAAAGGTCACGGTACTGTAATGAGCCTGAATGTCGTGAAAAAGAAGAGTGAGTGTTGTGGGAGCAAGAAGCAGGCCAGTGAAGGGGAGTAAGCCAGTGACAGCAACAGACCACATCAGGGGAACAGCAGGAGCAGTGACAGAGAGCATGATGTGAGGAGGAGCTGCTGAGGAAGTCACTAGGCCTCTAGCCTCAGTCCTTGGTAGCCACGCAGGGAGCTGTCACTTGCTCCTGTGTCTCTGCCTCCAGCCTAGCTGTTTCAGGCCCCTTCATCCTCGGGATCCTCCTCAGTTCCCTTAAAGTCTTGGGACTCAGGTAAGGCAAGGGTGCCACAGGAGTCCATCCCTGTGGTGGCAGAAGAAGAGGTTTCAGGATGAGGCCCGGTGCATGCATGCGTGTGTATGAGAATGGAAGCCTTAGTTTAGGTATGTTTGTATGTTTGAGAATGGGAGCCTGAGGTTAGGAGTGCGTGTGTATGAGAATGGAAGCTTAAGTTTGGGTGGGTTTGTGTGTAAGAATGGGAGCCTGAGTGTTTTGCGTGTGTGTTAAGGAATGGGAGCTTGGGTGTTTTGTGTGTGTTAGAGCATTGGTTCTCAACCAGTGTGTCACCAAGTGGTGAGAGGTGTGTCACCATAAATTTGACATAGCAAGCCTATGATTTCTATAACAGCGACATGTGTCTGCTGCTTGAGAAGAGAGCAGAGCGGGGAGCCTGGTAATTGAATTTGCCCATCTCTGCTCCCTGTTGCCGCTTTCCCCCCCTACTAGCAATCACTGCCACCACCAGATCAAACCGAAAATATTGCAGGTATGATGTATTCCCCCACTCCCCTCTCAGGGCTTCTCTGGGTCTCTCTCTGTGCTTGCTTCTAATTTATGCTCTTCTATTTTGTATCGGGTAAGAGGCAAATTTGAACAGCTTGGTGTGCACCAAAGCCAGGAGATACGCGTGACTCATGGGCCAGTGCATGCTGCGCAGATTTTTTAAAACGTAAGTAAGTGTGAAATGTACGGGAGAAAAGGGGAGGGACACGGGCATGGTCTGGGCATTCCCAGATTTTAGCATTAAAACAGCATGTATTTTTGCACACAAGCGCTCTCCGGGGTCCCTATCCATGTATCTTTACTTCTGCTAAGGATGGCATGTAACTGGTATAATAAAAAAGCGAGGCTAGTTAGCAAGAATTGAAGGGTTGGGGCTAAAAGGGAGGCAGGTTAATTAGGGGAGTTAGGAAGTCCTAACCCTTTACCTGGGTAAATTTGGAGTGGTCTGAGAAAACTGATAATTGCGCCAGCATGCTTATGTGGTAGAGCCCATCACATTTAGATCCATTAGGCTTTTTATGCACCCATGCTTTTCCAACTGTTTTGTCATACTGACTGGCTAACAAACCCTGGCCTCTTTCTTCTTTGATGTCTAATAATTCCTCACTGCCAAAAACAGTATTTGGCCTTTGGTGTTCTGTATCCCAAATGCATGATTTTGCATTTTTGGGGGATTAAAACAGTTGGCATACTTTTTACCATTTGACCACGCTTTACAAGTCATCTTTCATTTCATCTATCCCCTCTAGCATGTTTAATCTTTTGCAAATGTTCATATCATCTGTAAATAGTAACATAATATAGTAATTACAGCAGAAAAAGATCACATGATCCATACAGTCTGCCCAGCAAGCTTCGTATGATAATAACAGCCGCTCTGCGCAGGTTACCCTCATGTTTCTTTTAAGGGTAGTAACTGCCACTCCATGCAGTTTACCCCCAAGCCTTATGTTAAGGGTAGTAATATTAAAAATCAAAACCAAGCAACTGTCAAACCCATAACAAATGAGCACTCTTTCCCTTCTAATCGTTCCCTGTGTCGCTTATAAAAATATTGAAAAGGATGAGGCCTAGGCAGAACTGATCCCTGTGTAGCTCCGCTAGGCACTTTTCCTTTACAAATGCGAACCTCATGGACTACCACTCCGAGTCCTGTTTATCAACCAACTTCTCATCTGATTTTCTTCCAGCTCCCTGACTATCTAGTTCTATCTGTAATAGTGTCAAAGTCTTTACTGAAATCCAGATAGGCAACATCTACAGCATAACCTTTGCCTCCTCCATTGCGGCAGCAACCAGAAATCTGACGAAAGCATGCAATATACCATTTTAATCAGCATTCAAAACGGAATTGAACAGCTTAGTAAAAGTTGGTGTGCCCACTGTTAGCTTGCAAAATGGCTTTAAAACAAGCGGGGGTAACAGCTTTTTTTCTGCTTCTTGCTGGAATTTTCAATAATTTTTTGACTTTCTTGAGACTATTTTAGCGGTTGACTGTCACCAAATTCCGTAAAACACTTGTCTGCAGTCTTGCTTCATGTTCTTTGAACCCAGCTTTCGCTTTGACCTAATTTTTCGGCAAGCCACGTTGTCATAATAAAGGTTGCTCCGGCATCACACGCCTCACGAAATGCAATACATTTAATATAGTCAATCTGATGCTGTTTTTCGCTATCATATATTCCAGCCATAAATAATAAATGTAAGTATTTTTAAAGATACTGTTAAATTCCAAATTGAATGGCCTACAAAATGGTGCAAAAATTATATTAGTGGGATAATCCAGTGGGGTGCTAGAGGGGGAGGCAAGGGTTATGCAATACCCTGTACATCAAAGAAATCAATCACATTTGTTGGGCAAAGTGTTCCTCTTGAGAACCCATATTGTATATGACTGTGTAACTCACTAGCTTAAATATATTGCACTATTGTACCCTTCAGCACTATTTCCATTACCTTGCCCACCACTGATGTTAAACTAACAGGTCTGTAGTTTTCCACTTCCTCCTTGTTCACACCCTTTTTCAAGCAATTCTACATCTGCTCTTCTTGTCTCTTGGAACCGCCCAAGTGATAAGTTGAACAAGGTTGTGAAGGGTACAGTCAACACTTCCTTTAGCTCTTTCATTATTTTGGGATATACATCATCAGATTGCATTGACTTGTTTACTTTTAGTTGTGCCAGTACTTTGACTACTGCCTCCTCAGTACAAGTAAACATAATTATGGTTTCAAATTATTTGATAAACAGCATTTGGATGCTTCAGTTTGATTTTAAGAATTGTGAAGATAGAGGGATCAATAGCAGCTGATGGCAACAGACTTAAAGTTCTAAACATCTGTATCCTGGAGGAATGGAGGTAAAGGGAAAATGATAGAGACCTTTAGAGATCCATATTCAAACACAGTCTAGATAGCAAAATTAGAGAGTCATTTATCATTTCGTGTTAGGGTCCTAATGTGCACGATAAGGCCTTAACGCCCGCGATAAATATCGCATCATGAAATACGTATGCAAATTCTAAATTAGTATTCAAGTGGGAGGAGTTTGGGTGGAGTAAATGGAAGCGAGGGTCTGCTAGCTTGACGTGCGATTGAATAATGCACAGTATCACGGGATTTTATGCAGGAAATAATTAAACCTTTTTTTTAATGGTATGGTAAAAAAACATTATTGTGGCCAATATCATGGTTCACGTTATTATCACAGTGATTATCATGCACGATAAAAATAGGAAGGATAACGGATACACCTACCAGGCCTAATAAAAACACCTGTTCTTACCTGTTCTACCTTCTTAAAGTCATAATGTATTTGGCGAGTGTAATTGTTGCAGGATACTGGATGTGTCGGCAGGCGCGCCGCAGATGACAAGCTGCACAACAACAACCCCAAGAACAGGCAAGGCCGGTTCCAAGCCCTCCTAGGGAAGTCCCTGCACCACAGGCAGAGCCATGGGCCCTGCAGGGTCACAGAGCTTCTCTTTCCCCCATGAACATCCTTGCTAAGCATGCTAGAGGACTATGTGGTTTGCAGGCATCACCTCAGCTTTCGGGCTATCTTGGAATTATATGAAGAAATCTGAGGGGATTTGGATCTGGCCACTGAAAGGTCCCACACTGTGCCTGGCCTCACCAAACTGTTGGCCACCCTGCATTTCATGGCAAGCAGCTCCTTCCAAACGACAGTAAGGGTTGTGGGGGAAATGTCCCCAACCACTTTTTCATGTTGTTTGAACCAGGTCATCACAGCAGTCTCTGACCGCATTAATCACTACATTGCATTTCCTTGTGACAGGCAGGGCTTGATGGTCTTGAGAGGCTTTTTTGCCTTCACAAACTTTCCCAATGTTCTGGGAGCTATTGCCTGCACGCTCGTGGTCATCATTCCACTCTGTGAGAGGGAGGGGATGTACCGCAATAGAAAGCTCTTCCACTCCATCAACATGCAAATGGTCTGTGATACTCAAATGCGCATCCTAGACGTGGTGGCCAGATTCCTGGAAGCTGCACACGATTCCTCTTTGAAATTGTTGAGGATGGCCTGTACGGTGACGGCAGGCTCGTAGGTAAGACAGACGCTTCTTTCTATAGTCCATCTCTGGCTATGTTTTTGTGGCAAATGGCAAGGAAAAGGGGAGTGGCCGTGGGGGCAGGAAAGCATCGCTGCCATGACAAGTAGTTTGTACAGTTATGATTGCAGGCCATTGGCCCAGGCCCTGACCTTTTTTGGCCCCTGCTGCAAATGCCTGCAAATCTTGTCACTATAAACAGTGCACCAGCCCTAAAGCTTGGGGTGTGAGCAGGCACTGTACACTTTCAACATGTTCATTTAACAAATGGCCCTGTCTATCCTCCCATTGGGAGGTATTTACATTTAAGTGGTTAATCACAAGCTTGAAGTGTCCATGCTGCAGGCACTGCATGATCACCTGTGGCCGGTTAGTGAGTTGTCATCCAGATTGTTGGCCACAGTTTGTCTAGAGCCTCACACACCTCAACCAGAAGTAGTGGCTTGTGCATGTTGGTGGCACGCCGTGTTTCCTGAGTCAGCCCTCACAAATGGGTTTCTATGGAGGACATACTGCCGAGTAGGGATGTGAATCGTTTTTTGACGATTTAAAATATCGTCCGATATATTTTAAATCGTCAAAAATCGTTAGGGCCACGATACAATAACAATTCCCCCGATTTATCGTCAAAAAAATCGTAAATCGGGGGAAGGGGGAGGGGAAGGGGGAGGGCGCGAAAACCGGCACACTAAAACACCCTAAAACCCACCCCCGACCCTTTAAATTAAATCCCCCACCCTCCCGAACCCCCCCAAAATGCCTTAAATTACCTGGGGGTCCAGCGGGGGTCCGGAACGGCCTCCTGAAATCAAATCGTGTTGTCTTCAGCCGGCGCCATTTTGCGCCGCCATTTTGCTGACTGAGTAGTAATGTAAGAAAGTATTTCTTTACAGAAAGGATGGTGGATGCATGCATGGAACAGCCTCCCTGTGGAGGTGGTGGAGATGAGGACAATATTGGAATTTAAGAGAGCATGGGACAAGCACAGAGGATCTCTGAGGGAGAGGAAGGGACTATAAAGTGAGCAGGAGATGTGGCTGGTCAGATTGGATGGGCGGTATGGTCTTTCTCTGCCGCCATGTTGATGTGGAGCTCTCAGCTTTCTACATGTGATTGGTGAACAACAAGCTATTAATTTTACTTCCGAAGAACCTTTAGTGAGCAAACAGCAGTGATTGTTTAATGTCACTGCCAAAACATTGCTTCTGAAGAGCACATTTGGCAAGTTCTATATACAGCAACAAAATCCCACTCCTGTTTGGATACATTTAAAAAAAATAAACATTACTTCTTTAACATATGTTCTGTTATTCTTTGCTTTTTTTCTGGCTTCCTGTGTTCTTTTTTTTTATATCAGATCTTCTTGCCTGTCTAAATGTAATAGTCAAAAATGACAGGCTTCCCAATAACCCTCCTGCTTCAAGGTCTCCCCTGTCACCCCTTACCTCAGGATAAGTCCTTCAGGAGCAAGAATGATGCAAAATTGTTCCTGCCCTGCTGCGGCCAAAATTCAAAATGGCACTGGCTGAGTGGTGCCTGTGCTTTACCTCGCACATGAGGGGTAAAGGAGAGCTATGGGTCAGCCAGCAGTATGTTACATTTTGGCACCTTAAGAATTTGACTTGCCAAGAGGTAAGCGGGAGAATGGATTGGGGACCTGGGAGACCTAAGTGGTTGGGAAGTGGGTTGAGACTCTGGGGCCACTGTAGTGGGTCCCCCATTTTGGTGCTTTATCCTCAACTGGGAGTGTGTGAGAGAGTAACCCCATTTCCCCTCTCTTTGTATGTGCAGGACCAGGCTAGAAGCCTGGTCCACCTTAATTCCGAAGAGAGAGAATGCTCTATGGGCAAGAAGGCGGGGGCAGGAAAGAGTCCAGAGGGTGGGACCCAGATGGGGCTGGGATAAAAGCGCAGACCTAGCTGTGTGCAGGAGGTCCCTAAGCCTCCAGGAGGAAGGCACCTCCTATAAAGCATGCTGGTTTACAAGAAGAAGCAAGGTAGTCTTCAGCCCTTATGTTGTAAGTGACTATGGTTAAAGTAGGAAGTCTATTGAGAAGTTTGTGCTTGCTTAATAAAGTTTTTATCTGCATCAGAAAGGCAGAGTCACCCCTTACCTCATGATATATATTAGGGATGTGCAAAGCCCGAACCAAGTGGTTCGGGCCTTTGAAATTCGGGGGGACCTGAACGAATGCACATCCCTAATATATATACTATACTAGTTCTGGAGCCTGTATCTTAAAATGGAGGCAGTCCAGAGAAGAGTGACCAAAATGGTGTGGGATTTGTATCGGAAGACTTGTGAGGAGAGGCTGAAGGATCTGAATATGTACACCCCGGAAGAGAGAAAGTGCAGGGGAGATAAGATACAGACCTTCAGATACCTGCAAGGATTTAATGATGCACAAACTTCAAATCTTTTCCTTTGGAAAGGAAACAGTAGAACTAGGGGTCATGAAACAAAACGCCAGAGGGGAGGACTCAGATCCAATGCCAGGAAATATTTCTTCATGGAAAGGATGGTGGATGCCTGGAATGTACTTCTGGAGGAGGTGGTGAGAATGAAAATAGTAAACAAATTCAAGAGAGCATGGGATAATAAACACTGTGGATCCCTAAAGTTAGTGGTTGGAAATGAAGAAAAGGGTGCATATGGATAACCTGCATGGAGTGGCAATTACTACCCTTAATTAGAAGCCATGGTATTACTATCATTAACTGGTAGTAATCCCATGCCGTACCACCCGATTCCTGTCATTTTTTTTACCATTAAATGATTAGTCTTGAATGCTTTTGGTGCATCGCTTCAACAGTAGGGGGGGGGGGGGGGAGGGAATTGGATTCAGACAACAGCCAGTGCTGGACTATGCCCAAGACCAAAAGCAAAGCATGTTCAAGCAGCTTGTCTGATTGTAAATATTACTACCCTGGATACACACTAGATGACCTAATTCCCTTCATGAACGATGGAACCTTGTACCTCAAAGTTCATTAAGCGCTAGCCCGCTTACCTTATTGTATTATATTACTAGTTTTCTGCCATCCTAGGCCTCTCTTTCTAGCTGATTAAGCCTCCAAGTTTCACCTACCTTGTTGAATGTAACTTTGCTGCCTCCGTTCATATGTCTATTTATTTATTTTTTGTTTCAGTTTTTCTACCCTGTTCGATGTAAACCGATCTGATATGGTCATTACCATGAAGGTCGGTATAGAAAAGTGTTAAATAAATAAATAAATACCCTTAACATAAGGCTTGAGGGTAACCAGCACAGAGCGGCAGTTCCTACCCTAAACAGGGACATAGAGGTAACCTGCATGTAGCGATGGTTACCACCTTATGAAACTTGCTGGGCAGACTGGATGGGCCATTTGGTCTTTTTCTGCCATCATACTGTATTATTATGCTACTCCAGAGATGTAGGAGGAAATCCTGAATTGTGTTAAGACCAATTTCATTAGTCTGTTTACCTCAAAAGATGGGCCCGATGTCTCACTGTTGCTCAATTCCTATTAGAAGTGCTAACTTGCTGCAAGTTGATGTTTTAGCTTTATCTTAATTGAATTGGTAGCATAGACGAGTAACAATGGCCTGCAAAGAACAGCGTGAGATTTCAGGATTATAAGTACACATACCCTAGAGGACACAATGATGAGGAGGATATGCTAGACATTCATATACTTCTCAGGGTGTACATACTGCACAACAGAAACATTTTTTTTTCAGTGGGAAGGAAGTTGTAAACTGAGACTCATTCGGAAAGATTCAGAAGTAACCTAAAAGTGATGGAAAACCCTTTGGGTGTAGAGGGAAGGGAGGAGAGAGAAAGAAATAGGAATTTAGGTAAAGGTAATGTAAGTACAGATGATCCTTGGTAGTAGAAAATCTAGGCTAAAGGTAAAGATAAAAGCCAAGGTAGAGGTAATGATCAAGTAAGGTCTTTACCCTGCAGCTTTACATTAGGTAGGGAAAATAGGTGGACTACATGTCAGTCTTTGAGATCAATAAAAAGTTTGCATGCTATTTGCAAAATAACATGCACTATTTTTCTACTGGACTTATATGCAAAAAAGCTTGATAGAAAAATAGAGCACATTGTTTTTCTACAGGAAAGTTTGCAAAATGTTTTACCCTTCACAGAATATATTATAAAAGGTTTTGCAACATCTGTTTGCAAAGCAAATTTCTTGTATGGTTTTACTATGGACTAATAGTTAATTAGCTGTGTTGCATAATTTAGCATTGCAGCAATTCTTAACTAATAGTGAACATATATTAAGAACATAAGAAATTGCCATGCTGGGTCAGACCAAGGGTCCATCAAGCCCAGCATCCTTTTTCCAACAGAGGCCAAACCAGGCCACAAGAATCTGGCAATTACCCAAACACTAAGAAGATCCCATGCTACTGATGCAATTAATAACATATACCAATACAAGGGATGCTTGTGTCCTGGTATTACTTATGTAAGGTGGCTATTGTTCAAGGACAGCCAATTTTATGGGTGTCCTTCTTTTTAGCCCCGTCTATTAATCTTTATTATCCAAAATTCAATGTAGATTTTCTATTTTGTCTTTTTCTTTTTTATCTAAAAAGATCCCCTTATCTCCCCGTTCTATGAGGCGACCTCATAGAACGGGGAGATAAGGGGATCTTTTTAGATAAAAAAGAAAAAGACAAAATAGAAAATCTACATTGAATTTTGGATAATAAAGATTAATAGACGGGGCTAAAAAGAAGGACACCCATAAAATTGGCTGTCCTTGAACAATAGCCACCGTACATAAGTAATACCAGGACACAAGCATCCCTTGTATTGGTATATGTTATAGAATTATTATTGAAGGGAAGAGGTTGGTTGATGAACTGATGCAATTAATAGCAGTGGCTATTCCCTAAGTATAATTGATTAATAGCCATTAATGGACTTCTCCTCCAAGAACTTATCCAAACCTTTTTTGAACCCAGCTACACCAACTGCACTAACCACATCCTCTGGCAACAAATTCCAGAGCTTTATTGTGCGTTGAGTGAAAAAGAATTTTCTCCGATTAGTCTTAACTTCATGGAATGCCCCCTAGTCCTTCTATTATTCGACTACAGAAATACATGCAGAAAAGTTTTGAAAAGTCCGCTTAGCATGCAATATTTTCCCTTCTAGAGTGCAGTCTGTTGCACCCGTCAGTCGCAGACGGCTGCACCCTCTATTGCTCACCTTTTTCCTGCCTGACTCGGTTCCTTTTGGAAAGATGGCTGCCTCCGCTTCTCCACGCTGACCCCTCCGGCGTCCCCGGACCTCCGCTCCGCTCCTTAGGGGTTCTCTCCAACTACAACTGCCAGCATCAGAGTGAGTACTATCCCTCCAGTTCTGTCTCATCTCTCTCTACCTAGATACTCTGCCTAACCCGCACAGCGGACCACTACCGGATCTACTCTCACTGGCCTTTCCATCTAGGCCTGGGTTCTCGGCCTACCCTGCTTCGCAGAGCACTACTGGACTCATCTCTCTCTTGGGACCTGGTGAGACTGTGTAACTGCCTTTTCCACTCTGCAGCTTTCAGACGGAACATTGCCATCGGACATCTCCTTTTCTGGCTGGGATCATTGCCTGCTCCTCAGGTTACCATCTACGTTGCAGTATAATAAAGACTAACTTTCTCTGTGTCCATCTCTGCTTGGAGCTGGCCTATCGTTGCAAGTCCCCGCAGGGCTCCTCCCTGTGGGAGGTGCCATCTCTTGCAGCGACCAAAGGGCCCACACCTCAATGTCCAAAACACAACACAGTCATAAATAACATGCGCCATTTGCTATCTTTGTGCACGAAGCAGACTTTGCAAAATTGAGTTCTTCCCCTTAGTACATTAGCCACCAAATCTACTGTCTTGTTATATATTTTTGTGATATCCCTGCAGAGTTGAGCATTTTCTTTTCTTAATGACTCTTGTGTTGTTTCTTTTGGCTTTGTCTTGGTTCTGCCATATTTCCAGCGTGGGCTATAATTACAATTCAAAAACATTTGCTTTGTTTGCTATTATTTATTTATTTAGATTTCTATTTTTTATTAGAACATTTCTTTATATATTTATTCTTATATTCTGCAATTTCAAATTTTGTTCATTATTTTTATGTAGGTATGCAGCTTAGGTCTATTTGTTTGATGGGTTTTTTTACTGTTTTTTTGTTTTATGTAAGCTATGTGTGTTGTTTTTGTTGCGATCCTGCTCGCGGAGCCCATCCTGCTCGCAGGCCTCTTACCTTCTGCGCTGCCATCCCGACCCGACACTGCCGCTCCCAGTGGTCCGACTCACCGTCACCACCCAAGCTGTTGCCAACTGTCTCCGCAGCCAGCCGACGCCACGCCACTGTCTCTCAGCGGCCTAGGCCGCCTCCGACCCTGTTGCTGCCGCAGACGTCCTTCCCGAGCGGCAGGGAGCCGCTCCTGACGCCGCCCTCTGTGGTAGGAGGGCCGTCGCTGTCTCCTTCCATCTTCGCAGCCTGGTGCCGCCTCTGGGAAACCTTTGTCTTCGCCGCTCTTCTCCGAGCTGCCGCCACCGGAGCTCCACCTCCGCAGCAGGGAGTTCCCCGCTGGGATTCCCTGGGTGGCGGGAAACCGCCACCGGTGTTGCCTCCTTCATCATGCGGCAGAAAGCCGCCTCCGGCTCTGCTTCTCTTCACGGCCTAGTGCCGCCATCAGGGCCTGCTTCCCTGTCTGCGCAGCAGAGGCCGTTGCTGTCCATGGTCCTGCTCCACCTCCTGCTCTCAGGCCTTTAGGCGCCGGCGCGTGCCTCTTCAATCTATTTATAGGTCCAGCGGCGGGAAAAACCTGCGGCCCCACTGGAAGTCATGATCAGCCAACTTCCTGCTTCAGCCCTATAAAGGGGCTCATTTCCAGTTCCTTAGAGCCTTCGGATCGGAGTTCCACAGTTGTCTGTGCTTCATGACCAGTCCAGGTCCTCCGTGGTCTTCATCTGTGTAGATGGCTTTGAGTTCAGTATTCTCTATGTTCCTGGTCCTGATGTTCCTGGTCTTGTTCATCATCAGAGCTCCTTCGGTGGATGTTCTGATGTTCCAGAGGTCCTTCGTCGCCTGTTCCAAGTCCTGATGTTCCAAGTCCTGATGTTCCGATGTTCCAGAGGTCCTTTGTAGCCTTGTTCTGATCGAGTGGTCCAAGTGTTCCAAGTTCCAAGTTCTGAGTCTGCCAGCTCTTCGAGTTCTCCAGATGGCCACCCCGAGGGTAAATCCATATGGATCCGGTTCCTGTTTCCGGTCATTGGAGTCTCGTTTAGTTGGATCCCCTTTTGGTGCTTGTCTCGCTCCCGCATGGTCCATAACCAGCTTTTCCAGGTTGTGTAGGGCAAGCAAGCGGACAGGGTGGTCTGCGACCAGCCCACGGGCTGTGTAGGGAGCCCTGAGGACAGTGCCCTCCTGAGTCCTTTCAAATTCCAAGCCCTCATCTGAGTCCTTCCAAGTTCCAAGTCTTTGTCTTGTTCCTGCCCTCAGCCTCCGTCTGGTCTCACGCACTCGTCATTCCCACGCGGCGGGTCCGAAAGGGCTACCGAGTGGCCGGAGGGCTACTCTAGTGACCAGCATTGCATTGCTGGGTCACACTGGTGCATGTAGGTCCAGCAGAGGGCTGATCCTACCTGGTTCCTGTTCCGACTTTCTTGCCTTAGCTTCCAGTCCTGCTTTGTTCCTGCTCTGCTAGTGCCTGCATGCTCTCACCTCCCATTGTGTGCCTTGGGGGCTCCTCCCTGAGCTGTGCCGTGGTCCAGGGGCTCACGCTCTCCCATGAGCTAGTGATCATGCCTATTTCAGGATCCATTGCCTGCGGTCCGCAACAGGTTCCGAAGGTCGTGGTCGCAACAGTTTTTACTCTTTTATGAATGTAAATTATCGTAATCCACTTTGGACACAATTATTGAATATATACAGAATATGAGATTTTAGATAAATAAATAGATCTAGCTCATGCCTTTTAATTGGCAGCTCAAGGCGAGTTACATTCATGTAAAATAGGTATAGAACATAGCACAAACAATAATTTAAAAAGATTTAAAATTCTAAATTTATTCAAATTCCCATTTAGTACATGCTACTCACTGATTTAGATTTGGCTATCCTATTAATAAAATTGGTCATCCAAAGATCTGAAAAAGGCTTGCGCAAATAGCATAATTTTCAACATTTTCCAAAATCACAAATAATCCCATTCCTCTCAAAGATCATTTGGTAAAGAGTTCCATAAGATAGGGCCAGCTATAGAAAAACCATAAACCTTGTTTTCTTGTAGCCTGCATTCATGAAATGATGGAACTAAAAGCATTGATTCATTGATCAAAGAGAATATGAAGGAGTAAAATGAGCAATCATAAACTGGACATTAAACACCATCGGAGTAAATAGTTTTGTAAATTTACATTAGAATTTTAAATTGCAATCTTTGAGAAACTGGTAAGAAATGGAGGTCTTTCGGAATCAATGTAATCCTGTAATTCCATTTAGTACTAGTTATAAATCATACCACTGTATTTTGCACTAATTGCAAGACTCAAATTGATGTTTTGGCAATCCAAATGTTGATGTTTTGGCAATCCAAAAACTCACTCCTAATGTGTGCAGTATTGTTCGAGAATTGTCAGACAGAATAAAATTTTACAATGACCTAATCATTCGTAATTTATAAAATGTTGTTTCTGCAACATTCGTAATTTGAGATTTCAATCCTAATTTGGAATGTAAAATTACCCTCAAATTTTGAGCCTTAACCATAATCTCAATTTTAATGTCGCTTATCAATTTATCTAAGGATAATATTAAGGTCAATACTGAAATTAAGCAATGCTGCTTACCTGTGGTGGGATAATATCAAACAGGTCCCCAGAAACTGCATATTCCTGAGCAAAGACATAGTGCTCCTCCGTCTCAAATGCTATGTCATACGTGTCAATGATGTAGGGGCAGGCAGCCAGGTAACGTGAGATACACAGCTCCTGTAGGAAGACCTTCTCCTTTGTTGTTTTCTTTCGCAGGAATTTCAAAGCCATTTTTGTACCTTGATAAAAAAAAAAAAAAAAAACAAGAAAAATTGTGGCAGCCGAATATCTTCCAGAACCTAATTGTTAATTTAATAATGGTCAATCCTGAAACTTCCCAGATCCTTAAATCATCATTAACTATTAAGGAAAAGCCTGCACATACCTTTTCCATACAAACTATACGCCAAATTTTCAAAGCAAACTTATGCGTATACATTTGCTTTGAAAATTCACCTGAGACGTGCACAAACTAACTCGCACCTCCTCTTCAGCGAGCATAACTTGTGCAGGTAAATTTAAGTGCATACGTTTTAAATCAAAAAGTTCACATGTATATTCCAACTCACCCTCTGAATACCTCACCACATTTTGCTTAAAAGTACGAGAATAATTAGGTTATCTTTCCAAGCACAGAGCCCCAGCCTATTTTCTGTCAGCCATTTACATGTATAAAACATGGTTTTATATGCATAAATGGCTTAGAAAGTTCAGCCCTGAGGGCAATTTTCAAAGGAATTTCTGTGGATAAGCATTTTACCCCAGGTAAATCAGCTGACTGATAATTTACCACAGAACTCAAGCCCCTACTCTTCCCACACGACTACAGAACCGTCCTCCAGACTTTACTCTTCTCAAAGCTTGACTACTGCAACTCCCTTCTGCTCGGCCTCCTGGCTGCCACAATCAGACTGCTACAGCTACTTCAAAATGCAGCAGCCAGATCCCTCACAAACAGAAAGAGGTCAGACCACATCACGCCAATCCTCAAGGAGCCATACTGGCTACCCATCAACTTCCGAATACAAGACAAGGTCCTATCACTCATCCATAAGTCTCTCCACAACAACAAATTAAATTGGTTAAGCACATCCCTACGATTCCATGCACCAAAACGAAACCTCCGATCCTCTAACACTGGTCTTCTCCACATCCCCACACCAAAAGAAGCACATCTATCCTCAACAAGGGAACGCACACTGCCCACAGCTGGACCCTCACTTTGGAACAACCTTCCAGCACAACTCAGATCGGAACCCTCAACACAGCTCTTTAAAAAAACTCCTAAAAACTTGGCTCTTCCGCCAAGCCTTCCCCCAATGATCCTATCCCCCCACTACCTCTCTTTGCAGCACCACACTTCCTGTCTGACCCTTGTCACACACAGTCTCTGACTCCATGTTATCCGCATGACGCATGGAAAATGCATAAATAAATAATTAATAAATAAATGAAACCCCTTTATATATTCCTTGGCACACAACCCTAGGGCATATTTACAGAGCCCTTGTATATAATCCTCGACATACAGCCCTGGTGTATAACCTTTGTATATAGTCCCCCTTGTTATATAACCACTGTATAAAAATCCACTGTATATTAAAACCAACACTTGAATTAACCTCCCTATCCCTCCAAGTAACCAACTAAATATGGCCCTTAGTGACCTTGGGCAAGTCACTTTACCCTCCATTGCCTCAGGTACAAAACTTAGATTGTAAGCGCTCTGGGGATAGGAAAATACCCACAGTACCTGAATGTAAACCGATGTGATATCTCTGATTGAATGTCGGTATATAAAAATAATAAATAAATATAGGTTGGGCAAAGTATGAGCCTAATTAGTCCACCTAAGTATTTAGGTATTGAATGTTTGTGCTTTATCCACCTGTTTTAAAAATATATGTGCATACAAAATAAAGCTGGACTTACTTGCATAGGTCAGGATTTATACATGTAAATTGTTGGTTTTTAAAACTTGGGCTTGAGTGAAATTACCAGTTTAACCAATTAGTCCACCAGTTTGCCCAGTCCTTCTCCAGGTCATCGAGACCCTCCTGGTTCTTTAGCCTGAATCAACCCATTTCACCCAGACCTCCCACCCAGTCAGTACTAAACAATAAACAAGTTTACTATCACTTACACCAGATAATTATGTGGCGTAAAAATACACAAGTAAGTTGGAAAATGTTCACGTGTGTCTTTTAAAATAGCAAATTATATTGCAACTGTTGGTCCTGCCCAAGAATGCCCCTAGACTTCCCCTGTTTTACCTGCATATATGTACGTGCAAAAGTGAAAATATACGTGAATTTTAGACTTTTATAAAATGCAGAATACACAAGGAGAGGCCTAGTAATGGCAAAAACACCAGGCCTAGATCGGTGTAGGATGCTACTACAATCCAAGCTGAAGAAAAAGTCTAATGTAAGGTATGAAGGGAAGGGTAGGGATGGGCAGTAGGAGGGGGCCCCTAGAGTGTAAAATATATAGGAACCAGGAGTGGAGGGCTGGAGAGAGACTGTTAAAGACCCCTGACCAGGTCTAAAGTTATCCAGCTAACCTATAGAGTCATTTTCCAAGTGCGATAGCCCATTATCTTGTGCATTAGGGCATTATCGCACGCAATAACATCCTAACGCATGCGATAATGGGCTTATCGCGGCAGTAAAATTAAAATTAGGGGAAGGGGTGGAGTTAGGGAGGGGTTTGGGAGGGGTTTAGGGAAATGGGGTGGTGGCACCGCTGCTGGCGATAATGTTTTGGACATTATCGCCGGTAGTAGCGTGGGAAATAGCACCATCTTTTGCTATGGCGCTATGGGGGCGATAGTGTGCGGCATGGCTGCACCATGGCAGATGAAACCACATCGTGAAACCACATCGTGATGCAGCCGGCTGCACATTAGCGTCCCTCCACCCCTCCACCCCTTTTTTCGACCCCCCACCCCCTTTACTGTAAACCGATACGATGTGCAAACGGCTATCGGTATATAAAAACCTATAAATAAATAAATAAATAAAATGATGAATCTAGCCCCTAGCTAGTTATATGCAATATTTGGATAACTCAGCCCCTCTCTAGAACACCTCTGGAATGCCCCTTTCTTATCCAGTTAAATTATAGCCGGATAACTATTTATGTGACTATAATTTAGTTATTTGGACATTATCGCCGGTAGTAGCGTGGGAAATAGCACCATCTTTTGGTATGGTGCTATGGGGGTGATAGTGTGCGAGTCCCAAGGGTGGTTTCGCTTCCCCATAAACAAGACTGGAGAGGAGCCCATGCAAATGGGTCGGATTAAGCTCTCACCTGAAGAAGGATGCCAACGCCAGCGGTTGGGTCTCTGCCTCTACTGCGGTAGCTCCGGACACACATTGCCCGCCTGTCCCGTGCATCCGGCCTAGGTTCGGCAGGAGGACTGCTCCTTGGCCTGACCTCTTCATCTTCTCCAATAACCCTTCTGGTGTCTATCAAAATGGACAATCAAGAGTTCCATACCTTGGCTCTTGTGGATTCAGGAGCCATAGGTCATTTTATTTTGAAGCAACTGACGGAGCACCTTCGGATTCCCACCATCCACACCCCGGTGCCTTTGCTTCTTTCATCTATCCATGGAGAACCCTTGCCCGGATGAGTCACCCATGTTACAACTCCGCTCCATCAAGAACTGGATCCCTGCATGTGGAGTCCATCTCCTTTCATGTTTTGGACAAAGCCATAAGCCCAGTGGTCTTGGGCTTGCCCTGGCTACAAAAGCTCGCCCCCCAGTTTGACTGGGCCACGCTGCAGCTCTCTCACTGGGGGCCCGCCTGTCATTCCAACTGCCTGGAGTCTGTTTCGCCCCGGCTTTGCCTTAATACCTCACTTCTACCTCCTGGCCTTCCTCCTCAATATTCAGCTTCCGCTGATGTCTTCTCCAAGAAGGCCGCCGACACCCTGCCTCCGCACCGAGTCTACAATTGCACTATCAATTTGCTTCCCAATACAGAGCCTCCACAGGGCAGAATTTACCCGCTGTCCCTCATGGAGGTGCAGGCTATGTCAGAATACATCCACGAGAACATGGCCAAAGGATTCATCCGACCCTCCAAGTCTCCCGCCGGAGCAGGTTTTTTTTTATTGGGAAGAAAGACGGTTCACTCCGTCCCTGCATCGACTACCGGGGTTTGAATGAGATCACCCAGAAGGACCGTTACCCTCTTCCTCTCATTTCCGAGCTCTTCGATAGACTCCAAGGGCTGAAAATGTTTTCCAAATTAGACCTCAGAGGAGCGTATAACCTGTGTCGTATCCTCAAGGGAGACGAGTGGAAGACAGCATTTAATACAAGAGACGGCCACTACGAATATCTCGTGATTCCATTTGGCCTCTGCAACGCCCCCGCTGTCTTCCAAAACTTAATGAACGAGATCTTCAGAGATATGTTGTACCAATGTGTCGTAGTGTAGCTCGATGACATCCTAATTTTTTCCAAAGATCTGCAAAGCCACCGTCAGGACGTTGCCTGCGTTCTCCAGCGTCTCCAAGAAAACCAGCTCTACGCAAAGCTAGAAAAGTGTTCCTTTGAGCAAGAGATCATAGCCTTCCTTGGATACATCGTCTCGAGCCAAGGTTTCCGAATGGACCCTCAGAAGCTAAAAAGCATCCGGAAATGGCCTCAGCCCACAGGCCTTCAGTCTCTATAAAGGTTTCTTGGCTTTGCCAATTACTATCATTCCTTCATCCATCACTTCTCCACTCTGACCGCACCTCTTATGGCCATGACCCGCAAGGGCTCCAATCTGTCTCTCTCTGGTCACCGGAGGCCGTAACAGCCTTTCAAGACCTTAAAACCGCCTTCTTCCTTGAGCCATGCCTTCTACATCCTGATCCCAGACATCCGTTTATTGTCGAGGTTGACGCCTCAATGAGGGAGTTGGGGCGGTCTTAAGCCAGTACTCTGCCACTTAAATGCTACATCCATGCTTCTTTTTCTGTAGATGTTTTTCTCCTGTTAAATGCAACTACACTATAGGAGATAAGGAGCTCCTGGCTATTAAATTAGCCTTCAAAGAGTGGTGTCCCCGGCTCGAGGGAGCTCAGCATCAGATCACAGTGTACACCAATCACAAGAACCTCGAGTACCTGCACCGGGCTCAACGCTTGAATCACTGTCAGGCCCGCTGGGCCCTCTATTTCACCCAATTTAACTTTCTGCTTTGCTACCAACCAGCCAATAAGAACTGTCGGGCTGAGGCTAACTCTAGGTCCTTTGTCCCTGGGGACCTTCCGAACCCTCCTCACCACATTATAGACCCTGCAAAGGTCATCCTGGCTGCCACTTACCTGGTCCCACTAGGGAAGATGGTGGTTCTGCACCAGTTGCGCCAGAGAGTACTTCGCTGGGCTCACGATTCCCTCACCTCAGGGCACCCGGGCAGTCCAGAACCTTGGCTGCCCTCCAATGATTCTACTGTAGCCAACCATGAGGAAGGATGCCCAAGCCTACGTGGAGTCTTGCCCTACTTGCGCTCACCACAAACCTCCAGTGGGACGCCCGTGGGGTCTCTTACAACCTTTACCTATCCCTAGCAAGCCATGGACCCACATTGCAACAGACTTTATTGTCGACCTTCCACTCTCTGGTGGCAACAACACTAACTGGGTCATTATGGACCGCTTTTCTAAAATGGCCCACTTTGTGGCTTTGCCTGGCCCTCCATTGGCCCCACAACTTGCTCAGCTTTTCATCTGCCATATGTTCTGGCTCCATGGTCTTCCTAAGCACATCCTGTCTGACCATAGAGTTCAGTTTACAGCCTGTTTTTGGAGGTCCCTTTGTAGAAAATTCAACGTCTCTCTGGACTTCACCTCCGCATATCACCCTCAGTCCAATGGGCAAGCGGAAAGAACCAATAGGATTCTCAAGCAGTTCCTACGTGCCTATGTCAACCTCCGGCAAAACGATTGACCAGATCTCCTTCCATGGGCGGAGTTCGCATTAAATTCTCATCCCTCATCATCCACTGGCTCCTCACCCTTCCAGGTAGTCTGTGGACAACAACCTCTTCCTCCTCTACCATTACCATTATCCGTTCCTTCACCTGCGGTTCAGTCTTCCACCCAAGAGTTACACCAGCTCTGGAATAGTACTCAACAATTACTACAAAAAGCAACCCAAAGGGCCAAGAAGTTCTTTGACGCCCATCACTGTGCAGGCCCTCATTTCAAACCGGGTGACAAAGTGTGGCTCAGCACTCGATTTATCCGCTTCAAGCTCCCATCTTCACGTTTCGATCCCAGATACATCGGCCCGTTTCCGGTTCTCTGCTGGTTGGGCTCGGTTACTTACAAGCTCCGGCTCCCACCTTCTCTCAAGATCCACAACGCCTTTCATGTATCTTTACTAAAGCCCTTGGTGCTATCCAGATTCTCAAAGAAGCTGCCCGAGCCACAACCACTGTCTTCCGAGGCTGATGTAGTTTATCAAGTGTGAGATGTCCTTGATGTGCGAAAATGTGGGAAGAAATGGGAGTACCTTCTCTCTTGGGAGGGTTTTGGACCAGAAGAGAATAGTTGGGAACCAGCCACCAATATTCTTTTTTTTAAATTTATACTTCATTAAATTTTTCCATGTTTTAAACATAGATACAGGTAATAGAATACAGATCATGTATTTTACTTCTCATAATTACACACCAATAAAAAGAAAAAAAAATTCTACGTAATCAACCATAATCGGGGGGGGGAAGCAAAATAATGATTTAACATAATATTAATACATTATGTTACCAAATTATATAAATCTAGAGTGAGGAGAGTAATTTATTCTTTATTTTGATCATCTATATTACCAATTCCATGATTCCTATCTGACAAAAAGGTTTCTAGGTGAAGAGGGTCAGAGAAACTAAATTTTTTCCCTTGATAGGTAATCAATAGAGATGTGAATCGTGTCCTTGATCGTCTTAACGATCGATTTCGGCTGGGAGGGGGAGGGAATCGTATTGTTGCCGTTTGGGTGTTTAAAATATCGTGAAAATCGTTAAAATCGTGAGCCGGCACACTAAAACCCCCTAAAACCCACCCCCGACCCTTTAAATTAAATCCCCCACCCCAAATGCCTTAATACTTCATCAACTTTGGGAGGGAAGTACTTACTTGCCCTAAACCAATGGCAGGAAAACCGACATACTAAAACCCCCTAAAACCCACCCCCGACCATTTAAATTAAAACCCCCGGCCATAGACCAACACGATTCGACTGCAGGAGGTCATTCCGGACCCCCGCTGGACTTTTGGCAAGTCTTGTGGGGGTCAGGAGGCCCACAAGACTTGCCAAAAGTCCAGCAGGGGTCCGGAACGACCTCCTGCAGTCGAATCGTGTTGGTCTATGGCCGCCGCCATTTTGCAAAATGGCGCCGGCTGAAGACAACACAATTCAATTGCAGGAGCCCGTTCCGGACCGCCGCTGAACCCCCAGGTAATTTAAGGCATTGGGGGGGGGGGGGTTCGGGAGGGTGGGGGATTTAATTTAAAGGGTCGGGGTGGGTTTTAGGGGGTTTTAGTGTGCCGGTTTTCCTGCCATTGGTTTAGGGCAAGTAAGTAAGTTCCTGCCCTCCCCCTTCCCCCGATTTACGATTTTTTAACGATAAATCGGGGGAATTGGTGTTGTATCGTGGCCCTAACGATTTTTGACGATTTAAAATATATCGGATGATATTTTAAATCGTCAAAAAACGATTCACATCCCTAGTAATCAAACACAAGCAAAGATATTTCAAAAAGAAATTAGCACCTAGTGCTATTAATTTACCTTTCAGGGAAAGGACATGTCTCCGTCTGATCTGAGTAGATCTGGAGATGTCAGGAAATACTAGAGTCCTCTGCCCACAAAATGCTTAATCCTTATTCTTAAAAAAGGCTTTAAAGATCTTGTCTTCATCTATTTCCTGGACAAAAATTACAAAAAGCATTGATCTATAATGGATGATATCAACTGACTCCTCCAGGAATGAAGGCGTTAAGTCTTCACCTACTGGATCCGTAAGTCTTTCAGTGCCCTTGCCTGCACCCACTCGTTTTACAGGTGATCCCCTACTATGCAGAGGCTTCCTGAATCAGTGCTGTATGCCCTTCTCCTTACAGCCTACCTACTTCCCAGATGTATTGTCCAAAACTACGTACATCCTGTCTCTTTTAGTCAGTAAAGCCCTGGCCTGGGCTTCACCTCTCTGGGAGCATAATGATCCTATTCTCAGTGATTTGATGGGTTTCTTACCCTATTTCGTTCAGTGTTTGATGAACCTGCTTGCAAGACCGTCGCTGGTTCTGTGCTCCTTCACCTTCAACAAGGTACCAAACCTCTGACTGACTATGTTATTGAGTTTAAAACCTTGTCTTCTGAGTTGCTTTGGGACCTGGGTTGTTTGCGGACTATTTTTCTGGAAGGTCTTAATTACCGCATTAAAGAAGAATTAGCAGCTTGTGAGCTCCCTGATACCTTGGAATCCCTCATTGATCTTGCAGGACGAATTGACCGTCGTTTGCGTGAGCGCTCGCAAGAAATAAAGGGTCCGGAGTTCCACGTCCTCGTCCTGCACCGGTTACACAGACCACTTCCATACCCAGTACCGAGGAGGAAGAACCCATGCAATTAGGCCGCAGCCATCCAACAGCTAAGGAGAGGTATTATCGTAAAAGGTTAGGCCTCTGTATGTACTGTGGACAATCTGGCCATGCAGTCCCCTCCTGTCCTATCTGTCCGGGAAGCTCGCAGACCTAGGATCCGCCAGAGGAATCCTCCTAGGTCTAACCTCTCCATCTCCTCCACTGACTCTTCCAGTCTCCATAATATCGAATACACTCGAATTCCACACATTAGCTCTAGGGACTCCGGTGCCGGGGAAAACTTCATACTTAGACAACTCATAGAGCACCTATGAATTTCCACTGTCCGAACACCTATGCCACTGCTGCTATCTTCCATACACGGCGAGCCACTTCCTGGTGAGGTCACTTATTCTACTCAACCCATTCGCCTCTGCACGGAGTCGCTCCACTCGGAGACCATCTCCTTCCTGGTTTTGGATAAAGCTATTCACCCGGTCGTACTTGGAATACCCTGGTTACAGACGCACTCACCCCAGTTTGACTGGAACACGTTGGAACTATCCCAATGGGGAAGAGACTGTCATGGGAGATGTCTTCAAGAAGTCACCCCCATGCTGTATCTAACCACAACCACTTCACTTCCGGGCCTATCTCAGCAATATTCATCCTACCAGGACGTATTCTCTAAAAAGGCAGCAGATACTCTGCCCCCTCACCGGTCCTTTGACTGCGCCATTAATTTGGTACCTAATTCCGAACCTCCCAGAGGAAGGGTATACACACTTTCTCTGTCAGAGACTCAGGCTATGTCAGCCAATATTCAAGAGAACTTGGTGAAGGGCTTCATTAGGCCTTCTAAATTTCCAGCTGGGGCCGGTTTCTTTTTTGTGGGTAAGAAGGATGGATCCCTTCGCCCATGTATAGACTACCATGGACTAAATGAGATCACCATGAAGGACCACTACCCATTGCCACTGATCTGTGAACTCTTTAATCAGCTCCAAGGGGCCAAAATATTCACAAAGCTGGACCTCAGAGGGGCATACAACTTGGTCCGCATACGCCAGGGTGATGAGTGGAAAACAGCTTTTAATACCCGCTACGGCCATTTTGAATATTTAGTCATGCCCTTTGGCCTTTGCAATGCCCCAGGTGTATTTCAAAACATGATGAATGACATTTTCAGGGACATGCTGTACAGTTGTGTTGTAGTATATCTCAACAACATACTGGTCTTATCCCAAAACCTACAGAACCATCACGTAGACGTTGCCAACGTTCTCCAAAGACTCAGGGATAATCACCTATATGTGAAATTAGAGAAATGCTCCTTCCATCAGGAATCCTTTCCATTTCTTGGCTATGTGGTATCCAGCCGGGGTTTCCAAATAGACCCGCAAAAGACCAAAAATATCCGGGACTGCCCCAACCTACTGGTCTTAAGGCTTTGCGGAGATTTCTCGAATTCATGAACTACTACAGGTCCTTCACTCATCACTATTCCACCTTGACCGCGTCTCTTACAGCCATGACGCGGAAGGGAGCCAATCCCTCTAATTGGTCTGCAGAAGCCATTGATGCCTTCCAGAGACTTAGAAGCGTTTATCCAGGTACCATGTCGACGCTATCCAATCCCCGACGATCATTCATTGTCGAGGTAGATGCTTCGGACGTCGGAGTTGGTGCTGTCCTTAGTCAACACAGTGACACCCATACACTACATCCTTACTCCTTCTTCTCTCAGCGGTTCTCCCCTGCCGAGCGGAATTATAGGATAGGAGACAAGGAGCTTCTTGCCATCAAATTGGTGTTCGAAGAATGGAGCTCATGGCTTGAAGGTGCACAACACCAGATAACAGTCTACACTGACCATAAAAATCTTGAATACCTTCGTCATGTGCAACGCTTGAATCATAGGCAAGCGCGCTGGTCCCTATTTTTTAATCCATTTGATTTCTTACTGAAGTATTGTCCAGCGGATAAGAATACCCAGGTAGACCCACTCTCCTGTTCCTTCATTCCAGAAGACGTCCCGGACACACCACGACATATCATTGATCCTACCAAGGTACTTCTTGCAGCTACCCAGACGGTTCCCGCCAGGAAGACAGTGGTACCTCACTCCCTCAGGAAGAAGATCCTCAGATGGGCCCATGACTTTTCTTGCTGGTCACCCTGGACAGTCCGGAACACTCATCACCTTACAGAGGTATTATTGTTGGCCTTCAATGAAGGAAGATGTACGGGCCTATGTAGAGTCATGTCCTACCTGCACAAGACAGAAACCTCCAGCTGGCCGTCCCTGGGGACTCCTCCAACCATTGTCCGCTCCTAGTGAACCGTGGACACACATTGCCATGGAATTTATCGTTGATTGCCCTTGTCTGACAGGAATAATATCACCTGGGTTACCACTGACCACTTTTCTAAAATGGTACATTTTGTGGCACTGCCAGGTCTACCATCTGCCCCGGAACTAGCAAGGTTGTTCATCGGGCACATCTTCCGTCTACATGGCATGCCTAAGCATATCCTCTCAGACAGAGGGGTTCAGTTTACCGCTAATTTCTGGAGATCGTTGTGCAAGAAATTTGACATCTCATTAGATCTTACATCAGATTACCACCCGCAAGCCAACGGACAGATAGAGAGAACAAACTGCACCCTAAAACAATTCCTCTGTGCTTACGTCAACTCCAGACAAAGCGACTGGTCGGAATTGCTCCCCTATGCTATGTTTCGAGAGACCTTAAGGGGCCTTGCATTCTGTTATGTTTCAGGAGGCCTTGGGAGGACTTGCATTCTGTTAGGGAGCGCTGAGAGAGCGGTCCCAACTTGTGGAGATAGTGTGCCCTTAGGCCTTGGCACAACCCCAGAGGACTCCAAGGCAGCACCGAGGTAGGCAAGACGTGTCCCAGCATGGATGGAGATGGACAGTCTGACCCTCTGCCGGACCTGCATGCTTCTGGGGCCAACACATGGTGTTGGTTATTGAACAGTCCTCCGACCATTCCCAGCCCTTTCGGACCTGCCACAAGGAATGACAAGAAGCAGCAGGCTGGACTACAGACGAGGGCAGACAAAGGCTCTGGAATATAGAGACTCTAGACATAGACGAGGAACTTGGAGGTACATAGAAACATAGAAATGACGGCAGAAGAAGACCAAACGGTCCATCCAGTCTGCCCAGCAAGATTTGCACTTTTTATTTTTCTCATACTTATGTTACTCCTGGCTCTTAGTAACCTTTTGGTTCTATTTCCCTTCCACCCCCACCATTAATGAGAGAGCATTGTTGAAACTGCATCTAAGTGAAATATCTAACCCAATTAGTTAGGGGTAGCAACCGCCGCAATAAGCAAGCCACACCCACGCCCACCTACCCACCTAGACTAAATAATTCAGTCCTTGTTGGTTGTTGTCTGTATATAGATCTACCTTTCTTCATTCCCCCTGCCGTTGAAGCAGAGAGTTATGCTGGATATGCATTGAAAGTGAAGTATCAGACTTTCACCCCTTCCGTTGAAGCAGAGAGCTATGCTGGATATGCATTGAAAGTGAGGTATCAGACTTTCTCCCCTGCTGTTGAAGCAGAGAGCTATACTGGATATGTTTGAAGTATCAGTCTTTCTCCCCTGCCGTTGAAGCAGAGAGCTATGCTGGATATGCATTGAAAGTGAAGTATCAGGCTTATTTGGTTTGGGGTTGTAGCCACCATAACAAGTAAGCTACTCCCCGCTTTTTTGTGAATGCAAATCCTTTTTTCCACATTTCCTCTTGCCATTGAAGCTTAGAGCAATGTTGGAGTCACATTAACCGTGTGTATGTTTATTGAATAAGGGTATTATCTCCAGTTAGTAGCCGTCATTCCCGCGAGCCACCCACTCTTCATTCATGTCCTCTAGACTTTATGGATCCACAATGTTTATCCCATGCCCCTTTGAAGTCCTTCACAGTTCTGGTCTTCACCAATTCCTCCGGAAGGGCATTCCAGGCATCCACCACCCTCTTCATGAAGAAATACTTCCTGACATTGGTTCTGAGTCTTCCTCCCTGGAGCTTCAAATCGTGACCCCTGGTTCTGCTGATTTTTTTCTGACGGAAAAGGTTTGTCGTCTTTGGATCATTAAAACCTTTCAAGTATCTGAAAGTCTGTATCATATCACCTCTGCTCCTCCTTTCCTCTAGGGTGTACATATTTAGATTCTTCAAATCTCTCCTTATAAGTCATTCGATGAAGACCCTCCACCTTTTTAGTCTCCCTTCTCTGGACTGCCTCCATCTTGTCTCTGTCTCTTTGGAGATACGGTTTCCAGAAATGAACACAGTACTCCAGGTGAGGCCTCACCAAGGACCTGTACAAGAGGATAATAACTTCCTTTTTCTTACTCGATATTCCTCTCTCTATGCAGCCCAGCATTCTTCTGGCTTTATCTATCTTCTCCAGCAGGCTGGACAACAGGCCAAGAAGTTCTATGATGCCCATCACAGAGCCACACCGCAGTTACAGCCCGGTGATAAGGTATGGCTTAGTACCCTCTTCATCTGCCTTAAACTGCCATCGGTCCGATTTGCGCCAAGTACATAGGACCCTTTTCAATTCTCCGCTGCCTGGGTCCAGTCACGTACAGTTTGAAGCTACCACTGGCACTTCAAATACATAATGCATTCCATATCTCCCTTATGAAGCCACTCATCCTGTCAAAGTTCTCCAGGAAAACACTGGAGCCCCAGCCTCTCTCTGCCGAAGAAGACATCACATATCAAGTAGAAGACATCCTTGATGTAAGAAAACACGGCAGACAATGGGAATATCTTATTTCCTGGGAAGGATTTGGTCCTGAGAAAACAGTTGGGAGCCTGCATGTAACATCCTTGACAAGGACTTGATCCAACAGTTACACAAGACACATCTATTTATTTATTTAAGGCTTTTTTATACCGATATTCGTGGGTACATCATATCGGTTTACAATGAACTTGAAACAATGTACAAAGAACAGGGAACATCCCAGGAAGCCCCATGGAGGGGCTTCCTGGGATGTTCCCATGGAGGGGCCCTAAGAAGGGGCCCCATGGGAACCCCCATGGGGCCCTAAGAAGAGGAGTACTGTTACCCCTGACAGTCGTAGATGGCTGCAACTTCTCATTCTCACCTCTTTTTTCCCCATGCCATCAAGTCTTTCCTCATCCCCTTTATCATTTTGGTCGCCCTTCTCTGTACCTTTTCTAATTCTACTATATCTTTTTTGAGATGTAGAGACCAGAACTGCACACAGTATTCAAGATGAAGTTGCACCATGGAACAATACAGAATCATTATGACAATTTCTGCTTGATTCTCCATTCCTTTCCTAACAATTCTGTTATAGCGAGTAGGGTTTAGGGATGCTCTCTCGGGAGCAGGGAAGGACCACAAGGCAGGAGCTGGATCTGTCTTCTGTCTAGCCAGTCTCCTCCCCCACAGGTTGAGCCCTTGGGTTCTGGGGCCGGTAGGACCTGGCTATACTGGCTGAGCTTCATGGCTAAAGTTGGGTTGGTCTTCTGCCTTACCAGCCCCCTTCCCCACAAGTTGAGCCTTTCAGTTCTGGGGCCAGTAGGACTTAACTGGAACAGACAAGGATGGACTGGAGGCTGAAGTGAGGACGGCCTGGAGGCTGAGGCGAGGATGGACTGTAGACCAGAACTGAATACCAGGGAAGTACAGAGCTGGAGACAAGGGCTGGATACAAGGTAATTCAGGGCTGGATGCAAGGGCTGAATATGAAGGCAGTATGAAGCCAGGACAGCACAGGACAAAACACAAGACAAGGACTGGACAAGACAGATAACAGAGAAGGCCCATAGGCTGCAGAGCTAAGCAAAGGCCTGAAGGCCACGAGACTAGGCAAGGCAAGGAGGCAAGAAAGCCCGTAGGTCACAAGGCAAGACTGAGAGCAAGAAGACCCTAAGGCGACAAGGCAAGGCATGTAGGCCCATAGGCCACAGAGCAAAGCTGAGAGCAAGAAGGCCCTAAGGCTACAAGGCAAGACTGAAAATAAGAAGGCCCTAAGGCCACAAGGCAAGGCAGGAAGGCCCGTATGTCACAGAGCAAGGAACATAGGCCAGAACAAAGAGCTAAGAGTAATTCAATTAACTAGCAAGGAGGTTCTGGCAAGACAGGTCTAAATAGAGCTGAGGCTGGATATGATGAAAGCATGAAGGAGGAGCCTGGCAAGTTCTGGAAGTTAAGCCTGCTGAGGACTCCTAGTGGATAAAAGGTTGCACCACATGCTTATTCTGGTTGGTCACTGAGAAGCTGGTTTTGATGGTTGAGAGCAGAGATCATAAGAGTCCTCTGCTGGTGAGGAGGTGTCATAGCAGGAGGCAACAAGATAGGATGAGGCTGCATAGTAGGCAACACTATAACAATTCCTAGCATTCTATTTTCTTTCTTGGCTGCAACTGCACACTGAGCTGAAGATTTCAAAGTATTATCAATGATAACGCCATGATCCTTTTCCTGAATGGCAACTCCTAATGTGGAGCCTTGCATTGTGTAGCTATAATTTGGGATACTTTTCCCTAAGGACTGTCATGGTCAGGCATGCTGGATGTGATATTCCCCCAGCAGGAGCTGTACAAAACTCTACGGCAGACCAGGGCAGGATCTTCTGCCTAGCCAGACACTTCTCCCTTGGTTTGAGTCCGCCATTTCTGGCGGCTGGTAGGACTTCTCTGGCAGGGTGCATGATAGACTGTGGGCAGGGCAATCAGTGTTCAAGTAAGATCAGTGTACAGGCAAAGGTTAGGGCAGGCATAGCTGAAACAGTAAAATAAGAGCAGAAGTCAGTCTGGGTCAGCAACAGAAGAGCAGTCCAAGGGAGGCTGACTGGGAGGTAAGGCAAAGCAGGACAGGGAAACAAGACTGGACAGAGCAGGAGTATGGAGAGACAAGACAGGAACAGGGTAAATCACACAGGCAGGAACAAGATAAATTACAGAGGTAGGAACAAGGTAAAATATGGGCTAGACTGGAACAGGGGTGGAAGGCAGGGTTCAGACAGGTTAGAAAGGCCATCGGGAGGCATGGACAAGACAAGGACAAGACAGTGGACACAGAGACAGGATAGGCCACTGGGAGGCCTAGACAAGTCACGGAAAAGGCTAGGACACCGGGAGACGTAGACAGAATACAGGAGGGCCACTGAGAGGCCTATAGGGAACCAGATAAACAAACAGGCAAGGAACACAAGAACAAACAGAACAAGACAAGAAAGCCCAAACAGATCACACTGGGAACACAGACAAGGCAGAGGTATACAGACAGGCTAGGCCTCCAGGAGGCCTAGACCCACAGGAAAGAAGGGCCACAAGGAGACCCAGGGAAGCAGAAGAACCACAGGAAGACCCAGAAAGAACAAGACAAGGACAGGACAGGAACACAAGAACAGGCAAGGTATACACAAACACAGGCAAACAGTAACCAATAGCAAGACAAGTAAATACCAGACAATACAAGGCAGGCAACAGACAAGGAGGGCCACTAGGAGGCCCAGATAGGAATTGGGCAAGGATCTGAATAAAAGGACAGATACAAGACAGGTCCAGACAAGAAGGCTTAAACAGGCCACACTGAAACAAGGCAAAACAAGAAGGCCACTAAGACCACACAGAAACAAGAAAAAGCACAAAGGTGGCCAGAGCAAGGACTCAATGATGAGGCACTGAGCAAAGTGTGAGGGATGTTCACATAGGGCAGGTCTTGCTGCAACATGCAGCCTTCAAGGTGGCTAGAGCAGGGCAGAACATGAACCCATGAGGGCCCCTGATGGTGGGGGGCCTACTAGCAGCCAAAATCATGGCAAATGCATCATTTTGCACTTGTTCACATTAAATTTCATTTGCCATTTGCATGCCCGGTCTCCCAGTCTTGCAAGGTCCTCTTGAAATTTCTCAGAATTCTCTTGTGATTTGATTAATTTTGTGTCATTGGCAAATTTCATCACCGCACTCATTGTTCCCCATTCCAGGTCATTTATAAATATGTTAAAAAGCAGTGGTCCAAAAACAGATCCCTGGGGCACTCCACTATTCACCTTTCTCCATTGAGAAAACTGACCATTTAGCCTTACTTTCTGTTTTCTATCTTTTAACCAGTTCCCAATGCAGAATAGGACACTGGTCCCATCCTATGACTTTTTATTTTCCTAAGAAGTCTCTCATAAGGGACTTTGTCAAGTGCTTTCTGGAAATCCAGATACACTATATCAACTGGTTCACCTTTATCCACGTTTATTTACATCTTCAAAAAAATATAGCAGATTGGTAAGGGAAGACTTTGGCTAAATCCATGTTGGCTTTGTCCCATTAAACTATGCTTATCTATATGTTCTTCATGATAGTTTCCTGGATCACCCCTGGATCCCTTTTTAGAAATTGGTGCTACACTGGAAGCCCTCCAGTCTTAAAGTACCATAAAGAATTTTAATGATAGTTTACAAATTACCAATAGCATGTCTACAACTTCATTTTTCAGTTCTTTCAACACTATCAGATATATGCCATCTGGTCCATGTGATTTGCTATTTGCCCTATTACATCTTCCTGGTATACTGAGATTTGTTTCAAATCCTCTGACTAATCACCTTTGAATATGATTTCTGGCATGAGTATCTCTCTTACATCTTCCTAAGTGAAGATCAAAACAAAGAATTAATTTAGTCTCTCTGCTATGGCCTTGTCATCCCTTTTACCTCTTGATCATCTAATGGTCCAACTGAGTCTCTCTCAGGCTTTTTACTTTGAATATACCTTAAAAAATGTGTATTATGAGGTTTTACTTCCATGGCAAGCTTCTTTTCAAATTCTCTCTTTGCCTTCCTTTTCAATTTTTTGCATCTAACTTGCCAGTGCTTATGCTGTTTTCTCTTTTCTTCATTCCTCTCTCACCTCACCTTTTAACTATGCCAATAGTCATTTAGCTTTCCTTCTGCCTTTTCTAATGCATGGAATACATCTGGTCTGGGCTTCCAATATTGTTGCGCTTCCCGGCCACATCCTCTCTGCGGCCGGTCCTGCTCACCGCTCCCGTCCTTCCACAAGCTCTGGGCTTACCTCCTCTGCCGCCACAGCCTGTTCACGGTATCCCCGGCTCCCCCGCTCACCGTCTCTGATGCTGGTCTCACAGCGGAGCTCCCGTAGGGGCTCCACGTCTTCCTGCTCCTCGGCCCCGCCCCTAGGTGCATGCGGCAGACGTCGTCCTACTTAAAGGGCCAAGCACGGGAAACCTGAACCCAGCGCTCCCTGATGACATCATGCTACCCAGGTATATAAGGCAAGGCCCGTTCCTCTGAACGTGCCTTGGCAATCGGGTCTAGTTTGCCTTCCAGTGCATCCTGTTCCAGTGTCTCTGTTCTAGTGTCTCCTGTTCCAGCGTCTCCTGTGTCTACTGTTCCAGCGTCTCCTGTTCCAGTGTCTCCTGTGTCTCCTGTTCCAGCGTCTACTGTTCCTTCGTCTCTCCATCCTTGGTAGTACCCTCTGGACTGATCTCACGGTACTGACCTTTGCTTGTTCCTGACTATTCTATTATTGCTGCCTGGATCTGACCTCTGCCTGTTCTCCGACTACTCTTGATCGCTGCCTGGAACCAACCTCTGCCTGACTATTGACTAATCTTGATCGCTGCCTGGAACCGACCTCTGCCTGATTATGGACTACCCTTGACCGCTGCCTGGAACTTGACCTCTGCCTGACCTGCCTACTTCTGGATTGACCACAAGGTACTAACCTTTGGTTGACCATTCTGGACTGATACTCTGGCCTTGATTCTCGCTATACACTCGGAATCCCTGTTCTGGCCTCCTGTGACCTCTGGACAGTCTGCTCTGAACCTCGACCGTGCACCCTTGTTCGTGGTGGGCACGCCCCTGTGCTTCCTCTCGAGGAGATCCTGCGAGGCCCACCTAAGACCAGGCAGCCTGGGTAACCAAGGGCTCAACCTGAGGGAACTCCGGGTTGCTATTAGTGAAGCTTCAGGTAGCCTCTGTCTCTTCCTGGGCTCTGCCTCCTGGTGGCAGGCGCTCTCCGGGTCCGACCGGAGGGCTGTACCAATCCTGCACCGGGCCAAGGGTTCACTCCCGGTGCAACAGTTACCTCTCACACCAAATCCTGTGTTCCACTAAGGACTAGGTCTAAAATAGTTTCCCCTCTTGTTGGTTCATTTACCAGCTGCTCCATAAAGCAGTCATTTAGTTTGTCTAGGAACTTTATTTCTCTAATATATCCTGATGTGACATTCACCCAGTCAATACTGTGTTAATGGAAATCACCCATTATTATCGTGCTGCTGATTTTGTTATCTTCTCTAATTTCTTTTGGCATTTCATTGTTTGTTCATTCTGGCCAGGTGGATGGTAATACATCCTCACTGCTATTTTATTCCCCATATCACCTGGAAAATCTATCCATAAAGATTCAACATTGCATTTTGTTTTCTATAGAACTTTTATCATGTTTGACTCATGCCCTCTTTAATATATAGTGTCAACCCTCCATCAATTTGATCCATCCTATCATTTCGATATAATTTTTACCCTGGTATCAAAGTGTCACATTGGTTATCTTCCACCAGGTTTCCGAGATGCCAATTATATTTACCTCTCCATTCAGTGATATGCACTCTAACTCTTCCATCTTATAGTTTAGACTTTTAGCAGTTGTAGATAGACATTTCAAAGTATGTTTTTGCTTGTATTAATCTTATCAATTGACAGGGGTAATTTGGAATTTTTCTGCACTGTCTGCTCTTTACTTATAGGAACCTGGTTCACTTTAGCATTCAATAAAACCTCTAAACTGAGATGCTCTAATTTCCCTGTTCTGTTAGTATCCTTCAAAGATATATCATTCCGAACCATGCGCTTCTGAGCAACTATTGGCTGTCCCCCATCATCTAGTTTAAAAGCTGCGCTATCTGCTTTTAAAAGATTAGTGCCAGCAGCCTAATTCCACACTGGTTAAGGTGGAGCCCATCCTTTTGGAAATGGACACCCCTTTCTTAAGATGATGCCTATTTCCTAACAATCCTAAAGCCCTCTTCCCTGCACCATCGTCTCATCCACACATTGAAACTCTGGATCTCTGCCTGCCTCTGGGGTCCTGCACATGGAATGGGTAGCTACCCTGGAGGTTCTGGATTTCAGCTTTCTACCTAAAATCCTAAATTTGGCTTTCAGAATGTCCCTCCTGCACTATCCTATGTCATAGGTACCCACATGTACCAGTACAGCTGGCTCCTTCTATCTATGTGACTCATGAGGTGCTATTACTAGGGGATTTCAATCAGTTGGATGTTGATTGGGACATTCCGGCTGCGGTGTCTTCTAGAAGCAGGAAAGTGAAATATAAAAATCAGATAAGTAAATAAGGAGAACTGTTCTGTCAAGTGGTAATGGAACTCAAATGAGAGGGGAGGATACTGGACCTTGTGCTTACCAATGGGGACAGTATCTTTGATGTTGTAGTCGATGATCATCTGAGATCTATTGATCACCGGATGGTATGGTTCAGTATTAGGGTGCAAGAGATGATGGTTCATTCAAAGGCAAGGGTCCTAGACTTCAGGAAAACTAACTTTCTTAAAATGGGGGAGTACCTTAAGGAGTTGTTAGCTGGATGGGAAAACCCAGGGAAGTAGAAGAGCACTGGGCAAAACTGGAGATATAAGGGCAACTAATATTTTTGTTAGGAAAATAAATAAAGGAAAGAGTAAAAAGAAGTGTTGTGGTCTTCTAAAGAAGCAGCTGAAAAGGTAAGGGAGAAAAGTTTAGTGTTCATAACCTACAAGAGATCACAGAAAGAGAAATACAGGCGACAATATATGGAAAAGAAGTAGCCAGGATTGCAAAAATTCAAATACAATTATAAATAGCAAATACTGTAATACTGGGAACAAGACATTTTAGATACATTAGTGATAGAGCGAAGTGCAAAAGTGGCATTGGTGACTCAAAGGTGAAGGGGAGCAATATGCAGAGCTGATGAGGAAAAAATCAAAATTGCTTAACAAATATTTCTGTTCAGTGTTCACTGTGGAAGGGCCTGGAGCAGGACCACGTAAAAGAAACACAAATAAAATTACTTCACTTCCAAACTACAATCAGTTTTCAGAACAGTATGTTCATGAGGAGCTAACTAAACTTAAAGGGGTAGATATTAAAAAGCCATTTAGACAGATAACTCACAAGATATCCCTCTAAATGGCTTTTACTGTATATTGAGCCTCTTATCCGGCTAAATTATTGCCAGATTTGTTGTTATCCAGCTTTAATTTAGCCAGATATAAAAGGGACATTTTGGGGGCATTCCGAGGAGGTGTCCCGTTATGCGGCTGACTTATCCAAATATCAGGTATATCTGGCTAAGTTAGCCACATAACTTTAGACCTTCTCGGAAGCAGGTTTAAAGTTATGGGGCTTTGGGTGGCTAAATAACTTTAGACTTAACCAGATTTATTATCTGGTTAAGTTAGGTTCCATTAAGAAAAATAAAACATCGTGACCTGTCCCGTGCCTCCTTCCTATTCGAGTTGCCAAGCCCTATAGAGCCGAACTTGCAACCCCCCCAAAACAGCTCATTTAATCTTAAAAAATGTATTGGAGCCAGGAATCCCCCCCTCCTCTTCCCCCACCCCCTGCGCCGCCTACTTCCCCTTACACTAAAAATAATTCAGGCTGGCAGCTTCCAGAGTCCCCCACCCTCCAACGCCCACCCCATCCCTTGCCTTTCTCCCCTCCACCCCGTACCTTTATTTCAAGTTTCTCTCCAGGATTGTGGTAGCCTCTTACCACAACAAGTTATCTGGCTAACCATAGTAGCCTAGCAATGGCAGAAGTGTCCACACTAAAGGGCCTACTGAATATTGGCCTCAAAGTAGATAAGGCGATGGAACTAGATAAGATTCATCTGAGGGTAATAAGGAAACTCAAGAGATGTCCTGGCAGCTCCACTAGCTGACGTTTTCAATGCTTCTTTAGAGTCGTAAGTGGTTCCAAAGGACTGGAGATGGGTAGATGTAGTTCATAAAAGTGGAAGTAAGGAGGAGGCTGGGAACTACAGGCCGGTTTATCTGATTTCTGCAGTGAGAAAATTAATGGAATCATTACTAAAACAGAGGATAGAGTAGTTTTTGGAATCCAATGGTTTGCAAGATTCGAGGCAGCATGGTTTTACCAGAGGTAAATCTTGTCAGACAAATCTGATCAATTTCTTTGATTGGGTGACCAGAGAATTGGATCAAGGGAGAACACTAGATGTAGTATATTTGAATTTCAGCAAGGCCTTTGACACAGTTCCACATAGAATACTTATAAATAAATTGAATACCCTTGGTATGGGACCTAGAGGACCGACTGGGTTAGAAAATGCTGAGTGAGAGGAGAGAAAGGTAGAGGTAAATAGTAGGGATGTGAATCGGGCTTCGGACGATTGAAAATATCGTCGATATTTTCAAAATCGTCAGAAATCGGGAGCTCAACCAAAACGATAGGAAAACCCCACAATATTGTTCGTGGGGGTTCTCTTATCGTTTTGGGGGAGGGCAGGAAAAACGGCACACAAAAATAACCCCTAAACCCACCTCGACCCTTTAAAACTAATCCCTTAGCTTCCCCCACCCTCCCGACCCCCCAAAAAACATTTTACAGGTACCTGGTAGTCCAGTGGGGGTCCAGGGAGCGATCTCCCGTTCCCGGGCCGTCGGCTGCCACTAATCAAAATGGCGCCGATGGCCCTTTGCCCTTACCATGTGACAGGGTATCCGTGTCATTGGCCGGCCCCTGTCACATGGTAGGAGCACTGGATGGCTCGCGCCATTTTTAAAGATGGCGCCGGCCATCCAGTGCTCCCTCCATGTGACGTTCAGCCACCTTAGGACAATTATCATTCTACCTCATGGAGGATAAGCAAGTTCAACCCCCTGTATTAAGGGACATCTTCACAGAGGTAGAGACACTTTAAATCTGTACTCCCATGTGGATGAAGAACCTGGATATAACTGGATATTAGTTATTCATCTTAATTCTTTTGCAATCAATCACAGTAAATTTTATTTTGAACACCCATCCAGTGAGTCCAACCTGGTTTGTCAGTGTACCTGTCCCAAAGAGCCATAGTAACACATATAGAAGGGATTCCACATCAGCCTAAATGCATTAATCTGTCCCTTGATGAAGATGATTATTAATCATCGAAACTAGGATCCTAGTTGGGAGTTCTGTGGTACCATTTTTTAGTATATTCAGGGTGGGTTCTTGTTAAGAGCTTTGGTTTTTATATGGAATTATAATAGCTTTAATTAAGCTGAAAATAATTGTAATGTGACGGTTTTTGTTTTGTTGTGTATATGTCATTTATGTCACATGTATTTACCTTCAGTGGTTATATTACCGTAGTGGTTTCCGATCTGCATATTACACCAATATTAATAGATGTTCCATTCCCTCTTCCCAGATTAACCCACAGTGCCTCCTCCTTACCTGTAGTTCTGTTCCTTTTCTTCTTACCCTGTCCTTCCTGTATAAATTGTGGTCATGGTTTCCCATGTACCTCATTTCTGTGACAGCCATTAAATCCAAATCAGCCTCTTCCATGACTGCCTCTAGATCCTGCTCTTTATTTCCCATATTGTGAGTATTAGTATACATAGCTTTCCAGATGTTGCCTTATTTTCCCATTTCTCCATGTATTTAAAGATTTAACTACCAGAGTATTTTCACTTACCTTAGCAAGTTTTTTGGTCATCCATCCCCAATAATCTTAGTTTAAAAATCATAGCTTAAAAAATAAAAAAACAGACTTAACTTGGATCACACATTCTCTCACAACTGGAATTTAAGTGAGTCAAAATGTACTTTAATTCTAACTACAGAGTATTTAGTTAAATGTTTTCAGGTACTCTGTCTACCAAGTCTATTCTTTTCCTTGGATCTAAAAATAATGTTTAATATAACTACAAATGTAAACACTTTTCACCTTAAAACAATTTAGCAAAAATAGGTAGTTCATCCACCAGATAGCAGCATGGCTCCACACATAACAATCAACTCACATGCAGTCCAGCAGACTGCAAACTACTTTGCAAAAACAACACTACAAATATAACTTATATACAGTCTCCAGTGAGAAGAAAAACAACTATAAATTATCTTCTGCTGTAGCCCTAACTGGACTACCCAATCTTTCAGTGTTAAAATATCACACAAGAGTTTTTTGTAGAGGAGAGGAGCACTCCCAGGATATTATCAACAAATATTGTCTCTTCCTCCCTCCTCCCCCGCCTTTTATAACAAAATTTAACTACTCTAGCAAGCACCAACACATTTATGTAAATGTCAGAACGCAAGGTTTCTTATCTGGCAAAACTGGTTCCAGCTCAGTTTTTGCATTTGTTGTACTTATTCTAGCATTTTTACTTGCTCCAAAACCAATCCCAGCTCGTGCATGCATGAATCTTCTCAATCCTTCATGACAAGGACTCAGTGTGTGAAGTCCAGCACATCTGAGGCTCATGATAAATGTATCATTTAGCCTAGTCTTCCCTCCCCCAGGTCAACATACCAGCCAGGCTGCATATGGGGGTCTAATATTAAATTTGTCTTGCAGGTGTAGAAGTGGAACTTTACTCCTGGGGGAATTCTGCGCAAAAAAAATGTAAAATTCTGTGCACAAAAACTTAAAATTCTGCAAAAGTGTGCAAACTTTATATTGGTCAAAATAACACAATTTACATGACAGTTTTTAAGTAATTACATTTTAAATTAATACAGAAAAAATGTTATTACTTAACGATGCAGAATTTTAAATATTTAGAGCAGAATTTCCCTAGAAATTCACTGTAAGAATGTACCTTCCACTCGCTCTCCCTACTCCCCTGGCCACTTTGCCCTCTCAGGCCCCACCTCCTCCACCTGCCAGTATCTCTCCCCTCCACCTCTAGGCTCAACCCCTTCCACTCTATTACAAGTCCCAAAGTTTGACCCCATTCTCAGTACTGCACCTCACACAGACTCCCTCTCTCCCTCCCTTTCTCACACACATACACCCACCCTCATACAGGCTCCCTCACTCTCTCGCGCACAAACACACATCCATGGCAGATGAAATTTAATGTGGATAAGTACAAGGTGATGCATATAGGGAAAAATAATCCATGCTATAGTTACACAATGTTAGGTTCCATATTAGGTGCTACCACCCAAGAAAGAGATCTAGGCGTCATAGTGGATAACACATTGAAATCGTCGGTTCAGTGTGCTGTGGCAGTCAAAAAAGCAAACAGAATGTTGGGAATTATTAGAAAGGGAATGGTGAATAAAATAGAAAATGTAATAATGCCTCTGTATCGCTCCATGGTGAGACCGCACCTTGAATTCTGTGTACAATTCTAGTCGCCGCATCTCAAAAAAGATATAGTTGCGATGGAGAAGGTACAGAGAAGGGCGACCAGCATGATAAAAGGGAATGGAACAGCTCCCCTATGAGGAAAGACTAAAGAGGTTAGGACTTTTCAGCTTGGAGAAGAGACTGCTGAGGGGGGATATGATAGAGGTGTTTAAAATCATGAGAGGTCTAGAACAGGTTAATATGAATCAGTTATTTACTCTTTCAGATAATAGAAAGACTAGGGGGCACTCCATGAAGTTTGCCTGTGGCACATTAAAACTAATCGGAGAAAGTTCTTTTTAACCAGATATATTCATAAAACAATATATCTGGTTAAGTTAGGTTCCTTTAAGAAAAAAAACCCATCGTGACTTGCCCTGTGCCTCCCTCCCATCTGAGTTGCCAAGCCCTATGGAGTCGAACATGCAACTCCCCAAAACGGCTCATTTAATCTTAAAAAAAATTGTTGGGGCCAGGAATCCCTCCTCCCCTCCCTCCCCTTCCTCCACCCCCTGCGCCTACTTCCCCTTACACTAAAAAAAATTCAGTCTGGCAGCCTCCAGAGACCCCCCCCCTCCAACGCCCACCCCAACCATTTCCCTTCTCCCCTCCACCCTGTACCTTTATTTCAAGTTGCTCTCCAGGATCGTGGTAGCCTCCTGCCGTAACAAGTTATCTGGCTAACCATAGTAGCCTAGCAACGGCAGAAGTGTCCACACTAAAGGGCCTACTGAATATTGGCCTCAAAGTAGATAAAGCGATGGAACCAGATAAGATTCATCTGAGGGTAATAAGGAAACTCAAGAGATGTCTTGGTAGCTCCGCTAGCTGACCTTTTCAATGCTTCTTTAGAGTCGGAAGTGGTTCCAAAGGGCTGGAGATGGGTAGATGTAGTTCATAAAAGTGGAAGTAAGGAGGAGGCAGGGAACTACAGGCCGGTTAATCTGGTTAATGGAATCATTACTAAAACAGAGGATAGAGAGGTTTTTGGAATCCAATGGTTTGCAAGATTTAAGGCAGCATGGTTTTAGCAGACGTAAATCTTGTCACACAAATCTGATCAATTTCTTTGATTGGGTGACCAGAGAACTGGATCAAGGGAGAGCACTAGATGTAGTATATTTGAATTTCAGCAAGGCCTTTGACACAGTTCAACATAGAATACTTATAAATAAATTGAATACCCTTGTGACCTAGAGGACAGACTGGGTTAGAAAATACTGAGTGAGAGGAGAGAAAGGTAGAGGTAAATAGAGTTTCCTCTAAGGAGGTGGTGTTACTACTATAGCGGTGAGCCTCAGGGATTGATCTTTGGACCATTTCTTTTCTACATTTTCATGTACAACATAGCAAAATGATTGTTGGGATAGGTTTGGTTTTTTGCTGATGATATCAAAATCTGCAACAGGGTGGACATCCAGGTGTTATGAATCAGAGAGTGGACCCCTGTTCCGAGGTAGAGTCAGCACTGCTGAGAAGGAAGTTAACCCTCGTCGGTCTCTACCGTCGGATGGCAAGGCCTGTTGAAGATGTCAAGATGAAGGCTTCTCCCTGGAAGCTCGTGATCCCCCCAGGAGGCACCCGTAGGGACATGGCACTGGGACTTAGGAGACTCCCTGAAGAATGAAGATGGTCTGGATGCAGGCGCCTCCTGCAGGTCGTAAGTTCCAGACGGCTGGCGCCTCCAGCAGATCGTGAGAAGTCCGGGGAGTATACGTTGAAGAATAGTCCCAATCCAGTCCAAGGGTCGAAGTCTAGAGAGAGGTCGAGAACCGGTCCAGGAGCAGACGGGAGAATGGTCTGAAGCCAATCCAGGAGCAAAGAGGGAGAAGGTTCCAGAGCCAGTCCAAGTCGATACCAGAAGATCACCACCACCGGTCCGAGGGTCAGGAGCCAAAGAATCAATCCAACGAGGAGAAGAGCAGAAGCGGGGCAAAGAACGGACCCGGAACACCGACACAGGAACCAAACACAGAGCCTCAATACCAAGGCAAGGTCTGCGTGTCAGACCTTGCCTTGAGTAAAAGAATTAGGAGGCGGAGTCCCCGGAGGAGCCATGACCATTTCCTGTCATGGCTCCTTTAAATATCTTCTTCAGCCACGCGCACGGCCCTAGCTGCAACAGAGGGGGAGGAGCAAGCCTGGCCGAGAGGAACCATGTGGCCAGGCTGGGCAGCAGTGCTAGCTTTACCCCTTATTCAGTAAGAGGTAATAGCGCATCGAAAATGCGCGTCCAACCCCCCCAAGACTAATAGCGCCCGCAACATGCAAATGCATGTTGATGGCCCTGTTAGTCATTCCCGCACGATATAGTAAGTAAAATGTGCAGCCAAGTCGCACATTTTACTTTAAGAAATTAGTGCCTACCCAAAGGTAGAAGTGCACAGAAAAGCAGTAAAAACTGCTTTTCTGTGCACCCTCCGACTTAATATCATGGCGATATTAAGTTGGAGGTCCCAAAAGTTAAAGTAAAAAAAAAAAAAGTTTAAAAGCAGCCCGCAGCTCACGGGTTGAAAACCGGATGCTCAATTTTGCCGGCGTCCGGTTTCCGAACCCGTGACTGTCAGCGGGCTCAAGAACCGATGCCGGCAAAATTGAGCGTCGGCTGTCAAACCCGCTGATAGCCACCGCTCCTGTCCAAAAAGAGGCGCTAGGGACACGGTAGTGTCCCTAGCGCCTCTTTTTACCGCGGGCCCTAATTTAAATATTTTGGTTTACTGAATCCTGCGCACAGGACACTAGCCTGTGTGTGTGCTGGGAGAGCGGGCACTCGCCCGCTCTCCCGCGAACTTTACTGTATCGGCCTGATAGGCTCCCTCTCTGAAACCCACACTCAAGCATCTCCCCCCTCTCTCTTACCTCCCATGCTCTCTCACCCTCCCCTCCCACACACCCCCTTCCCTCATATAGGCTCCCTCTCTCTGAAACCCACACTCAAGCATCCCCCCACCCCTCCCTTACCAACCATGCTCTCTCTCACACACTCCTGCTCTCTCTCACCCTCCCCTCCCCCACATACTGATTCTCTCACCGGCATCCCCCCCCCCTTATATCCCATGCTCTCTCTCACACCCTCCTGCTCTCTCTCATCCTCCCGTCCTCTCTCACACCCACATTCTCTCACTGGCTATTCTGCACAGAAAATGGCAATTCTGCGCGGGTGGGGGGGGGGGGGGAATTCTGCACAAATTGCACACTCCGCAGTAGCGCAGAATTCCCCCAGGACTAGAACTTGGATGCTCTTCTTTCTGCCAAGCAAATGCTTTTTCTCTCTTGCAGTGATATATGCTTGTGCCAGACAATACAAGAATCAGTTCTGTAGACTCTCACTGAGGTCGAAATCATCTTTTTTTATTGTTCAGACTTGGGACTAATAGACACTACAATCCACAGGGTAGCAAAAAGGTAGTTATTGTTGACTTTAATATAACACTGCTGAAACTGATGCAATAACACTTTGCAGTAGTCACTTAAACCCAGTACTTAACGTCTATTGCCACTTAATTCTTCTGCGCGCAATGCCGATTTACCCACTGCCCATTGGTATACTGAGAGGACTACAATACTGCTATTTCAGGATACTGTATTTGAGATCTTCAGAATGAAAGTTCAGTCCAGGTTAGCTGTCATCACTTCCCTAGAACAGAAACCTATTCTACAGGGAGCTGAATCCTCTGCACTGGCATCATTAAAATAGAGTGACTGACAGAGATCCAAATCTAGCTCAGCAGAGAACTCTTTCAGGGAAAACTGACACCTGCTGGCATATCCAGGCTTGTTCATTATTGTCTTCTACAAAGGATGACTGGAATAAACCAGTTTATTCGGTAATAGTGGGGTTACATAAACCCAGTTTGGGAATCTGACCCTATACATACCCTCAGTATCATTTAGGGGTGTGCATGGTCACATTTTTTCATTTCATTTGCGGTTTTGGTATTGGTTTTTTAAATTTAATTCATTGTTTTGTTTTTTTAAAGATAGTGTGTGCTAAAATGATTTAGTGAATGATTTTTGCAAATAGTGTGCATTGTTGTGAGCCTCCCAACCAGCAGAGACCCATTGGGAGCTGTTCTTACCCTTTCTCCACTCATAGTCATAAGAACATAAGAAATCGCCATACTGGGTCAGACCAAGGGTCCATCAAGCCCAGCATCCTGTTTCCAACAGAGGCCAAACCAGGCCACAAGAACCTGGCAATTACCCAAACACTAAGAAGATCCCATGCTACAGATGCAATTAATAGCAGTGGCTATTCCCTAAGTAAACTTGATTAATAGCCATTAATGGACTTCTCCTCCAAGAACTTATCCAAACCTTTTTTGAACGCAACTACACTAACTGCACTAACCACATCCCCTGGCAACAAATTCCAGAGCTTTATTGTGCGTTGAGTGAAAAAGAATTTTCTCCAGTTAGTCACTATGATCCCATGACTCAGCAGAGTCGACTATTTAACCCTGCCTCTGGTTATATTCAGGGCCTTGTCATCAAGTCAGCTCGGCTCCCTGCTTGGCCCCATGTCGCTGAATGTTCTGTGGCTTCTCTAAGCCTTCTTGTTCCAAGTTTTGCTCTGTGGCTCTCCTAAGCCTTCTGTTCCAGCTTTGGCTCTGTGGCTTTCCAAGCCTTCTGCTTTTGCCTTGCTCAGTGGCCTCCTTAGGACTTTTGTATTAGCTGTCTGGTCTAGTCTCTCTTGCCTGTCCTGTCCTGCTCCAGTGTCCCAGCCTATGCCAGCATTCCAGGTTTCAGCCTGTTCCAGTATCCCAGCCTTACTCCAGTGTTCCAGATTCCAGCCTGTTCCAGTATCCCAGCCTTACTCCAGTGTTCCAGATTCCAGCCTGTTCCAGTATCCCACCCTATTCCAGTGTTCCAGGTTCCAGCCTGTTCCAGTATCCCAGCCTATTCCAGTGTTCCAGGTTCCAGCCTGCTCCAGTGTCTCAGCCTACTACAGTGTTCCAAGTCCCAGCTTGTTCCAGGCTGTTCCAATGTCTCAGCCTGATTCCTGCATTCAGTTCCAGACTCCAGTTCCATATCTATCTTGGGTTCCAACCTTACCTCGGCTCCAGTCTCCAGTCTAGCACTAGCCTCAGTCCAAGCCCCTGTTTAAGTCCTGCCAGTTACCAGAACACAAGGGCTCAACCTGCGGGGGAGGTGGCTAAAGATTCCCTAGCTTAGTTCTATCTTGCCCTATAGCACTGGATTGTTCACTTGGGGGTTCCCCAGCCTATCTGGGTCCTCAACCACAACAACTATTTAAAAAAATGAAATAAAACAAAAAAAATATTCAGTGTTTTTTGGTTTGTTTCAAAAATGAAATGATATATGAAATATAGAGGCCAATATTCAATGGCATTTAGCCGGATAACTTGTGTTATTCGGCTAAATGCCAACTTTTGAACACATAAGGCTCTAAGGGCCTCATTTACTTAACTGTGGTAAAAAAGAGGTATTAATGTGCAGTATTTCATAAAAATAATGCACATTACTACAGAACTTCACTGCAACATTCACAAAAGCAAAACGTATCCCCACAAGCTTATCATCTGTTCAAGCCTTACAATGTGGACCAAGCTGTGCCTGGATCAACCCTACAGAGACTGCAAGCCACAGCAGACAAGATGAAGATATAACATTTTTTTTCAAAAAACCCCTGTATGCTCTCCTGCAAAAAACAGCATCCAGCACTCACAGTGTTAACAAGTTGGGAAAAGAGCTGTACTGTTTAGTCTGGCCAGCAGAGGAGGAAGTCAAAGAAATGCTGGGAGACCATTTAAGAAAGAAAAGGCACAAATTTGCTGACTCTATAGGTGTGTGAGGGGTAGGGACAGCCAGGAACTGGAGCCAGGAAGCGAGGTGTGCATATGGCAGCCCTGCAATCAGTTCTTCTCCTGAAGAACTAGTCATCGAGAGAGAACTGCACTCTGAGGAAATAGAGAGAAGGCTGTTCTTATGTTGTGATCGATGGTCTGTGATTCTGCCCTGCAGCCTGCCACTCCTACCTTCAATCCCGACTGGCTGCCAGATACCCCTGCTGCCGGGGCAGACCCCCGAAGCACTCCGTGGCAGGCCACCATGTGGGGAAATGCTGATGCACTTCAGAGCTGCCCTTAGGCATGTGCGTTTTTGAATGCCAGTGATTTAATCGGCCTGCAGTGGGAAATTACCATGGTGCTCTCGGATGACATCAGCCTCCTTGGGCATAAAGGCCAGCGCTTTCTGCATTCAGACACCTCACCAATAGGTCGCCACGGTATTCCTGGTTCCTGACTTCTGCTCCTGATTCCTGTTCCTGCTGTGTGTTCCTGCATTCCTGTGTCTCCTCCCTGGTTCTGTGGCAGTTGGTTCGTCTTGAGTTCTTGTCTTTGTGCTCAGGCCCTCTTCATCTGACTCAGTGTCCCCTGCTCCTGTCCTCCTTTGTCCTTCTCTTTGTTCCTTCCTTCTTCAAACTGGACTTCTGGCTTGACCCTTGGACTGGACCCCAACACTGAATGAAATCCGCCTGCCTCTGACCACAGCCTATTCCCGTTCCTGTTGTCTGCTGCCTGTTCAGATTGCTGCTCGACCTGACTCCACTTCCTTCCCTCTGCTGGCCTGCAATGTTTTCATCAGTACGGATCTTCTCCTTCACAGAGGCCCTTACAAAAAACCAGCTGGCCCCAGCACCCGAGGGCTCAACCTAAGGGGAATGTGGTTTGGAATTGGTGAAGCTCCAGTTGGGCTTCTGCTTCAGCCCACTGTCACAGGCCCAGAACAATCTTATGGAAGTTGTAAATAATCAGAATACCACCAACCTGCAGGCAGTACAAGTATGGTATCAGACAGCCCCCAGTCCAGCATCCTCCTCAACTATCACACCCAGGCTTTTGGACCATGGCCGGAGCAGAGAGGCAGAGGAGCCCCCAGGCAAGACAACCAGGCGAGGCTGTAAACCTTGAACACTCCTCAGGAGATGTGCCCTTCCATAGGGTTTCCTGTGCAAAGCCAAGACAAGAGCAATGTTCTCTCAACCTAGCTTGATGGACTCTCTACCTGGTAACATCAAGCTAGGTTGAGAGAACATAGCACAAATCTCAGCTTTGGGTGAGTTTCCTCACTCCGAGGGTCATCAGATGTTCACAAGAGAGCACTGTTCTGTTTGTACGTCTCACATTTAATGTCAAAGTGGCCCCTAACCTCTACACTAATACCTAAACCTCACCTCGAGTTACTAGGTGGGCCTCCCACAGAGATATAAATACTTATCTAGGGTGATGGCATTATGGCTAGTCTCTCTCTCTCTCTCTCTCTCTCTCTCTCTCTCTCTCTCTCTCTCTCTCTCTCTCTCTCTCTCTCTCCTTCCCTCCCTCTCCTAGCATCTGTGAAAAATATTGCAACAAAGTTGTAGATAAACCCAGCTTGCCCCTAACTCTTCCTCACACCATGCATTAAAGGAGTTTTTGCATGCAAAAATGCCTTAGTGCATTTTGATAAATGAGGGGGTAAGTTAGCAAGATATCCCTAAAGTTATTTGGCCACATGTTTCTGGATAACTTTAAGCTTAACTGGCTATAATCAAAAGATTTTAGCTGGTTAAGTGAGGACATGTTACGGTCCCGGGCCATGCCCCGGTCCCTTCACTTACCTCGGGGACGGCCCGGGCCGCTGGCTTCTGACTTCAGCTTCCTTGGCTTTGTCTTTGGCTTCTGACTCCTGGCTTTGACTTCGGCTCGTCCATTGGCTTCTGGCTTCGGCTTCCGACTCCTGGCTTTTGACTTTGGCTCGTCCACTGGCTTCTGACCGCTCATCATCCAGGTATCCGGTTCTGCGCCTTCCAGGAGGTCTCGCCTAAGTCCCAGCGGCTCGGGTCATCACGGGCTCCTCCAGGGGGGACTGCGGGCTTCCAAGGGTGAAGTCCTACTCGACCTCCTGGCTCTGGCTTCTTCACTTGACTCTCTCCGGGACTTCTCTTTGGATCCTCGGCCGCAGAGGATCGTGCCTAAGTCCAAGAGGCCTGTATCCTCACGGGCTCCTCCTGGGGGGACCTTGGGCTTCCGGTGGTGAAGATTCTTCAAGACCCCTCTCCTGTACCGCCTCCCGGCTTCGACGTCCACTGTGGGCCTCCCCTCAGTGAGTCACCAAACTGTCCGAGCCAGCCCAAGGGTTCACGAGTTCAACAGGTCACATTAATAGAAATACCTAAGTCCAGCCTAGTAGCCATGGCTTCCTTTCCCCTGAGTGGGTTTCAACATTGAACTAGCAGGCCCGTGCCCCCTCACTTCCCTAGCTCACTGAAATGTTTTAAAAATGTCGGCTGAAAGGCCTGAGGAGGTGAGCCAGCAATTATCTGGCTATCTGGTATGGATGACTGCTACTTAGTCAGTACTTAGTCGGATATGTACCATGTCCTCTGCCAGATAGCCAGATAAGTCAGTACTTATCTGGGTAAATGGTGTCATCCACTATTTAGCTGGATAAGTACAGACTGCCGCCACTTACCTTTTTAGCCAAAAGATCTTCATTCAAAAATTGGAAGAAGGATCCAACAGAAGAAAATAGGATAAAGCATAAACATTGGCAAGTTAAATGTAAGACATTGATAAGACAGGCTAAGAGAGAATTTGAAAAAAAGTTGGCTGTAGAGGCAAAAACTCACAGTAAAAACTTTTTTAAATATATCCGAAGCAGAAAGCCTGTGAGGGAGTCAGTTGGACCTTTAGATGATCGAGGGGTTAAAGGGGCACTTAGAGAAGATAAGGCCATCGCGGAAAGATTAAATGATTTCTTTGCTTCGGTGTTTACTGAAGAGGATGTTGGGGAGGTACCCGTAATGGAGAAGGTTTTCATGGGTAATGATTCAGATGGACTGAATCAAATCACGGTGAACCTAGAAGATGTGGTAGGCCTGATTGACAAACTGAAGAGTAGTAAATCACCTGGACCGGATGGTATACACCCCAGAGTTCTGAAGGAACTAAAAAATGAAATTTCAGACCTATTAGTAAAAATTTGTAACTTATCATTAAAATCATCCATTGTACCTGAAGACTGGAGGATAGCAAATGTAACCCCAATATTTAAAAAGGGCTCCAGGGGCGATCCGGGAAACTACAGACCGGTTAGCCTGACTTCAGTGCCAGGAAAAATAGTGGAAAGTGTTCTAAACATCAAAATCACAGAACATATAGAAAGACATGGTTTAATGGAACAAAGTCAGCATGGCTTTACCCAGGGCAAGTCTTGCCTCACAAATCTGCTTCACTTTTTTGAAGGAGTTAATAAACATGTGGATAAAGGTGAACCGGTAGATATAGTATACTTGGATTTTCAGAAGGCGTTTGACAAAGTTCCTCATGAGAGGCTTCTAGGAAAAGTAAAAAGTCATGGGATAGGTGGCGATGTCCTTTCGTGGATTGCAAACTGGCTAAAAGACAGGAAACAGAGAGTAGGATTAAATGGGCAATTTTCTCAGTGGAAGGGAGTGGACAGTGGAGTGCCTCAGGGATCTGTATTGGGACCCTTACTGTTCAATATATTTATAAATGATCTGGAAAGAAATACGACGAGTGAGATAATCAAATTTGCAGATGACACAAAATTGTGCAGAGTAGTTAAATCACAAGCAGATTGTGATAAATTGCAGGAAGACCTTGTGAGACTGGAAAATTGGGCATCCAAATGGCAGATGAAATTTAATGTGGAAAAGTGCAAGGTGATGCATATAGGGAAAAATAACCCATGCTATAATTACACGATGTTGGGTTCCATATTAGGTGCTACAACCCAAGAAAGAGATCTAGGTGTCATAGTGGATAACACATTGAAATCGTCGGTTCAGTGTGCTGCGGCAGTCAAAAAAGCAAACAGAATGTTGGGAATTATTAGAAAAGGAATGATGAATAAAACGGAAAATGTCATAATGCCTCTGTATCGCTCCATGGTGAGACCGCACCTTGAATACTGTGTACAATTCTGGTCGCCGCATCTCAAAAAAGATATAATTGCGATGGAGAAGGTACAGAGAAGGGCTACCAAAATGATAAGGGGAATGGAACAACTCCCCTATGAGGAAAGACTAAAGAGATTAGGACTTTTCAGCTTGGAGAAGAGACGACTGAGGGGGGATAAGATAGAGGTGTTTAAAATCATGAGAGGTCTAGAACGGGTAGATGTGAATCGGTTATTTACTCTTTCAGATAGTAGAAGGACTAGGGGACACTCCATGAAGTTAGCATGGGGCACATTTAAAACTAATCGGAGAAAGTTCTTTTTTACTCAACGCACAATTAAACTCTGGAATTTGTTGCCAGAGAATGTGGTTCGTGCAGGTAGTATAGCTGTGTTTAAAAAAGGATTGGATAAGTTCTTGGAGGAGAAGTCCATTACCTGCTATTAGGTTCACTTAGAGAATAGCCACTGCCATTAGCAATGGTTACATGGAATAGACTTAGTTTTTGGGTACTTGCCAGGTTCTTATGGCCTGGATTGGCCACTGTTGGAAACAGGATGCTGGGCTTGATGGACCCTTGGTCTGACCCAGTATGGCATTTTCTTATGTTCTTATGTTCTTAAGTAAATATTTATCCATGGACATTTTAAAACTTTTTAAAAACATTTTTTCCTCTTTTTATTTTAGGAGTTTTAAGTGCCAGTGCACTAGCGCTGGAAAGTTAACTCCATCTCTGACCTGGAGTTAAGTTTTCAGCGCTAATAAAGGTGCTCTGGCCAGATGCAGTCTCTCTACATCGGAAGATACTGCTTAATGCCCTCATTTGCATGGGAGTTCCATGCAAATACTAAGCAAATACTGCCCTCATTTGCATGGGAGTTCCATGCAAATACTAAGCAGTACTCCTGTTTAGAAACGTGCATTCTGCACGCAAAAATCTTTGCTGCATCGGCAGTAAGGTTTGAGCACAGAAAATGTGCATTGAAGTGCAGGCAGAAAGGTGTGTTCGGCTTAATGCACCTTTCTGTATTGGCCTGTAAGTTTGTATCCGAGGTAATGGAAGGTCTGAGGAGGAACAAACAAGCCTTCCCCCAAAACCCTTAACTACCCCCGTAAAATTGTTATGTTATAATGTTTTGAACTGACTCTGCTTTTGTCATCTAGGCTCTCAAGTTCTCCTGTTGATTTGTTCCTGCGCTTTCCTTGCTCTCCTATTGGTTCCTTGTACCCCCTCCCCTGTTTTTTGTAATTTCCTTCCTATAGTTCGATGTAAACCGATATGATGTTTTGACTAATATCGGTATAAAAGACTCTTTAAATAAAATAAATAAATAAATAAATAAATATATTGCTGTAAATATCTTTCTTTTCCGTGCTGTGACTTTACATAGATCTGCAAGAATCAAATTTTTCTTTCCTTCCCACAGTACAGGAGCTTATACCCTGACTTTTTAAGGATCTCCAATACTTGAGGATATCTAAAAATATAAATCAACATTAGCCTTGGATATTTTTTCTTCTTAGTTTTATGGGAAGGCACTCTGCTTTTTCAATCTCAAAGATCTCCATAAACTGTATTTCTAGTAGCTTTGGGAAAAATTCCTCCATAAATTTCACTAGATCATTACCTTCCATTCCCTCTAGAATCCATACAATTTTCAAATTGTTTTTCTAACTCCTATTATTTGCATCTTCAAAGTCCTTTTTCAGTTTGGCAATTATTTTGCCACTGTCCTGTAGCAATGTCATAGTATCTTCTAACAAGGAAATCCTATCCTCCAGTTCATCAACTATCTTTTAAAATAAAGGGAATTGCGCTGCAAGTGAAACCTCATCCATTTTAATGTCTTTAGTTGAGCCCTGATTCTCTGTCATTAGTACCTTTTAGGTATTGCAGCTCTTACATGATTATGGTAGAGGAGCTTTGAGTTTCCTTGCAGCAGCCATTTTCTGTGGTAATGGAGGATCCTGTTTGAGCTCTATGACTCTGTGTGATGCTGTGCCGCTGGCTACGACAGTTATCTCATAGGATAAGTATTAGGGATGTGAATCGGGCTTCGGACGATTGAAAATATCGTCGATATTTTCAAAATCGTCAGAAATCGGGGGCTCCCCAAAACGATAGGAAAACCCCACGATATTGATCGTGGGGGTTCTCATTGTTTTGGGGGAGGGCGGGAAAAACGGCACACAAAAATAACCCCTAAACCCACCCCAACCCTTTAAAACTAACCCCTTAGCTTCCCTCACCTTCCCGACGCCCCCAAAAACTTTTTACAGGTACCTGGTGGTCCAGTGGGGGTCTCTGGAGTGATCTCCCGTTCCCGGGAGCGATCTCCTGCTACGGGCCATCCTCCCGCTCCCGGGCCGTCGGCTGCCACTAATCAAAATGGCGCCGATGGCCCTTTGCCCTTACCATGTGACAGGATATCCGTGCCATTGGCCGGACCCTGTCACATGGTAGGAGCACTGGATGGCCGGCACCATCTTGTGCTCCTACCATGTGACAGGGGCTGACCAATGGCACCGGTAGCCCCTGTGACATAGTAAGGGCAAAGGCTATCGGCGCCATTTTGATTACTGGCAGCCGATGGCCCGAGTGCAGGAGATCGCTCCCGGACCCCCGCAGGACCATCAGGGGCTTTTGGCAAGTCTTGGGGGACCCTCCTGACCCCCACAAGACTTGCCAAAAGTCCAGCGGGGGTCCGGGAGCGACCTCCTGCACTCGGACCGTCGGTTGCCAGTATTCAAAATGGCGCCGATAGCCTTTGCCCTTACTATGTCACAAGGGCTACCGGTGCCATTGGTCAGCCCCTGTCACATGGTAGGAGCACAAGATTGCACCGGCCATCCAGTGCTCCTACCATGTGACAGGGTCCAGCCAATGGCACGGATACCCTGTCACATGGTACAAGCAAAGGGCCATTGGCGCCATTTTGATTAGTGGCAGTCAACGGCCCAGGAGCAGGAGGACGGACCGGAGCGGGAGATCGCTCCCGGGAGCGGGAGATCGCTCCTGGGACCCCCACTGGACCACCAGGTACCTGTAAAAAGTTTTTTGGGGGGTCGGGAGGGTGGGGGAAGCTAAGGGGTTAGTTTTAAAGGGTCAGGGTGGGATTTTTTGTTTATCTGCTCGGGCACAGCCGATAAACAAAACCGCGATCGGGCCCAATGGAAAAAACCCCACATGTGAATCGGAACCAGAATCCAAACCGATTCCGGTTCCAATTCACATCTCTAATAAGTATTTTGAGTTTCACTTGCACTGATTGAATGTTCCTTTTTTCTGATTTTTGGCCTGATCCTCGGAAAGCAGATTCCTCATGCGCCCATCCAGAAGCAAGCTCTCAGGCATCCCCCAAATCACATATATTTCAATACAGCGGGAAAGGATGGGGGTTTACACAGTCACAGCCTCTGTCTTTATCCCAGCTCACAAAAGGACCGATGCAATACAGTGCGCTCAGCTGAGCACACTGTATAACCCGCAGTTGGACGTGGGTTAAATAGGCACTAATCCACCCCCTAATGCAATAGGGGGATCAGCACCTATTTAATGCGCGTCCAACACGGAGTGAATGAGATAGCGCTCATCACACTCTGATAAACTCGGAGTCGGTTTTCATAACCGGCGGACTGCAGTCTTGATAGGAGGAGTACTGCAGAGGTAAACCTGGAAGAGATGTGGTGGTGGTCAGACAAGGCATAGGAGTCACAGTCTCTAGGCACTTCCCATGGCAGGATTTACCCCATTGAGACAATTGCAGGGTACTCCAGTCGAATTGGGGTGTGTGCATTTGTAACCATGGCAGTCCGAGTGCCACCAGATGTATAGCCTTATCTAAGACCAAGAAGGAAATGGTCTCTGAATGCAGAGATCCCGTGCGGAGTCTGATAGGTTGCATGGAATAGGTAACTTCGCCAGGCAATGGCTCGCCATGAATTGATGATAATAGCAGAGGTGTAGGTGTCCGAACGGTGGGGATTCGTAGGTGCTCCACGAGTTGTTTGAGAATAAAGTTTCCCCCAGCACCGGAGTCCACCAGGGCTAAAGTATGGAACTTGAGGGTGTCAGAGTTGATGGAGACTGGAATTGCCAGTGGAGGAGATGCTTGCCAGCCTGGAGCAGGCGTTAATAGCTGAGCGCATTGAAAAGAAGTACAGAAAAGCAGAAAAAACTGCTTTTCTGTACTTCTTTAAAAGTTAAAACAAAAAACAAACAAAAAAAACCCCTCGGCCGCCGCATTGAAGACCGACGTCGATATGCTTGGCGTTGGTTTTCATAACCGGCCGGCTGCGTTATGAAAACCGATGCCGATAAACTCGGAGTCGGTTTTCATAACCGGTGGACTGCAGTTATGAAAACCGATGCCGATAAACTCGGAGTCGGTTTTCATAACCGGTGGACTGCAGTTATGAAAACCGATGCCGACTTTATCGGCGTCGGTGTTCATAACCGGCAGACCGCGGGGTCGCGTTAGCAAGGAGGTGCTAAGGTCGCGCAAGCGACCCTAGCACCTCCTTGCTAGTGCAACCCCCTAATTTGCGTATAGCATGCCACCCCCTTTGCGGGCGCCATGCGTGCATTAAGAAAGCGGGCGCTGACTTTTCCGCGCCCACTTTCCGCATTTTTTATAGCATCGGCCCCAAAGAGTTGGTGATGGGGAAGTATGAGTAAAGCCAGAGATCAAGAACTGTCTGCAGGATTTTAAAGCAGACAGACTAGATCAGGGATGGCAAACTCCAGTCCTTGAGGGCCGCAAACAGGACAGGTTTTCAGGATATCCACAATGAATATGAATGAGAAAGATCTGCATGCACGGCCTCCACTGGATGCAAATCTTCCTCATGTGTGCTCCTTGTGGATATCCTGAAACCCTGGCCTGTTTGCGGCCCTGGAGGACTGGAGTTCGCCATCCCTGGATTAGATGGACCTTACTGGTTTTTATCCGTTGTTGCACTCAAGGTATATGTCTAAATTTAGATAATAACCAGAGAGAGAATGAACATTCTGAACTTAGCACAAACAGTCAGACTTGATTTGCCTTTAGTGGTGAGAACTGGACTTCTCTGTCCCATGTAGGCCTCTAGTACAGAGCTCCATTCATCCACATGCTCTTTTCTAGTACAGTATCACTACCAGTAATATGCACCTCAGCTGTTTATCAGATGTGCAGAAATGAAGATGAACCAATGCAAATATAAATCCATAGATCGTGATTCACAACTAGTGAGGCATTCCGTGATTCGTGTCCCTTGACCCTTTTGTGATCTCACCCAGTACTTCATAAGTTGCGGTTTCTCATCTGCTGACCTGCATTTAAAGTGTACTAAAGTGAGCCACAGTGAGAAGGGAGGCAGAGGGAGAAACAGACTGGGCTGAAGAAGGGAGAGACGCTGAGAAATATATGGGAGGGGTGAGGAAGGAAAGAAAAAGGAAAGAGTTAGGAAGCACAAGGGGCAGCCGGAACTGAGGGGAGGAGTGAGTATCCCATTTTATTTTCCATTCATCTTCTACCCTACTTGCAGGTCGATACTGTAACGTGCGGTTGAAGATTTCCCGACTGTAACGTGCTGGGAGCGCACAATTCGGACGCGTAAGGCGATCCAGCAATAGTCTCCAGTTTCACGCGTCCTTAGCGCTTCTTAAAACAGACGCATAACCCTTTCCACACGCAGCATGTATATGATATGTAAATGAACGAATTAGCTGTATAATGAAGGAATTAGCTATTCCCCTCCGATACTGTAACGTGCACCCCGACTATCGCTGCCATTTTGCCCCGCGTTTAACCTGCTAACTTACCGCCTACCCCTACCCCTGCATTAGAGGCAGGGGTAAGGGTAGGCGGCAAGCTTTCCCCCAGCCCCCTCTCACCTGCCCTGGCCGCGTCCATGGATGCTGGCCTCCGGGGCAGCCCCAGTCCTCCCCCCTCCTCCCGAAGAAAAAAAAAAAAGCGAATAAAAGTTGCGAGAGAGAGAGAGAGGGGGGAGAGGACGGCAATCCTACGCTCGGCGACTTACTTTTGCAGCCCCCCTCCTCCGGACATCGTGGCTTCCCCCGTGCCAGTGCCCCCTCCCCTCCTCCCGAAGCAGGGCGCGAAAAGCAGCCTTGCTCCGGGAGGAGGGAAGAAGGGACTGGCAGTGTAAAGCGGCGAAGCGACTTACTTTTTGCAGCCCCCTCCGGACATCGGATGACCTCTCCTGCCTCCAGCTGCTCGCGAAGATGGACGCCTGCACGGCCGCTGAAGACGTCACGTCACGACGTTTGGCGTCAGGCATATGTAAAGCGACGAAGCGACTCACCTTTTGTAGCACCTTCCGGACATCGGACGACCTCTCCTGCTGCTCGCGAAGATGGACGCCTGCACGGCCGCTGAAGACGTGACGTCACATGCCGTGACGCCAAACGTCGTGACGTCACGTCTTCAGCGGCCGTACAGGCGTCCTTCTTTGCTAGCAGCTGGAGGCAGGAGAGGTCGTCCGATGTCCGGAGGGGGCTGCAAAAGTAAGTCGCTTCGCGCTTTTTGCGCCCTGCTTTGGGAGGAGGGGAAGGGGAACTGGCACGGGGGAAGCCACGATGTCCGGAGGGGGGCTGCAAAAGTAAGTCGCCGAGTGTAGGATTGCCGTCCTCTCCCCTCTCCCTCTCGCAACTTTTTTTTTCACTTTTTTTTTGCTTCGGGAGGAGGGGAGAGGGGACGGCAATCCCGACTTCCTGGTATCTGTCATTTCAAATGACATTTGAAATGACAGATACCAGCGTGGCTGTGAAGCATTAGGCCCGAGCACCCAGGTTACTGTATAGGCGCTCTATACTGTAAAATGGGTTGCGCGGGCCTAACGCTTCCCTAACACTTCGCAGACGCGGCATGCATTTGCATGCAATTAGAAGAGAGTATCGAGCGGTAGGTGAAGAGAACTGTGCGTGCGGGGAACGAGGGTGCGCCAGGCACTGCCGCATTCTTTCTACCGCGGCCTTGGTGATTTATGGATTGGGCTTTAAGGGGGTAATTTTGTAACATCTCACATAAGTCAGCTGGCAGATATGTGCTAAATTACACCAAAGCGGCTGTATGCACACAGGTCTGCTTTGAAACCTATCCCACCAAATCTACTCGCAGACACTTACCCCTGCTATTTAGTACGTGGAAACTTCTTATAAAATTTACTCATATACGTCTGAGTTTTCAAATATATCTGCATAAGTCCAAGCCCTTCTAGCTCTACCCCCAGGAACGCCTCCCCTCACTCACACAAACACGACATTACTGCATGTCGGGTGGGCAGTTTTTAAAAAGCCTTTTTCTGTGGCTGAAACACTATCTTACCCACAAAAATGCTTCTGAAAATTATCCCTCCTAGGGAGTTTGCACTCTTATGCATACAGGAGCATACTTTTTGACTACTATTCATGTTCACCGACAGCATAAAATGAAGATAGTGTTATACTATGTCCAAAGAATATTCAGAGATGTTGCGAAGTAACCCCATTAGCCAGGTAATGATGTTTAAAGGCAGTCTCAGCCTTACCTCTCTTTTTGTGATGAACCAAGTCCACACGCCCATACGTTCCTTTCCCCAGCTCTCTTATCACATCATAGCATTTGCTCAGTTCTAACTTCTCCAGATTTTTTACTGCAAGTAGCTGGAGTTCGCTAAGAATATCCATGGATCCTTGAGGTAGCATTAGTGAGAAACTGAGAATAATCTTCTTACTCGGGATTTGAAAGTCACAGGTTCCCTAAAACACCAAGAGTAAATTCAGTAGAACAGAGATTATACATAATCAAACTTAACCAAGCTACTTAATTACTTAACAATCAAACAAACTACTTAATTCATCCTACTTAAAGAAGCTTTGTTTGAAAGAACAGTGATCCATTGATGGGGTAAGTTTAGCCGCATAACTGCAAGGTTTGCAAGTACTTTTTCCTGGCAGACTTTGCATCAGCTTTCAAAGTAAAAGCTGGTTACACACACACTTTCACATGAGCTGCAGGGAGGAATTCTTGGGGGTGGAGCTAGAACGTACACACATACTTTGTGATTTTAAAAGTATCGCAAATACACAGGGTCGGATTTCCCATAAGGCCAACCTAGGCCATGGCCTAGGGCGCAGCAGTCAGGGGGCATATATACAGCAGAAATAACAAACATTGACACATTTTTCAGTATTATTTTGAAAAGGCCATATAAAATGCTGTTTTTTAAAATTTACATCCATATATTTTAAATAAATTGAGCGGTACATTTACGTTGCCCATCTCTACAGTTTGCGCTATCTTACTCAGTCACAGGCAAAAGCATTTGCTATTTCTCTCTCACACACTCAGCGTAAACCACGTGTTAAAGGAAAATTCCAGATTTGGCGTTACAATAGTGATTCCAAGTGATTCATTAACCTCATATTGCTTGACTTCTATATATCTACTGATAATAGGTACGTAAAATATATCGTTACTACTTTTATATACTGTTTTGTTAACTCAGGGCTGAAAGCCGTAAGCAGAAAAAGTTGACGGGGGTGTTCTCCAAATTATAAGGGGGCTGCGATTTTTATTACAAAACATGATACATACACAACTTATGGCTTGTTTATGCAGCATCATTTAATGATGCTGCATAAACAAAATGCAAAACATTTCAATAAAATTCTATAATGTCAGGTGAGAATCGATATAAATCTTCTGCATTTTATGTCAATTTTATTCGCTGTTTTTTGTATCGAATACGCCATCTGGGTGAATAATTTGAACTAACCAAAGAAGTAATTGTCGTACCTCGTATGGGTTATATAGGCAGATGTCTGCATTTTGTGGGCTGGCCCGACCCGAACCCGCGGGCCGGGTCGGGTTCAAATTATTTCAGCGCGGGTCGGACAGAAGAACTTCTGTGGGGCGATGCGGATCCCGCGGGCTGAACATTTTTTTTGCTGGTTTTGGTCTGTTTTATTTTGCTTCTGGGTTCACTCGTCGCAAGTTTAAATACGTTTCGAATAACTGGCAGGGATTACATATTAAATTGAAAATTATAAATCAACTTTTAAGGGGGAGGGGGCGCAGGATTGTGCTTTGGCCTAGGGCATAGAAATGTGTAAATCCGGCCCTGCAAATACATTAGCCTGCATAACATATGCCCACCGAAGAGAAGGTGTGACTTTACACGAGTCAATCTAATTGGTGTGCACCAGGCCAATTACCAGAGCATTTTCAAAGCAATAGAATGCGTATGTTTGGTTTGAAAATGCTGGCTGAAGTTACTCACAAGAATTTAGCCCTATTCACATAAGAGTAGATTTTCAAAATTGCGCACGCGTCCATGTGCACACAGTTCCAGGCGCATGCACATGGACGCGCCAATTTTATAATGTGCAGAAGGGAAGATTTTAAAATCCCTGCACGCATGTGAGGGCAGCCCGCGACTCGCCCGTGCACAGGAGGAGGGATTTTATAACCTACGCGCAGCAATACAATCGAGCCTCCCCCAGTTCCCTCAGAGTTTGCTCCAATTAAGGAGCGGACCAGGAGGGAACTTTCCTATCCCTAACCCTACCCTTCCTATCTCTTCCCCTCTCCTCCCTGACTCCTAACCTAACTCTACTGATCCATAATTTTTTTTATTTTGTTACTTACTGATCCTCCAGATCAGAAGTAATCTTCGTGCGTCGGCCGGCTGCCAGTGTGCGCTTCTCCGGGACAGCAGCTATTGGCGCTGTCCCGCCCACCCCGCCTCTTTGGAGAGGCCTGGCACCTCGGTGCATAACGGGGGTTACGAGCATGGCTGGGCCCTTCCGAAAATGCGCGTGGTGCACACAAGGCCACACACATAACCCCCGTTATTTACGCAAACGGCTCTTTTAAAATTGGGCCGAAATTACCCTTCCCAAGGCTTGAATCTGCACTTTTTGCAAGAATCTGATTGCATATTTACACCTACTAATATATTTTCCCCAAAAACATGTTAGGCAGAGGGGGATAAGATGCATGGGTTAGGCGATGATGACCTTTCATGGATTACAAACTGACTAAAAGACAGGAAACAGAGAGTAGGATTAAATGGATAATTTTCTCAGTGGAGGGGAGTGGGCAGTTGAATGCCTCAAGGATCTGTATTGGGACCCGTGCTTTTCAATATATTTATAATTGATCTGGAAAGAAATACGACGAGTGAGATAATCAAATTTGCAGATGGAGGAGAAGTCCATTAACTGCTATTAATTAAGTTGACTTAGAAAATAGCCACTGCTATTACTAGCAACCGTAACATGGGATAGAGTTAGTTTTTGGGTACTTGCCAGGTTCTTATGGCCTGGATTGGCCACTTTTGGAGACTGGGTACTGGGCTTGATGGACCGTTGGTCTGACCCAGTATGGCATGTTCTTATGTTCAAATGTTCAAATACTTCAAATATATAAATAGTAAACAAGAAACTTTTCAGTGTACAGGAGGTTCTAGAACCGCGATCTGGATATGAAGTTGAAGAAGGACAGATTCAGGAATAATGTAAGGTTATATTTATTCTTTGAAAGGGTGCATGGAATTGCATTACAGAGGCAAAAATGGCATTGGAAGTTTATGCCTTGGACAGACACAGAGGAGTCATAGATGTGGAGAAGGAAGTGCAGAGTCAATGTCCAATTTGCGTTGGTAGCATTACAGCAAGAAGGGGAAATGGGCAACATATATGAGTCATGTTTTTTTGTATCAGTCATCATATTCCATATATATGTGAAGCCTCCCCCATTCTCATTATTTGCTACTTACCTCATACAGAGCAATTTTGTCCTTTGTCCTCTTTAATGCTGGAGTAATTACATATACAAAAATTAGACTATGGGACAACAGGAGAGTGAGAATGGGGTTGGGTGTAGGACAGCCAACTCTGCTACACAAATACAGTTCATAGGGGTCTTTTTTAAAGGCAAACCACTATACAGTCTCTGGTATCTCAGCACTGTTGGCAATTAGAAAAACCTAAAAACAAAATATTGCTTCTTTTCAGCAAAAAAGCACCACAAAAGAAATACATTTTGGCAGCACAAACAGGCTGTGCAGCAAAGAAATATATGAACCAGTTACCCACACTGGATATCTAGAAATTGCTAGTGTCTCCAGCTCTAACGCCAAATTTTGATTATGTAGATGTGTTAGGTTAGGGCTACAAGATATTAGATATATAGGGGTAGATTTTCAAAGGGTTACGCACGTAATATATATGCGCGTAACCCTTTAAAAAAAATCCTGTGCGCGCCAAGCCTATTTTGCATTGGCTTGGTGGTGCACGCAAGCCCCGGGATGCGCGTATGTCCCGGGGCTTTGAAAAAGGGGTGGGAAGGGCGTGGCGTGGCCGTGGCGCAGGTCCAGGGGGGTTCAGGGGCAGGACCGAGGCTTCCTCCAGAGGCAGGCGTAAATACTTGAAATTTATTTATTTATTTATTTATTTTTATTTATTAACTTTTATTTACCAACATTCGTGCAGCACATCATGCCGGTTTACAAAGAACTCAGGTGGGTGATACAATAAAACAATAAAACAAAAACAATGTACAAAGAATAAACAAAAGTAAAACCATAACGATGTAACCTTGGAACAAAATACTATTCCTTACAATAAGGACACATTAACCGATCATGATCAAAAAATAAATTAAGCCGTAGGGGAATGTTGTTTCTTCTAGGGTATCCATGGGTGGAAATAAGGTAGGGGGGATTTAGGTAGGGGTGGGGGGTGGGTTAGATAGGGGAAGGGAGGGGAAGATGGGGGGAGCGGAAGAAAAGTTCCCGCCGAGGCTGCTGTGATTTCGGAGCGGCCTTGGAGGGAACAGGGAAAGCCATCGGGGCTCCCCTAGGCTCAGTGCGCGGAAGGTGCACAAGTGTGCACCCCCTTGCATGCGCCAACCCTAGATTTTATAACATGCGCGCGGCAGCGCGCACCTGTTATAAATCGGGTGTACATTTGTGCGCGCCAGGTAGTGCACGCAAATGTACCCCGCGCACGCTGGTTTCAAAATCTGCCCCGTAGGGGTAGATTTTCAAAGGGTGAAGCCCGTAACCCCGAAAACCTGCTCCTGCGCGCGCCGAGCCTATTTTGCATAGGCTTAGCGGCGCTCGCAAGCCCCGGGATGCGCGTATGTCCCGGGGCTTTGAAAAAGGGGAGGGAAGGGGGTGGGGGAGTGGGCATGGTGCCGGTCCGGGGGCGGGACCAAGGCCTCCGGCACAGCGGCTGTGCCAGGGGATGGTGCGCCGGCAGCTGTCTGGCGCGCGCAAGATGGCAGGCGTAAAAAGTGAAATAAGGTGGGGGAGGGGGGGATGCGGAAGAAATGTTCCCTCCAGGCCGCTCCGATTTCGGAGCGGCCTTGGAGGGAACAGGGAAAGCCATCAGGGCTCCCCTAGGGCTCAGCGCGCACAGGGTGCACAAGTGTGCACCCCCTTGCGCACGCCAACTCTGGATTTTATAATGTGTGTGGCAGCGTGCGCATGTTATAAAATCGGGTGTACATTTGTGCGCGCCAGGTAGCACGCACAAATGTACCCCCCGCGCGCTTCTTTAAAAATCTACCCCATAGGATCTTCATTTTCAGATTTTATTTTGTTTTTCCTGGGAATTTCTCAGTATTTATTATAACAAAAAAGAAATGGAAGAAAATCAGTGGGAAAAAGACAATTCATTTTTTTCCACTGATTTTCTCATGTTTTTATTTGTTATAATAAATCTTGAGAAATTTCCAGGAAAAATAAAATAAATACTTGAAGACGAAGGTCTCTATATGCATGGTATTCTTCAGGTATTTAACTCCTGATTTTGTTTTACAAACCAGGATAACAAAATACTGGTTACGTCACCTTTGCTAAGAGAGCTAAACATGGAATATATTTTGGTCAGAGTCTTTAGTAAACCCATTAACAGATCAGATTCATCATGGAACAGTTACTTCTACACAGGTAACTGCACAGATATTTAGGTTCATGTTCAGGTCAGGATTCCAGTTTACATAGTTCAGATCCATAAGAACATAACAACATGCCATACTGGGTCAGACCAAGGGTCCATCAAGCCCAGCATCCTGTTTCCAAGAGTGGCCAATCCAGGCCATAAGAACCTGGCAAATACCCATAAACTAAATCTACACCATGCTACTGTTGTTAGTAATAGCAGTGGCTATTTTCTAAGTCAACTTAATTAATAGCAGGTAATGGACTTCTCCTCCAAGAACTTATCCAATCCTTTTTTAAACACAGATATACTAACTGAACTAACCACGTCCTCTGGCAACAAATTCCAGAGTTTAATTGTGTGTTGAGTGAAAAAGAACTTTCTCCGATTAGCGTTAAATGTTCCACATGCTAACTTCAAGGAGTGCCCCCTAGTCTTTCTATTATCTGAAAGACTAAATAACTGATTCACTTCTATCATATCCCCCCTCAACCGTCTCTTCTCCAAGCTGAGAAGTCCTAACCTCTTTAGTCTTTCTTCATAGGGGAGCTGTTCCATTCCGCTTATCATTTTGGTTGCCCTTCTCTGTACCTTCTCCATCGCAATTATATCTTTTTTGAGATGCGGCAACCAGAACTGTACACAGAATTGTACACGTTTATTAACTCCTTCAAAAAAGTGAAGCAGATTTGTGAGGCAAGACTTGCCTTGGGTAAAGCCATGCTGACTTTGTTCCATTAAACCATGTCTTTCTATATGTTCTGTGATTTTGATATTTAGAACACTTTCCACTATTTCTCCTGGCACTGAAGTCAGGCTAACGGGTCTGTAGTTTCCTGGATCGCCCCTGGAGCCCTTTTTACATATTGGGGTTACATTAGTTATCCTCCAGTCTTCAGGTACAATGGATGATTTTAATGATAGGTTACAAATATTTAATAATAGGTCTGAAATTTCATTTTTGAGTTCCTTCAGAACTCTGGGGTGTATATCATCCGATCCAGGTGATTTACTACAAACAGTCTAACTTCAGTTTATTTATTTTTATTTATTTTAATTTATATTCCACTTTACACACATTTTTCAGTGCTTCACATTCAGGTACTGTAGGTATTTCCCTATCCCCAGAGTGTTTACAGTCTAAGTTTGTACCTGAGGCAATGAAGGGTAAAGTGACTTGTCCAAGGTCACAAGGAGTGACAGCGGAACTCGAACCCTTGTCTCCTGGTTTATAGCCCACTGCTCTAAGCACTAGGCTACTCCTCCACTCCAGCACAAGGGGAATGGTACCCCACAATCCCCCAATCAATTGAAGCAAATCCTGGTTGGCACAGCACATACTCACACCTATGCCAGCTCCTTAGCTTGTCACAGGTCACATCCTCCCTCTGACTCAATCCTCTCCTCTGTTCTCGTAGCCCATGTACCCTTTCTCAATCCGTCTCATCCCCTCAGTTTCTCTCCTACTCTCCTAGTCAGAATTCCTTCTTTCAGTTCCTCTCCCAGACCTTCCTTTTACATATATTTCCAATTGCTAGCTAGCTTTCTCTGTCCTGCATTCTCAGCCTTTCTCTCAGCCCACCTCCTTCCAGCGCCATAGCTCCTCTCATGGGCCCTTGCTATCAGGGCCCTCTGCTTACTATTAAAAATAAACACACTAACTACTGCTTACTAGCTGCCTTACTGACTATTTAAAAATACAAACAGTCTAACTTCTGTTTATTCACTGCTTTACTGACTATTAAAAGCACAAACACACAAAATAATATTCCCAAAATAATATTCCCAAAAAAGAAACTGTCCCAAGCAAAAACTTACTGATTCCTTTCAGCCACCAGCAAGGTGATCCTCTCCTTTCCATGCTCTAGGATACTCTCACAGAAATACAAGGTTCTCATATAAAAAGCAACTTATGCACATAACTGTTGGCTTGCCTTGGAATGCCTTAGACCGCCTAAAACTGCACAAAACCTAAAGGGGCAGATTTTAAAACATACGTGCAAATTGCGTGTGCCGAGCCCTCGGGTAGCTCCTCTGGCTTTCCCCGTTCCCTCTGAGGCCGCTCTGAAATCGGAGTAGCCTCAGAGGGAACTTTCCTTCTCCCCCCCACCTTCCTCTCCCTTCACCTCCCTTTACCTTTGCAGGCAGTTACGCCAGAGGCAGGCGTAACTTGCGTGCGCCAGCCAACTGCCTGCGCGCGATCCCCCTGTGCCAGAGTCCTCAGCCAAGCATCCTGGACCACCCAGCCACGCCCCTGGACCGCCATGCCACACCCCCAGACTGTCTGCACAGCCCCTGTCCCGCCCCCTGCCCACCCATTCAGAAAAGCCCCAGGACATACGCGCATCCCGGGGCTTTACGCGCTCTGCTGGGCCTTTTGAAAATAGGCCTGGCGCGCATAATCCCCCTATGCGCGTAAATCTTTGAAAATCTGGCCCAAAGTATGCACAAACTTTCAATGTTTATAAAATAGTGATGATAACCATACAGGCTACTTACATGCGTATAGGCTCATTTTTATGCATGTAACTCTGAAAATTCACCTTTACAATTTCAGCTGAAAATTCAAATGCATTTAGGACCTAAAACATAGGTACTCAAATTTAGGCCTGCCATTTATTTGCTAGATTTAGGCACCTAAGGCCTGGATTTTCTAAGGTCACAGACCTTAGAAAATCCGGTGGTATCGGGGGGGCGGGGTGACGAAGCAGGGGGCGGGCCTGCGAAAGCCGGCAGTGATTGCACCTCCGCGGTGCAATCGCTGCCGGCTTTTGCACCCAATAGCACCATCGTAAAAGGTCTTCGCGGCATCCACCCTGACTCCTCCCTTTTCGGAGCGTTTATTTTTCTGATTGTTGTAGTTGTACACTGCATAGAATATTGGATATTATGGTCTTTAAATTTTATAAATAACGGATGCTCGGAGAGATTAAGGTCACAGCAGAAAAAAAATAAATGAATTCTTTGATTTGGCCTTCACTGCAGAAGATTTTGGGGAGATGCCTACACTGTAGCCATTCCTTGTAGGTGATGAGTCAAATGAATTGAAGCAAATCAGTGTGAATCTGGAAAAAAAAAATCTATGACAACTTGATAAACCAAATTTTAACAAATTATCAGGACTGATGCTATTTTCTCCAACATTCTGAAGGAATTCAAATATGCAACTGCAGACCTGCTACTGGTAATCTGGAATTTATCATTAAAATCTGCAATTCGACCTGAGAACTGGAGGATAGGCAATGTAATGCCAGTCATTTTAAAGGGCTCCAAGAGGGACCCAGGAGACTAGTGAGCATGACATTGGTGTTGGGCAAAATGGTGGAAATGAGTTGCGGAGGGGCCTAGTGGTTAGAGCAGCAGGCTGTGAACCAGGGTTTAAATTTTGCTTCTCTTACTGGCACGCCTTATAACCTTGGGCAAGTCACTTCACCTTCCATTGCCTCAGGTACCAACTAAGAGGCCGATGCTATGTCGTGCACTGAGTGTAGCGCACAGGCTAATGAACTTTTGGACGCATGTTTTGGAAGCGCTAGGTTAATACCCGATGCAATAAGGGGATTAGCACATCCAAAAAGTGCTTCAATACCACAAAATACTCTTTTTCTGTGGTTCCACCTACTTAGTATCATCCTGATTCTAAATAGGAGGAACCACAGGAAGCAGCATGAAAAAAAAATTTTGCCTGGCGGTCAGGTTAGGAAAAACAGTAACCCATTAATTGAGCATCTGTTTTCCTAAATCATGGCTGTGAGTGAGTTAGGAAAATGCACACTCGTTAATTGAACGTCCTTTTTCCTAACCAGTGCACAGCCACTTCTCCTGGGCACCCGATGCAATGGACACGCTAGGGACACCCAATTGATCCCTAGTGTGTCATTTTTAGCACGACCCCTCATTTAAATAATGCATTACGCGCTCAGAAGAGGTGGCTGGGCACATGTTAGGAGAGCGGGCGCTCAATCATGAGTGCCTGTTTTATGTGAGCTGCATTGGCCTGTAAGATTGCAAGCCATCTGGGGAGCAGGGAAATACCTACCTTACCTCAATGTAACTCGTTTTGTGCTTAGGGTTGGACTGGAGACTAATCAAATACAAATCCAGAATTACTGAGCATATGGATAGACATGGCTTAATGAAGAGTCAGTGTGGGTTTAGCAAAGGAAAGTCATGCCTTTCTAATCTATTAGATTTCTTTGACAGTGTAAATAAACACATGGATAAGAGAGAGCTGGTTTACATAATTTATCTGGATTTTCAGAAAGAGATAATCCTGAGAATATTAAAAAATCATGGGAGTGGGGGCAATATCCTATTATGGATTGGCAACTGGTTAAAAGGTAGGAAAACTGACCCTGTTACCTAATGAAGAAATGTGAATAGTAGAAATCCCCAGGGATTATTTGTGGGACTGGTGCTGTTTTGTGTATTAATTAATGATTGGGAAAAGGAAGCAGAGAGTGATGTCATCAGATTTGCAGATGACACAAAATTATTCAAAGTAGATAAAACACAAGCAGATAGTGATGTCTTGCAGAAGGGCTTGGGAAGCTGGGAATCAAAATGGCAGATAAAATTTAATGTTGACAAGTACAAAACGATGGACACTGGGAAAAATAATCCTATGAGGGCAATTTTGAAAGTCTGCAGGGTAATCAATATAGTGACCTTTTTCTTTGCTGAAAGTGTATTGAGTTAGAGTGGAAAAACCGTGTGTCTCTGTTGTGTACCTGATTACATCACATCAATGACATTGGCTGCAGATAAGAGGAAAATCACTACGGCATTTAAATATAATTTGAGGCTGCCGATGACCATCCAGTTTGCTACAGAGTCTCTAATCGTATAAAGGAATGCTATGAGAAAAGACTGGGGTTTTATGGTTTGGTTTTTCAATGTGGGGTGGGAAGACAATTCGTTTGAAAGGCATCGCCTCATCTTTCCTGTTGCCAGTTCCACGACCTGCTGTGAATGTTAAGTAAATATAATTAAAGTCGTCTCAAATTTGATGTGAACATTAAAACATGATGCTATACAAGTGTGGTGTTTACCTTGTCCCCATTGTGCTATGTTGAGCTCTGCCCTAGGTTTATCTGTGTTCTGCTGGGCTGTGTGTACGCTGAGCTGCAAGATGCTATTTCTCTGCTGAGTGGTGCTGGGATGTGCTAAAGTGTTTCTGAGCTGTGCTCTGCTTTGGATTTTACTAACAGAGTAACATGATAACATAGTAGGTGATGGAAGAAAAAAGACAAATCGTCCCATCCAGTCTGCCTAGCTATTTCTGTCGCCAAGGATATATTTAATTGAATTTGCAAATTTATATTCTGCCTTTCACAAGAAAATGCAGACAAAGCAGATTATGCATTAACACACAAATAACATAAAGAAAACAAAATATATACTCTACATCAAGAATACCCCAAGATGCAATTAACGGGCAAATAGCCTAACACATTTAAAATCATCTGAAATTACCAAAATCCTCAAAATCATTCTAACCATAAATCCAGATCAGTACAAACGGTCCCTCCATCGTTCTTTCTCACTGACCTCAATAATTCTGCTCCCCCACCAAACGGCCATGTTTTTTAAGGCCTTCTGATGAAAATTTAATATAATATCCCAGCTGCCCACTGAAGAATCATGACACCTTGTAGGCTTATCATTCCTCATCCAGTCAGATTTTGTTCCCCTCCCCCCCCAGTCCCTCACCTGGTAAATGATCATACAGGATTTCATACTAAACCCAGCTCCCCCCTCCCCCACACCCCCTCAGTCCAGAATCCCAGACAGATCCTTTCACCCACAAACCATAGCACAGCACAGGGATACGTAATGACCCTGTCTACAGCCTTATATGCTCAAAGCACATTGCAGCTCAGCAATAGCTAGGAAAGCTAGAAGTAAAAAACTGCTCATGAGCATCATTAGGTATCCCTGTACTGGGCGAGTTTGAGCTTTGCACACAAAAGGCACTGACTGGCATCCTGGACTGTGCTGAGCTCTGTACAGAAGGCTCTGGATGGGGAACAAGACTGTCTCTTTACTTTCAGTGTAGGAAATATATTCCTTCTCCAGGCACAGAGCTTTCCTTACAGCTGTCAGCATAGATATGATTCTAGCCCAACTTTTTTTTTTTTTGCTATTAATTTATGTGTATATGTGTGTCAGAAATGCATATTGGTTTTTTTTTTTATATCATGTTAACCATAGCTGCCAGTTTGTATAAAAATACATATACGGCATATATCTGTGGGAGGGGTCTGATAGACAAGATGTATATATTTTAAAGTGCAGAAGTACACAATGGGGATGTGCTGTAAAAACCCCTGTATATACCCAAAACAGCCTAATTGTGTGTAGATATATATATACAGTGATTTGGTTGTTTATTGTTACCAGTCATTATGGGGGCAATGATGTTTACATATATAAAAATGCATTTTGTTCATTGTACCGGCCCCAGCCCTTCGTATGAGGGTAAAAAAACATGTGTGGTTTCACAGCACACATACTTTTACATGTGCAAAAACACGGGTGGAGTTAAGTCAGAGGGGCAAAAGTGTGCTGGAGATTTCATTTCCATGCAGGTGCAAAGGACACACAGGTACAAATGCAGTCGCACTGTGCCCGCTGGCCGTGAGGAGTTTCCCTCTGAAAATAAGCTTGCAGTCCCGTGGGTACAGAGTGCCAGCAGGACTGCAGCCTCTGCAGAAAGACCCCCAGAATGCCCTCTGCACATGTTAGAAATGCATAGAAAAATTAACAATTGTCTATATAGAAAACCATACAGGAGCTTCCTATATCCTTTGTACATCTTGATATTAATATGTCTGTATTACTGACACATATCTTTTCCCATTCCTAATTTCAGAACATGCATATTGACACATTCTCTATTTACCCACCTCACGTGTGTAGCCTGTTCTTGCTGCTGCCTCCTGCTTTGTAACAGATAGATGCTCTTGGCTCCTCCGTAGACAGCAGTGCTGTTATTGTTATCTCAGCCTGCAGTCCCTGCAGTAGCAATAAAGCATAAAGCTAGTGAGCTCCTCCCACCAGAGCTCACTACCGAGGAATCTGAAATGAGTAGCGAGGAAGGACTGTGTGATGCAGGAAGGCCTTAAACACTGCCAGCCATCCCCTTTAACTATCACACTAAATTGTGTAGCTCAAACTCTGACACACACAGAGTCATTCATTGAGGTCTGTATGCATCAGTAGTAGGCAGAACACATTGCTTACAGCTTACTCACTTTATCGGAGTCATTTACTTGAGTATGCATTTTTTAATTGAGAATTATATAATATTCCTTTAACTCTAGTGATGTTATAATGCGTGAGTCCTGTGACTGAGGTTTTGTAGGGGATGAGGGAATTCCACGTCTGAGATGTCTGTGATGCTGTAATAAGTCCTGGGACTGAATTCCTGTTGTGAGGGATTGTCAAGCCTACAATAGGTGTTCAGGGAATCTTCCAACAGGATAGTCAGACCTCTGTTTGTACAGTGCCAGTCTTGCATGCAAGGTCATTTTGGTGATACTCCTTCCACTTCAAGCACTTACCTCTCTACTGCTGTTTTTAAAGCACTTTTTAAAACAGTTTTCTAAGGTCATGTGATGTGTTGAGAGCAAATGTATATATGCCTCAAATCTTTTTTAAATACATTTCTACAACTAAAATCATTACCCTAAGAGCGTTTCCTGTTTTTTGTGCAAAAAGCTGAATAATATACCATCAACACTTTATTGCTTTTGGATCTGTCATGTCCTCAAGATCGCTGCTTAAGGAGAAAGAGAAGGCCAGGCTGATCGACCCCCCCCCCCTCCCCAAAATGGCAGAGGCTGTAGAAGCGCCCCCGCCAGTGACATCAGAGACTGCAGTGAGTGAAGTTGCCCAAGAGGTTGTGTTGCTGTTGGAGGAGTAATTTGAAAAGATATATGAGAAATGTGATGAAATCCATACTTATTTCTCTGATGTTAAGAAGTTACTTCAGGAGATGGAATCCCCTTTAGGGGATGTGGAAGACTGCATACAGAAGTTAGAGACCAAGATACAGATGATCCAAACAGTAGTAAACAGATCTGAAGGTAAAACTTGATGACCTTGAGAATAGGTCACAAAGAAACAATTTACATTTTATTGGCCTACATGAAACTCTTACAGGCGCTGAATTATGGTCCCCTGAGATTCAAGACAGCACACAGACTAGTCGAGTATGGAACATCCAGAACTAGGTCTTGGCCTGAAACTGCAAAAATACTGAACTTTGCACACAAATCGGAGATTATGCAGACATATCGGAAGGCTGGATCTTTGAAGGACGTGGGTAACAAGATTTTGCTTTTTCAAGATTATTCCACAACGGTAGCTGCTCAATGAAAAGCTTTTTCCCCCAACATGTGCAAAATTGATGAAGAAAGTGATCTACTTTACCTTGAAATTCCCTGTCAGATTGTGGCTGACCTACCAGAATCGACCTATGATATGTGAATCTGTGGAAGCGGCACAAATTTTTCTCATTACTCTGAGTGGGGAACAATAAGTAGAGAGTTTTTTTCTATGATGCTGTTCTATGGCTGACACCTATGGCAAATCTGCTCCAGATTTGATATTTTGACCTTATTTTCTCTGCTACATCTGGCAACTGGTTCCTATGATGTGTTTTCCTCATTTTGAGTCGCACGCCTGGAAGTGTGTAATGAAAACTCAATGGTAGATTGGAGTCTTGGCTTCTGTCCTTTTTTCCCAGTGTGAATATGTATAGCTAAAATGGAGATACCATGCAGTGTTGTTCAAGTTATGCTAGTATTACACTTCTTACCCCACACTGTTCTTGCTATTTTTTTATCTTTATCCTTGAGTGATTGCTAGACATACATATGGATTATTTCATCTTTGAAGTGAGCCACCTTCCAAGCTTCAGGCATTGGATGGACTTAACTGGAGTACATCCTCAGTCTTCACTTCCCTTTTTCATCTTCCAGGGGTTCAAGAATAAATTTGCTGTATGTATGGATAACCTGGTTTTTCATAGGGGCTGAAATCATTATTTGTTGGTGTCATGAGGCTGTGAGTTTTGCAGTTGAAATCACGGCTAATCTGATACTCATCAAAACTATATTTGCCTTAGTTTGCTTGGCATGGATGTGTTCCGAAACCTTTTTCTTTTTTCTTTCTCTTTTGAGTGTGGGATATACGTTAAGGACCACAATTACAGTACGTCATAAGAACATAAGAAGTTGCCATACTGGGTCAGACCGAGGGTCCATCAAGCCCAGCATCCTGTTTCCAACAGTGGCCAATCCAAGTTACAAGTACCTAGCAAGTACCCAAAAATTAAATAGATCCTATGCTATTAATGCCAGTAGTACCTGTGGCTATTCCCTAAGTCAATTTGATTAATAGCATTTTATGGACTTCTCCTCCAAGAGTTTATCCAAACCTTCCTTTAAACCCAGTTACACTAATTGCCCTAAACACATCTTTGGCAACAAATTCCAGAGCTTAATTATCCATTGAGTGAAAAAGATTTCCCCGATTTGTTTTAAATGTGCTACTTGCTAACTTTATGGATTGCCCCCTAGTCCTTCTATTATCTGAAAGAGTAAATAACTGATTCACATTCACCCATTCTAGTCCTCTCATGATTTTATAGTCCTCTATCATATCCCCCCTCAACCGTCTCTTCTCCAAGCTGAACAGCCCTAACTCTTTAGCCTTTCCTCAGAGGGGAGCAGTTCTATCCCCTTTTTCATTTTAATTGCTCTTCTCTGTACCTTCTCCAGTGCAAATATATCTTTTTTGAGATGCGGGACCAGAACTGTACACAGTATTCAAGGTGAGGTCTGACCATGGAGCGATACAGAGGCATTAGGACATTCTCTGTTTTATGTTCAAAATTTTTTTTTAACTTTATTTTTATTTGCATTTCAGATTTATAAAGACAGCAATAGCATGCCTCAGAAACATAGAATGGAATACAAGTCACAATAAAACAGAAAATATTAATCCCTAATTTCATGGTACCCTGAAATTAGGGAGAGAATCAAAACATATAAGGGCGATATGTAACAAATCTAAAAACGAAAGTAAAAAGGGGAGGCAGATTACAATTCAATCTATGGCTACTGCTTGGTTGACATCACCAGAGCGTTGATAAGAGTTCAAGAAAAAAACTAATTGAGAAGGTTAAAAAAAACGTTAACAAGTATTATTAATATTCATCACACATTTACAAGGAAATCTAATAGTAATCTGGGCACCCATCTGTCTTGCACGAGGACAGAGGGCTAGAAATTTCTTCAGATGCTGTTGCGTAACTGGATATATCTGGATATATCCAGACCTTTTGACCCAAATAAAGAAAATCTCTATTTCAGAAAAAAAGCTTTAAAACAGAATCTCGATTAGAGGAAAAAACAAGAGAGTTCCCCTTCTTTCAACCTGGGCATCAGATGTTTCTAAAAGTTCAGAAATATTAACAGAAACAGATGCATCTCTTTCCTGTTTTGTAAATGCCAAAAAGAAAACTTTGAGATAGGTGGTATTGCTTCAGGTGAAAAATGAAGTACCTCTAGTAAGTAATTTCTAAATTGTTCTCTTGGAGCTACAATTTTACACTTAGGAAAATTTAGTACGCTCAAATTTAAATATCGTGAGGAATTTTCTAAATTTTCCACCCTTTTAGAAATAGTAAATTCACCTTGAACTAGGCCATTCTTAACAGCTTGTATTTGAGTCACTTTAGTATCTAGTTCATCTAATCTAATTGTATGGGTGGAAACAAGAAGATTCAAAGAGAAAACTTGATTCTGAGTTTCTTTCATAACCATTGTAAGTGTGACAATTGAATGTTCCAGAGAGAGAAGAGCATTTCAAACTGTATCCAGAGTAACGAAAGTGGGTTTATCCAAAAGAGGTTGTGAGGAAAAGGTTACAAAGGAAGTACGATGAATATCTCCAACAACGCTCTAGATTGCAGACTCTCTCGCAGGGGAGGTGGAAGCCATGGTGGTAAAACTGCGATATTCCACCTCCGAACTCGATGGTATAACATCTAGTAGCGACAAAGATGGCATATCAATATCACTGGGATCACAAGACACAGAATAAGCAGAGGGACCGGCCTCAGGAGCTGCCGCTTCTGAAGATGCCGTCTGTCCGAGCGACACACCCAATCTCTCAGCAGCAAGGTATGTAGCGGGGAGGGAGTAGCCGGTGCTCCGGGGCTAAGCGATGTTTCGTCCAGGGACGCCGGTGCTCGCTCAACACCAGCGTTCACAGCAGACCCGCCAAAAGGAGCAAGAGAATCTGTAGTTGTACAGAAGCCTTCAATACTCGTCTGAATCAGAGTAGGCTGAGTTGGGGCCAAGGCAACCTCTCTCACTCTCTCTTTCCTCTTAGTGTGTGGCATGGCAATAGGATACAGCAACAAAGGCAAAGAAACATGGAGCTTCAGTCACAGCATCTTCCCCTCACGGTGCCATCTTGATTTCTCCAGAGAGATGTTCAAAATTTTTTATTGCATTTCAAACCTTGAAAAACATATGACACATTGGGGCAGATTTTCAAAGGGTTACGCGCGTAACTCTGAAAACCTGCTCCTGCGCGCGCTGAGACTATTTTGCATAGGCTCGGTGGCACGTGCAAGCCCCAGGATGCGCATATGTCCCGGGGCTTTGAAAAAGGGGCGGAAAGGGGGGTGGGGCGCTGGTATGGGGGCGGTCCGGGGCGGTCCTGGGTCCTCCGGCACAGCGGCCGTGCCGGGGGATGGCGCACCAGCAGCCAGCCGGCACACGCAAGTTACGCCTGCCCCCTGAAATAAAGGTGGGGGGGATTTAGGTAGGGCTGGGGGTGGGTGGGGGGGGAGCGGAAGGAAAGTTCCCTCTGAGGCCACTCTGATTTCGGAATGGCCTCGGAGGGAACGGGGAAAGCCATCGGGGATACCCTAGGGCTCAGCGCACGCAAGGTGCACAAGTGTGCACGTCCCTTGCGCGCCGACCACGGATTTTATAACATGCGCGCGGCTGCACGCACATGTTATACAATCGGGCATACATTTGTGGACGCCGGGTAGCGCGCACAAATGTATGCTGCGCGCGCAGGTTATAAAATCTGCCCCATTGAATTTACAACCCGCTAGTGAGATGTTTCTTCACACCACCAGGTTACCAACAAACAGGAAAGAAATACAGTTTTTCCATTTAATCCTCTGAAAACCCATTCCCACCTTCATATCAGGAGCTTTCACAATAATACTTTAGTGCTATTTCCACTTCCAATTTGATTCTGCATACTATGAAATGGCCGTGTCGGCATATCGCTTACAATCAAATTCCTTGCATGTGGGGGCAAAGAATTTAAGTAAACCTCCCACTTCCTCTCAAAATCCCGTTTCTTTCGAAACCACTCTATTTTTTCAATATATTTGTCCAACATACAGGTTTGGTGAACCAGGTTTCTCAACTGTGTCAAGGTAGGTGGATCAGAAGACAGCCATTTCTGTAAAATACATTTTTTCGCTAACAAAATTGACAACCTACCCTACCTTTTAGTATATTTATTAGGAAAGTTAATACTCCTCAGGTCATCATATAAACAAATATTGACCGTCATCGGGAATACTATTCCACATAACCTAGAAAGATATCCTTGAACCTTTCTCCAAAATTTTTGGAGAGTAATGCATGGCCAGAACTGATGATCCAGAGTGCTTTCCTCCTCACCACACTTCCAACAGTACCCCGAATCTATAATACCTAATCGGCTAGCTGCTTTGGTTGACATGTAAATCTTTGCAGAAATTTGAACAGGGTTTCCTTAAGAGTAACAGTAATAGAGAATGCATGCGCCTGTGTGAAACATCCAGCATAATATGCTGAAGTCAGTTTTGTCCCCAGTTCTCTATTCCAACCCTCAAATCCTGGCATGGTATTTTGCTTACGTAAGACTTTATACCAGAAAGAAACTGTGTGCCTGCTCAGATCTTTTAAATCTAAGAAATCAGATAAGAGCTCCCTAGATGGGTTGTTGGGAGATAGGTAAAGATAGGGAAGAAACATAATGTCTGACCTGCAGGTAAGCATAGAATTGCCTAGAATTCAAATCAAATTCTTCTTGAAGAGATTGAAACGATTGCATTTGGTTCTTCTCATTAACCAGCTGAGAGACAGTTTGAAAGTCCCTGTCATGCCAACTCCTAAACACTTCATTCTGTATTCCATGGCTGAAATCTTTATTTCCTAAATTAGGTAAATAATGTGAAACCTGAGATTTCAATCCTAATTTTTTTTTTTACAAAACCATCTCCATACTTTCAGTATAGGTTCTATTAACACACTACCCTGAAGATGCATTGGCAAGATATATTTTGTTTTGTAGAAATTATATCAAAGTTCCAACGGCTTGACTTTAGCTTTTTTAATGTTTAACGGTATATAATAACGTGTCCATAATCCAATCATCAATATGTCTTAAATTACATGCCCGCTACTCACTCCTTGCCTTGGCAACAGGTCTCCACGCTAGTCATGTGCTCCGTTGTCCGTTCCTGTTCTTGACTTCGTCCTGGTTCCTGTTCCTAACTCCGTTCCTGGTTCCTACCTAGCCTCTGCCTTGGACTGATTATTGGCTTTGACCCTTGCTTCGTTGGACTTCACTCAGGACTGATTTCTGGCTTTGACCTTTGCTCTGCTGTACCTTGCCTAGCACTGCCGCCTGCCCCAACTCCAGCCTGTTCCTGACCTTGCCTCTGGACTTGGCCTTGTTAAGCTTCGTCCTTGTACTGCCCAGGCGTCACCTATTCTTGCACTCTGATCCGTGCTTGCCGCCCGGTCCTCTGGACTCCTGCCTCGTCCGGACCTGTCTATTTCCCTCCAATACCTCTGCTGGTCCCTGGCTGCCTACTTCGAACACCTACTGGGATTCATCTGACGGAGGCTCGCCTAAGACCAGCCGGCCCCAGAACCCAAGGGCGCAATCTGTGGGGAACGAGGGCTGGTATTGGCGAAGCTCCAGTCAGCCTCCATCTCCCGGTCTGCTCTGCCTCCCGACGGTGGGGACCCGTGGGGCTTGTCCTACGGGTAGCATCAGCCCCACCTCGGGTAAAGAGTCCACCACCAGTGCAACACCCAACTGATGAACTCCTTGTAAGTCTATTATCACTGGTGTGTGATCCATTACCTTCAACGGTCCTACATCCACTTTCAACACCTTGGCAAAGTCATTAACCCTCATTAGTATGTACTCAATCCTAGAACCCATCCCATGCACCTTAGATTATATGAGTATATTCAATAACCATAGGATGGAGTGTTCCCCCAACATCCACTAGCCCCAAACTATTACAGAAATAAGATACTCCTCATGTCATCTTGTCCCACCTTCCCATATATCCTGATGACCAGCCTCTTGCCGGATCTAGCACACAATTATCGTCGTCTCCTACCAAAAAAGTACTTTGGACATTTTTGGCTATTAATTTTGCTTTGTGAAAAAATTATGTTGATACACATTATGGGTATATGTTGCAAATGATGAAGATTTGCTCCCGCACCTTCCCAATAACTATAAGATATCTTCCTTCCCCGTCTGTTGTCACCTGCTCAACTTGAAATGAGATTTGCTTTCCAATTAATATCACTACTGCAGCTACCCTGGTCGAAGATTACGTTGAAAACACTTGTCCCACTTATATTCTATGTAGCTTCAGGTGTTCTGTTTGGTCTAATTTAGTTTCCTGCAATAGGGCAATATGTACTTTATGGTGCTGTAGTGATTGTAATATTTTATAACTTTCAAAAACAGAGCCTATACCAGAAATGTTCCATGACCAGTATCTAAGATGTGTATGATTCATATATGCTCAATACATTGGAAAAACTGTCCAATCAGGATTTGCATCATTAAAGAGCTGGACCTCCCAGCCTAGATCCAAGGTCACTGAAAACAGCACATTCCTTATCATAGTAGTGCCCAATAATTCAGTGTACCTTACCCCCCCCCCCCACCCTTTCTTTATTACCTCTGTCAACTTTAGAACCTATACCCTGCATATTTTCCATAATTCCCCTCCCCCTCCCACTACCCTCTATAGTTTGTCTGAAAACTCCCACCAACCATCATCACTAACACTCTCTCCATCCTAGCAGAGCTGGAGACAACTGTGTGTGTATTTAGGTGCAGCCCCCGGAACAACCCCCCCCCCCTAATTAGAACTCGATGAGCTATCCTAATGTGGAATGTGACAAACTCTGTTGGCAGTTGCATTTAGTCACCCAACATATCAGATTTACATTTATAAAATATAGATACATCAAAAGTTCTATGCCATCGTATACAACAAGAATTTTACCATGAACTTGTGATGCCAACGTATTACAAATTCGTATAACTGCGTATAAAGAAAGGAAAAGAGTGCCCGATTATGGCACACATTCCAGAAATTCCTGTAGACAATGACCGCTACCGGTACCTCCTCAGCTTATCATAAAACTGTTTGGAACAAAAGCAGAGCATGGGAATCTTAGTTTTCCACACGTTCAGTGACCTTCCACAAAAGATGTAAAAGGCGAAGGAGAGGTACAGTAAAATCCCGATCAGCTAATTCTCCACTTTTGCAAAGAAAGACTCTCGGGGCCGGATTTTAAAAAGGTTACGCGCTTAAATTGTCATACGCGCGCCGGGCCTATTTTAAAAAGGCCCGGCGACGCGCGTAAAGCCCTGGGACATGTGTAAGTCTCAGGGCTTTACAATAGGGGCTGATCAGGGGTGGGGCATGGGCGGGGTGGTCCGAGGGCAGGGCAGGGGCAGGGCCAGAGGCATCCGACAGAGCAGCCATTTCCGCTGTGTCGGAGGATCGCGTGCTGGCAGCCTGCCGGGGCACGCAATTTGCGCCTGCCCAGAGGTAGGCGCAAAAGGTAAAATAAAAATTTGGGGGGGGTTAGAGTAGGATTGGGGGGAAAGGTTAGGGGAAGGGGTGGGAAGGTCAGGATAGGGGGGAGGGAACGGGGGAAGGCAGCGTGGCTCGGTGCATGCAAGGTGCCCAATTGTGCACCCCCTTGTGCGCGGCGACCCCTGATTTCATAACATGCGCGCGCCTGCGTGCGCATGTTATAAAATTGGGCATACATGTGTGTGCGCCGGGTAGTGCGCGCACATGTAGGCCACACGCGCTTCTTTTAAAATGTACCCCTCAATGGGGAGATGCCACCATGTCAGTTGCATCTTCCTCACCTCTGAAATAAGTAACTTAGATTAAACAACTGTGACCGTCCCTGTGTTTCATTGTATTTTAATCCAATGAATCCACAAAACGTGTAGCTGCTGCGACTTCTTCAACAGCTGGTTTGTACCTGCACGCCAGACCCTTAAGTATGCTGGGAATTATGTCCTGGGGCTTTATGCGCGTCGCGGGGCCTTTTTTTTGTGCCAACTTCAAGCGGAGCGACACAAATTCCCTGCGAAGACTCAAAACTTTTATTGAATAGTCTTGGAAAATTCTTATTTTGTGATTATTATAGTGAATCTGTGAGATCTTTCAATATGCCATTAGTATTTATTGTTTTTGGAAGTGCATGATCACTACTCTTGGCCAGGTATCCAAGTCCTTCCTAAGGCCCACGTAATGCGCTCTTTCAATCTGAATGGGGCCTACCACTCAGGTGGATTCCGCGTATCTGTTAGCTACCTCATCAAGCAATTCACCAGCTTTTGATCCTCAAGAGATTCATCCAGACCCACAATCCGCAGAATGTTAGCAGTGAGCGATTCTCTAGATCATTGATCTTTTCTTCATGTACCTTATCTAGGGCCTCTAGTTTATGTAGTTTGCCGGTTGTCATTGCCGCATCGTCTTCTATAACAATTATTTGCCCCTTCTACATATCCAAACATTGTCCGAATTTGGTAAGCAAAGCTTTCAAATCATTTATTGGCTCAGCAATAGCATCTAACTTAATAGCAATTCCTTCAATAGCCATAGCAGTAGAATCACTGCCCACCCTATTACTCACATTGTTAGGCAGGCATTTCTCCTTCTCTGCAGCCATTTTCTACCCAGCTGGCATAACTTTCTTTTCTCTTTTCTCGGTATTTTAGCTGGCATAGGACCCGGGGATTTTTGCATATAATAGTCTATGGACATAAATTCACTGGTGAAACTGGTGAAACAAAATCGCTTTCCCAAAGACCTTAAAACCGCAGATGGGGGAGAATTACCAGGTAACAGTGCCCAGAGCTCCGAAATACTCCATTTTATTCACCATTCCCTTCCTAATAATTCCCAATATTTTGTTTGCTTTTTTGACTGTCATAGCACAATGAACTGATGATTTCAATGTATTATCCACTATGATGCCTAGATCTTTTTCCTGGGTCATAACTCCTAAAATGGAAACTAACATTGTGTAACTACAGCATGGGTTATTTTTTCCCCTATATGCATCATAAGAACATAAGATATGCCATACTGGGTCAGACCAAGGATCCATCAAGCCCAGTATCCTGTTTCCAGCAGTGGCCAATCCAAGACACAACTGCCAGGCAAGTACCCAAACATTACATTAATCCCATGCTATTAATGCCGGCAACAAGCAGTGGCTATTCCCTATTGATTGCAGAGGTCCAGGGCTGCAGAGAGGCAACGGAGTACTCAGGCAATGTAGAGGTCAAACCAGGTTAGCAATCCGAAGGAGAAACGAAGGAACAGGAACACAGAACAAGGAAACAGAAACAAAGGCAATCAGGATCGGGAACCAGGAACTGAAGAGGCAACGAGTACTTGACTAGCGAGGGGACCTAATGCAAAGGCAATTTCAGAGAGCGGAGCCCGGGCTTATATACCGGAGCTCTGTCGACATCATCATCCTATGCCGTGGCAAGGTTCCCGCCGCGGGCCCTATTTAAGGAATAGCTGTGCGCCTGTGCACCCCTAGGGAGGGGCGCGGTGCTGATCGGGATGGCGTCTCTCCGCGGGCCATGCAGAGAGGCCTGATGCGGAACTTCAGGAGCTGCAACAGAGCTGGAGGCCCCAGGGACGGCCCGAGGACGGAGCCGGTGGCCTACAGCCGCCAGAGACGAGGGACCAGATGCTGGATCACTTTGAAAGAGATGAGGGGGCCGAGCCACGGGTCTGCTTCGGCCGGTGTGCATAACAGTACCCCCCCTCTACGCCCCCCCTAGGAGGGCTGGGTTTGCCCAGATGGGCTAGATGAAACTGGAGGAGGAGTTTCTTATCCAGGATGTTACAGGCTGGCTCCCACAAATTTTCGTCAGGGCCGTAACCCTCCCAGGAAAGGAGGTATTCCCACCGGCGGCCCCTAAAGTGGACATAAAGGACTTTGTGGACCTTATAAGTGGTGTCTGTCTCCGCGACCAGCGGAGGAGGTGCAGGAGCCTTTCGTAAAGGCCAGAATAGGACCACAGGTTTTAGGAGTGATACATGAAACGTATTGTGGATTCCCAATGTAAGCAGCAGCCGGAGTTGGTAAGTTACCGGTCCGACATGACAAATGATTGGAAAAGGTCCAATGGCTGTCAGCAGATCTCTTGGCCCAGGAAGCGACTTGGCGTAAGCGAAGATTCGTCTGGTTCCAAAGTGCCTTGAGGGCATCGGCAGTAGCTTGCGCAGTAGGAGAAGACACTGACAATGGTATGGGTAGCGGTGGTCGTGGTTGTTTCTCGTAAACGATGGAAAAGGGTGATGTACCTATGGCAGCGGCAAAGTGGGAGTTGTGGGAGAACTCCGCCCAAGGAAGAAGCTCCAACCAATTGTCATGATGATCGTTTATATATGTGCGGAGGAAGGACTTCAAGGAGTGGTTTGTACGTTCGGCTTGTCCATTGGCTTGAGGATGGTATGCTGTTGTTAAACTGATGTTAATGCCAAACTTTTTACAAAGGGCGTGCCAATATCTGGCGATGAATTGTGGGCCTCTGTCAGAAACAATGTCCTTGTGTAAGCCGTGTAGTTGGAAGATGTGTCGAAATAACAGGTGTGCCAATTTGGGTGCAGGCTGCTGAAGAGGAAGACTTCGGCGGTGGCCTAGCCTCAGGAAGATGGCGGAGGCGATGCTCAGGCCGCGAAAAAAGCAGTGGCGATGGCGGCGGCTTCAGACCGCGAAGAAGGATGTCGGTGGCGGCTTCTGAGCCGCCAAGTGGAGGACTTCGGCAGCGGCCTCCTTGCCGCGAGGGAGAGCGCGGCAGCCACGGTTCCAGGCCGCGAAGACGGACGGGGCCCGCTGCAGATGGCAGCAGCAGCAGGGAGATGTTGGGGGCCTCCGTGCCGCGAAGAACAGCATTGGGAGGCAGACCGGCTGGCGGAGGTAAGAGGCTGCTCGCGGCTAGGCCCGCGAGCAGCATCACAAAACTCATAGTACATACAGTACACTACATTGCCCTTTCCTCCCAGCCAGATAAAGCTTGGAGGAGTGTCATTGGGGGTGAGAAAAGACCGCAATGGAAGGCTTATTACAAAACACCTATATCTAAGCGCAGCGGGGATTTAAGATGGCGCATAGTGCATGGGGCTATCTGCACAGGTTGCACGTTCGAAGCGGTCTTGCACTCACCGGCACTATGCCCCCACTGTAAAGCCAATGAAACGGTAGCCCATGTCTACTGGTTCTGCCCTTACCTAACTCCCTTTCTTAATTTTTTAAAGAATCTATTATTGAAAATTTGGTTGTCCTTTTCCCCACACCTACTAATCTATGGGTGCACCCTACCAAAGGCCTCAGCAGCACGTAGCCGAGTCCATCTCTTCAATTACCTCCTGACTGAAGCCAGAGTTTTCATCACCTGGATCGTGGAGGTGAGGCAGGCTGGGGAGGAACTGGCTATGTGCGAAACACTATTTAGGTCCCTGGTGCGCTCACATTTGCAGGCAGAGCACTTGCACGCAGTTTTCACCAACAACATCTGGAAGTTCATGATCGATTTGGCTGTGAATAGTGTTCTCTGCCTGCCCCCCCCCCCCCCCCTTCCTCCCAAGCATTTACATCTAGTTTTATTTTTCTGGAAGGTGCAAGCCATGTCTGTAATGATGGGGTTTTTTTTACTGCTAGTTCTTCCTTTCCGCCTATGGGAAGTGTATTTGAAAAGACTGACAACTTTTCACCTTCCTTTAATTATAATTTTAGAGAAGGTCAAAAACACCATTTACTCAAAATCAAAAACATAGGAGAATCATTAATAGAGTTGGTTTCTAATGATTCTCCTATGTTTAAATGTAGTCTCAGTTTATTCTAAATTTCTTTTAGGGAGATTCTATTACAAATATAAATTGTTCTATGTGAAGTATTTCAACTAGTTATGTTTAATTCCATGAATAAAGAGGAGGGTTTTTTTTTCTCTTTTTCATAGTTGAAATACATGTTTACATTTTCAATGGAATTTACTGGAAGTAATTATTTGCATGTTTGTAAATTGGAAATAATGATAAATAAAATATTTAAAAAAACAAACAAACCTGAATAACCTCGACAACCATGCTTTTTTTTTTTGTATCTATAAAACATCATGAGATATCTCACTTCTAATAGTTGGACACACTCTCCCCTTTTCCCCGTGTGGCATCACGGGTTATGGGACCATGCTTCTTTTTGGCCTTTACTCTTTTTTAGCTGAGGCGGAGCACCTTTGACACCCCGCCTAAGCTTCCAACATTAAAAATGGGTTTAGCCTGGCTGCTTCACTAGCACGGCAGTAGCAGGGCACCAGAGATTATAGATATTGTCCCAGAGACCCAATAATTCCATTAGGGCTCCTGGTCAAATTCTGAACGTTCCCAGGGATGGTCATTTACTCTTACTAAACTTCACCTCAGTTCTTGTGATATTTCTGTAGTTTTGTTAAATTAAGTATTTTAATGCCTAAAAAGTTGTAATTCTGAATGCTTGCTATATTTCTCATTTGTGCAGACATTTATTCAGAGCCCTGTTTGAAAAGTTTTCTCACATCCTGTGCTGGGACAAAAGGCCTTTAGAACTAGGACATGCAGAATGTAGCAAGCTTCATCTCAGTTTCAAACCCTTCCAAGTATTCCATCTTAAACTTTATGTGATTATAAATATTTACTTCTGTTGTACAAAAAAAATCAATACCTTAAACTAATGTTGATAGAAAACTATATATACTCAAAGCTTCCACCTAAAACCCAAACATTTGGAAGCTTCCCTACAATCCATCAGTGGTGAAATAAGGGATTAGCACAGTGTCCATCTGTTTTCTTGTATTTATGGTAGGCTCTCGCTCTGGCTTTGATTCTCTGAATGTCTAATTACTGCAGCAGTGGAGCTGAACAAGTCATCTGGAATTCTCTTCATAGGAAATAAACTCCAGAACCTGGAAGAAATTCTTGGACTAGTGCCATGGAAATCTTGTTTAAAGTCAGATGAACAGCCCTAGATCAGGGAAGAGCTTGCAGAACAATTGGTACAGTGGTTGTATTAACCCCTGTGCTCAGAGCCAGTGATTCCATTAGGCAAACTAGGAGGTCGCCTAGAGCACTAAAATTTTGGGGGCGGCAAAATCCTCCCAGTACGAGGCCCACAGAATGCTTACTAGAACCAATACCACTAGTATGGGAGAGTGCTGGGCTGGAGCTACTGCCAACAGGCAAGTTAAGGGAGGAGAGGTGAATGACTAAAGGTTCACCTAGGGTACCAATTACTCTAGCACTGGCACTGCCTATGCTTCTGCTTCTCTTTTCTATGGTTCTGCTGAGATTTATGAGATGTGACTCAGAAAGGAGGAGATTGGGGAGAAAGATTTATGATAGGGGGAGATGGGGGGACAAGTTTGATGTGAAACCTTCAAAGGGAAAGTATGAGCCAGAGGGAAAGAGATATTTTTTTTGGGGGGGGGGGGGGGGTGCAGGGGTAGGGGAGATTGATGGAGAGAAGAGTCAGAGCTTAAGTACTAAGGTAAGAAGAGCTCCATAAATAGTGTTCTACATGCTAAATCACAAAAGGGTGCATTTTTTGCAAAAATGCATTCAAAGCACCAACTGAGAAATTTTCCGTGTTCAAGTCGTAAACTTTTGCATATACTCCACTGTATGCAAAGTTGTATTCAGATTCTAAATTAATGAGTTGCTGTGCTGCAATATCATGCTAAGAAGCTCATTAATTATGAATTTTGTAAAAATCTGTATGCTGAAGGCTGGTTTACACAAACAAGATGACTATACCTTGTTGAGGTGTAGTTATCTGTTATTGCAAATTTTTTCATTGACAATTTTGAGTGAAATTTTGCTATGCGGCTCATTGGCGTATCAGAAATACTGTGGGTTAGTCCATAGCTCTCATAGGTAAGACGAGCATCAAAGAGGGGGAGATTGAGGGTGAAATAAGGGATGACTGAGGGAGAAAGAGAAACAGAGGAGAAGATTATTGGAGATTAATAGGTGAAGAGCCAACAAGAGTTGGGGTGGCTCAAAGGTGAATTTTCAAAACATCACACACTTGAAATTAGCATTTATGCTAGTAAAAAGGCACTTGATATTTTAAAAGCCCAACCATACAAATGTAAGTAGGCATTTGTGAGCAAAATTTCACGTATAAAAAAGGGGTGGTCAAAAAAATGTACTTCCGGTGACATCAGCGGGTGGAATGGAGGTCTGATTGCGTGCTCCTACCTCCCCCGGGCAGAATCCGAGGCAAAACATGTTCATCAACCAGCAAAATGGAACAATCACCACCTTCTGCGCTGCAGTAAACTGGTATGATGGTTGCAAAAAAAGAAAAGCATTTACTTTTTTTTTTTTTTTAAATTTATAGTTTATTCAATTTCAAAAAAATTAAACAAGACAATTCTTGTAATGAAAATCTGAAAAGGCATAGAAAATACATAAAAGGAATAAAACAAATAATAGAAATCTTACAATATTGCAAAATTCAAATCATGTCCCCAATCCAGGAGAAGCCGTACACTATTTCAAGAAAATGTATTACTATAATTATTAAGTATCAAGAGAATGGAGTAACGAAGGAGAGCTATAATTTAGGATTCTTGCACTGTAATGACAAATCATTAAGTCATCAAGACAAGATAAATTATTCAACTGGTTTCTTATCTGCAAAGAATAAAGACAATTGGGCAGGTTGATAAAAAAAATATGAGTCACCTTTACCTATATAAATAAAAATGTTAAATAGTTTGTACGTCGTCGCTAATCTCCCCAACCGCTTAACCGAATGCGTTCAAATTTGCACACAACATTCACTTCCCATACGGGAAGGATCTTATACACCTACATTACATATAGGTCACACCTGTGACAGGTAATACAAGTTTAAAAATTGCTTACACAAAACAGCGACATCTGGTGGCCATCAGCACAAGCGCAACCTCTTACACCTTTCACACACACTCACACACCACACCACACCCCCACACAGGGCTATTGTCTTTCATTCACACTCCCTCAGAACACACTGAAATCCACACTCATCACACCACACACCTCCACCCACACGTCTGCCAATGTCACTTACTTCACCCACCCTCCCAAAACACACCAAAACACGAATTCCTGGCTGCTACATTGGGAAGCCACGCATTTCACACACCCTCCGAATTTAAATTAAAGTACCCTCTTCCACCCACCCACGCACTGCACTCCGATCACACACAACACCTGAAACAAGTCTGTGCTTGTCCGCCGGCACCACTGGAAAGGTCCGGGACACATCGCATTCAGTAGGGCCGTCGGATGCCAGCGACAAAAATGGCGCCGGCGGACCTTGCCCTTACTATGCTATACGGAGACAACAACGACGTCGGTATACCATGTGACATAGTAAGGGCAAGGTCCGCCGTCGGCACCATATCCTCAGCGGACATTTGCCCCTACTAGGTCAGGAATCCTGACGCACATCTTTCATCGGTGAAGTTTTGCGACATGGCAGCCGGCGGAACAAACCCTAGCACACACCCTCGCCACCGGCTGGCAGTTTACACAGGTAGCCAGGGAGGAGCACGGTGGGGGACCGTTCTTATTTTCCGCCGTGCGTTTTTCACAGGGGGGGGGGCACTCATTCTCCACATCTCCCGAGAGGGGGGCTGTAGCGTGGGTTGCTCTATTTCGCCGGGTTGGGGGGGGGGGGGCCAGGAAAGTGTGCTTGCATATTTAAACTATTCTTTGCTGGTGCTGTTCATTTGGGGTAAAAAAAAAAACAACACACTAACTGTAACCTTTACTGCTCTGTTCTGTTTTTTCAACTTAACCAGGCTCAGCCACAGCAACGCATGGCAGGGTTCAGCTAGTATTTAATACAATATTTGCATGGAAACTTCAAAAAGAACATTGCTTCCACTTGCAAGGCTCTAGGCTTTAGGATTAAAAATTGATGGTGTAATTTCTGGGTCTGTTTTGCAACATCAGGAAATACTCTTACTTGAAGATTCAGGAAAGACTGAGACTTATGCCTGAAGAAAAGGTGCAGGACCCAATCTCTATCTGGTTTAAGAACAAACATAACCATAAGAGTAGTAGGTGAAACTTCTTCTGTAACTGATTCCTCCAAAATTGCCGATAAATTGTCCATTTCCAATACAGGATCATGTTGTACTGATACAGGAGGTTCTCTTCTAAAATTCGGTACATAATATGCCTTAAAAAAAAGGCAGTAAAGCCTGTTCAGAAATCTTCAAGACTTCCAAGAAATACCTTTTAAGCATATCCTTCGGTGTAATCAAGAGACTCTTAGGAAAGTTTATAAATCTTAAATTTTGATTTCTCACCCCATTTTCCAAAGTCCCAATTTTAAAAGATAATTGAGAATTATCCTTAATGATAGAAGATTGTAAATCTTTCACTGATTCAATCTCAGTTTTATTTTCATCATAAGGTTTCTCAGATTGTATTTTAAATAATTCCAAATTTGATAGTCTAGTTTCAATATCCATAATCTTGACTTCTACTGGTTTAAATTGTGAAGAAATCACTTTACTTAGGCCCTCTATGGTTTCCATATTGATTCTAAGGTAATATGAGTGGGTCTTACCAAAAAAGAGAAAGTGTTGAAACCCAATACCTCTGATCCAGATTCAGAAGGAAAAATGTCCCTTGCCTCGGCAACTGCTGGGCTGTCTCCAAACACAGCTCCCCATTGGAAGCCAGATGTATCCAGAGCCTGGGCCACTGAGGCTGTAAGTAAACCCTCCATCTCAGAAGGGGAGGGAAGTGACCTAACCTCTTCTGCCTGCAATACTACCCCTCCAGGGGTCGACACTCTCACAGTTGCAGGATTCAGCGGGGGAATCCGGGCTCTGGGAGAAAGAGTAGTTGACGAATCAGAGGAGAGAGAAAGTGTGATTCTCTCTCACTCAACTCCCAGTGATTCAAGCTCCGGCGTTCTCTGCCCTCGGACTACATGGGCGTCCATTGGTCTACATTGAAGAGGGCTGGGAGGGGTTCAGCTGAAACCCTTTCTCTAACCCATCTCTTATGAGTTGAGTGCAGCATAACCAAGGAAAAGGAGCGGTAGAACGCCCAGACAATGCGTTACTCCACCATCTTGAATCGGCTCCGCCCCTGTCATTTAAGAAAAGCGTTGACTTTCAACAGTTTTCCTATAAGAAAACCAGTGATGAGCAGAGTGAGTCGGTGGGGTAAAGGAGGCAAGATGGTCGCGGTTCACTGGAGCAGTGCAGGGAGAGCATGCCTGCTGACAACCCACAGGCAGAAAAGAGCTTACCCACACAAGAGTAGTTTAGGAGCTGGTTTTGTGAGCTCTGCTCTGATATGAAGCATAATAAGCAAGAGATTTTGGAGTTAATGTCGGAGTTGAGAGAGGATATCACTGAGCTGGACTGTAGAGTGGATGACACCAAGAAACGTGTGGATGCCCAGTCAGTCTCTGGTGCAGCTCGATGGAAAATATCAGGTGCTTCAGAAAGAATTCAGAGTTTCAGGACAAATTAGAAGATTTGGAAAATCATTTATTTATTTATTTATTTATTTAAGGGTTTTTTATATACCGGGGCACGTTAAAAACATCACCTCGGTTCACAGTGTAACATAACATAGCAACAGGCTTTACAATAATTTATAGTAGGAGGAAACATTGAGGCAACTAATTCAACTTGAAAGGTGGTTACATGTTCACATATTTAAATATATTCACATAACTATATTCACAATAACTATATTTACATTTTAATTATTCACATGGTGCCAGGGAATATATGCGGTTAGATCAGGTGGTAGGAGGGTGAGGGTGGAGGGTTGGAGGGTGAGAGGGGAGGAGGATGAGGGAGGGTTGGAGGAATGGGAATGGGAATGGATGAGGATAATGGATGTTGAGTTCAAGAGGGCGATGCCAGGAGATGCAATTTGTGTTTTAGGGGGGGTACTGGATGAGGACTGTAAAGTGCTGGTGGTTAGCATCTGCCATGGGATTTTGCAACCTCAGGATGGCAGGGAGCCTGAGACTACAATAGAGCTAGAAAGGGTTCACTGGGCGCTGAGCTGTGTCCCAAAGAAATCCAGGGACATTATTGCATACTTCTATGTTTATTGACAAAGAACAAATCCATCGGCTTGTCCAGAAGCAGCCTACTTGGATATGGAATGGCCACCCTATAGCAGTCTACACTGACTTAGCTCCTGGTACGCTGAAAAAATGTCAGGAGATGAGAGAGATCATAGCAGTATTGTGCAAGGAGGCGATTAAATACCGCTGGTTATTTCCTTTCGGCTTACCCTTCAGTATTGAAGATGTCGCATCCAGAGTTAAATCCCATGCAGAGGCGGAGGTAATTTTGAGAGCAGCCAGTATATTGATCCTACCACATTCCAAGAGATTCTCATCCAAACCCGAGATGCAAGAGGAGGCTGCTAAATGGCAATTTATGGGTAAAGGAGGCTGAAGACTAAGCAGACATTCTGGTGGATCCACCTCTTCAAAAGAAACGGTGTCTTGAATCTCAGTCACCCTAGCTTAAGGGCAGGAGTCTCATTATTCCTTCTTTGTTTCTCCACAGACTGTTTAGTTGTGGAGGGTGGGGGCAAATGTTCCTTCTTCTTTGCACTGAGTTGTTTAGTTATATATATATAAAGGAGTGTGGAGTATTACCAGTTCTGTTACGATCCCCCCTGTTGCTGCGCTACAGGTGGTCTCTCACCTTCCTCCGGAGGCCGCTCCGAAGCCAGGGCCTCGCCTGTGTTCCATCCGGGACTTGCTCCAGGGCCTGAGAGGCCTAGCTGTGCCTGTGGCTTGCTTGCCAGCATTTGGACTTCCTGTTTGGCGATGCCCTTCTCCTAGGGGCCGGCCCGCAGCTCTCCTCCTTATTTATAGGGCCAGCGGTGGGCGGTCCTGGCAAGCTCCTCCCAGGGAGTTGCCTTCTACCTCCAGTATATAAGGACTTCCTTGTCATTTGCAACGGGCCTGCGGATCGGGTTCTACAGTCGTCTGTAACCTTGCCGATCCAGGTCCACCGTGGTCTGCCTTGTGTTGATGGCTCCTTGTCCTGTCTGGATGTTTGCTTCCTGATGTTCCTGATGTCTGCCTTGATGTGTTCCTGATGTCCTGATCCAGTTCTGCTCGCTTCTGCCCTACGTCCTGTCTGGTTCCTGAGCCTTCTGTCCTGTTGGGCCCTGGAGTGGCCAACAGGAGGGATTCGTCCCACGGGCTCTTGAGCTTCCCTGCCTGCCAACCGAAAGGGCTTCGGATGTCAGTATCCCAGCATCGGAGTTCCTGTTCGCCTGGATCTTCCGCTTTGTCTTCCCTGCACCCTCCTTTCCTCAGCGTGGTCCGCGACCAGCCTTCCTGGGCTGTGTAGGGCGCGTCTGGGACGGGGTGGTCCGCGACTCAGTCCCGTGGGTGGGCTGAGTAGGGCGCCCTGATGGACAGTGCCATGTTTCCTTCCAGCCCTCCTCTTCAACGTCTTGCTTCAGCCTGTCTTAGATGTCTGCTTCAGCCCCCGCCTGACGTCTTCAGTGTAAAGGACTCTGTCTGCCCTTGCCTCTGTCCGGCCTGCTGCCCATTGCCGTTCCCTGCGGCAGGTCCGAAAGGGCCGGGAACAGTCGGAGGACCGTTCATCAGTCAACTTCCCCGTGTTGGCTACCATGGGCGTGCAGGTCCGGCTGAGGGTCGGACTCCCTGCTTCTGTACCCGCCTGGCTCACCATGCCTGCCCAGCTCACCTCCCACGGTGTGGCTGGGGCTCCTCCCTAGTTTTCGCCGTGGCCCAAGGGCTCACCACCAGCTCGAGACGACCGCGCCCGCGCGCGCTCGTAATAAGTTCATTACAGAGTTTTAAGTGGGAGTCTACTTTGCTATGTATGCCGGGGGGGGGGGGGTGTTTATTGGATTGGAGCACATAATTACATCTCCTTGGAGGGGAGATTGGGAGCAAGGTTGATGGCATTTTTTATTTATCTGTTTTTTGTTTCTGTGGTTTTGTTGGGGGAGCGCTAGGAATCGATCCCAATTCCAGGGAGATTGGTGTGCCCTTGGACCACGATGCAACTGCAGAGGAGCTCCGAGGAAGCACCGAGGCAGGCAAGACGTGTCCAAGCATGGGCGGACAAGCTGAAGACTAGGGGCCCTGACCTCTGCCGAACCTGAACACACCAGAAGAGACCCAACAATGCAATGCTGGTCTTTGGGGTAGCTCTCCGGCCACTCGGTAGCCCTTTCGGACCTGCCGCCTGGGAACAGCAGATGCAACAGGATGGACAGAGGTCGAGGACAGATGATGGTACTGGAACTGGAACACAACATAGGTACTTGGTGATTTAGACGAAACGAGGATACTTGGAAGCTTGGACAATGATTCAAGATGTTCAGATGTGGATGAAGATTCAGGATGCTCAGACGTGGATGAGTACTCAGGGTACTCAGTTGAAGACAAGGACTCAGGATAGTCAGACGAGGACTCAGGATACAGGTACTAGTATGGGTTGAGTACTGCACTGCAGCACGCACTACACAGCCACCCAAGGCTTGTCGCGGATCACGCTGGAGCAGACCCAAGATCTAACTTGAGTCTATGTCAAGCACAGAAGCAAGCATGAGGTACTCCGAAGACCAGGAACAGGATACAAGACTCAGGATGCTTGGAGACTCGTAACTTGGAACTCAGATTCAGGAACATTGAAAACAAGGGTCTTCCAGAGGCTTGCGCTGCAGACGTGAAGGTAGGCCTTGTGCCACGAAGTGCCCTACACAGTCCCCCATGGACTGGTCACAGATCATGACAGAGGCACGCCGGGAAAGATGGATGAGAGGAACCTGGAAGCTGGACGAAGAGCTGGTGAAGGGGACAAAAGGATCAGGACTGGAATGTTAGACATCAGGAACATCTGAACACCGGGATATCTGGACACCGGGACATCTGAACCTCTGGAGACGAGGACATCTGGGACAGCTGAAGACAGGGACGTCATGGAGATCTGAAGACAGGAATATCTGGAGGCTGGAACATCTGAAGACAGGACGTACGAGGACACAGGATCTGACAAGAGACCAGGAAGAACAAACGAAGATGGAGATGAAGGACCAGGAACCATCGATGAAGACAAGGGAATTCCCATGAAGAACAGAGTGCCTTGAAGAAGCAGAGATGGACTTCGGAGCCTCCTGGAAAGATCTGGAACAGTGAAGAATCTGGAGCAGGCAGCTCCTTGCGAAGGTGAAGACAGACTGAAGAGAAGCCCTTCATATAGGGCTGAAGAGGAGACGCCTTGGAATCATCATCAGGTGGAGCCACGGGGCTGTGCCCACTGAGGGCCCTTTAAATGGAGAAGAGAGGCCGTGCGCCTAGGAGGATGCAGGACCAGGGACAGCACCGGTGGTGTCCATGCCATGAAGCAAGGCCCAGACGTCGGCGGCTCCCTGCCGTGAAGAGAGAAAATTGCCCCTGCTGCGGGAAGAGGAGCTCCGTGGCGGCCTCTGGGCCACAGAAGAGGACTTGGTCAGCTGCGGCCTCTGGGCTGCATGAAGGAGGGACAACAGCTGCAGCAGCAGTGATGGCAGCAGTCTCCAGGCCATGGGGAGACCTGGTCGTCGGCAGCTGACCCACCGCGGATGGTGGCAGCAGCAGGGATGGCGACGGCCTCCAGGCCACAGAGGAAGGATGGCAGCAGGGGCCTCCAGGCCGTGGAGGTAGGACAGCGGCAGCCGCAGTGGCCTCTGGGCCATGCTGCCGGGTAAGAGGCTGTTGTGGGCATAGCTGCAAGCAGGATTGAAACAGTTTTGGTGGACAAAGGGTTGGCTCTGGCACAAGGTAATGGCCTCCAGATTTCAGTTAGTACTCTGGAGGAGCTCGATACCTGTTGGGGGGGGCGGGGGGAATGGTGGGAGTGTGGTTTGGAGGTCGGAGATGCCAGAACATACCGCCTGATAGGGAGAGGGTAAGGAAGAATGCCATTGAGATGATTTTTATGAGTGATGCAAGGGGCAGGGATTGGATGGGCGGAGAAGGGTGGGGGTGTTTGTTATGAGATGTTTAAGGGGAAGGAGTATGGGTGGTGTTATGGGTTGGTTCTTATTCATGGGAATGTTGTTGTGGGAGGGGAAATTTTCTGTACTGTATGTAGTGCAATTGTGCTTTGCCTAGCATAGTTTACTTCTCAGACAGGTATGTTCAGTCGGATAGGTGCAGGAGTGCAAACTAGATATTGTAGAGACAAAATTAAGTTCTATCATGGCAGATGTTAAGATAATTTCTTTAAATATATGAGGGATTGCCGTACCTGTTAAGTAGTCTAGGATTTTACAGTTCTTGAAGAAAGAAAAAGTGGACCAGCATTTTTACAAGAAACTCACTTAGAAGCATGGGAACATGAACAATTGAAGAGAGCCTGGGTAGGTAGTATCCCAGCAGCTTCCTATTCCTCTCAATGCCATGAGATTTGTATTTTGATTTAAAAAAAAAAAAAAAAAAAAAAATTCCACTAAAAGTACATAGATCCTGTTTGTGATCCTGAAGGGTGCTATGCTATTTTGGAAGGGGAATCTTTATGGTCAAACCATTATGTATGTGAATATTTATGGCCCTAATATAAAATCTTGAGATTTGATACTACCAGTTTGTGCTTGGGTGGTGACTGGAATGAATGTGCAGATTTTCGCGTAGATAGGTCAGGGGGGAAAGGCAGAAGTGTGACTGGTGGGAGTGGGGTTAAAAAATGAATGGGCCTATATGATTTAGTTGATGTTTGGAGGGCACGGAATCCGGGATGTAGAAACTACACATATTACTGTCCCAGACATTGTACTTACAGCCGGATTGATTTTTTCTTCTGCAGTAAGGCCCTAACTGTTTATGTTGTAGAATTGGACATATTGACCTGCACTATTTCTGGCCAACTTATTATTTCCCTATCTCACAAAGCGGGGGCACAGGCCAGGAACAGGTCAGCCATGGTGGTTGAATATTTCTTTACTGGGTCAGAAGGCATTCAGAGAAACACTTAAGAAGTGAGGGATTTTCATAGGCATAACGCAGGGGCAGACTATAATCCTATACTTCAGTAGGAATCATTAAAAGCGGTGCTCAGGGGCCGTAGTATTGCTTACACGAGTCGTAAGAATAAAGCAGGCCAATTTTAGAATGGCAGATTGGAGAGCTAGAGGAGAGACTTAAAAAGGATTGCTCTTCCAAAACCTTAAAAAAAACTTGGTTTAGTAAGAGATCAACTGAAAACCCTATAAGTTATTGCGATTGAAAAAAGTATGCGATACACTAAACAGCGTTATTATGAATTTGGTAACAAAGCAGGTTCCCTACTGGTAAGACAATCAACTGACAAAGCGACAGTTCTGTTATATACGGGGTTCGAGATAGAGGAATATAAATACTTGCCCCGGCTATTAATATTAATATGCGGAAAACTTTTCTAAATTTTAACAAGGAACACAGTGCAGCTTCCAAGACTCTCAGAGGATGAGATACATTGTTTATTGGCTGATATTACTACAGTGGAGGTGGAGAAGGATATTAAGGCTCTCGGGGGGGAGAAGAGTCCTGGACCCGATGGCTATCCAGTAGAATTTTATAAGGCTTTGCTGGATTTCCTGACCCCCTTACTGGGTGAATTATTTAATTATTTGCATATACCAGGTGCCAGAGTAGGAAATTTAACAGAAGCATTGTTGGGTCTTTGGATGCTTTGTAATTTAAGACTGTTAGACTGTGCTTCTTACCTTCCTATTTCCCTTATCAATATTGATGCTAAGCTCTTGGCAAAAATATTGCAGTTTCGATTGGAAGACCTGATGGTGGGGTTAGTACACACAGATCAAACTGGGTTTATTAAGGGAAGGTTGTCAACCAACACATGGTGTTTGTTTAATATTTTACACCTCACCTCTTCTAAAAAGGTGACTGGGGCTATTATATCTGTGGAAGCAGATAAAGCCTTTGACCATGTGTCCTGGTCATATTTGTTTACAGTGTTGAGGCGCTTTAGTTTCCCAGATGGCTTTATAGCATGGATCAAGGCGCTTTACACTAATCCCACGACTAGGATTGTTTCCAATGCTTGCTTTTCAGTAGGGAGGGGGACCAGGCAGGGATGCCCTATGTCCTCTTTGCTATTTTTGACTTGGCTATTTGCTATTTTTGACTTGGCTATAGAACCCTTAGCATAGGCAATAAGACAATCTACCACTAATGAAGGGTTTACTTTTTATGATGACAGTCATAAAATACCTTTATATGCAGATGTTGCACTATTATTTCTCAAATCAAAAAATAAAAGGAACCCGTGTCACACTGTTAAACCATCTCAATCAATTATTTTGATGACATTTTAAGCCGCATCAGCAAGCCTTAACAACGTGTTCTGTGGAAACAGAGCCGTTGGGTCTTTTAATAATTTGCGGCAAAGTCCTTATGTCCAGCAAGAGCTTGAAATGTCGATTGTAGACTATCCCCATTTTAACAGTTATAACTCCGAACCCAACAGCGGCCAGTGTTTCACTACCAAGCACGTAGCTTCTTCAGGGGTGAGTATAATCGGTAGAACGCAAATGCTGTGAATGTGATAGAAATGAAAATTAACGCTGTGAATTATTAGAAAGTTTCACTTAGCTGATTGTAGATGGAAAAGTAATGTGTTGAGTCAACTAGTAATTTTACTTGTGGTACTTGTTCATTTGGTATGCAAGCTGTTACAGGCTCTGTCTAGTGACATCCATTTACTGGAGTGGAGAATAGCTTGCAGAGACATGCTGATTGTTCAGCATCAGTCATATGCATGATTATTTTTCCATGTAGTAAATTAATGTTGACTATACTCAGCGTTCTATCAAGAAAAGATTGACAAAACATCAAAATCGTCTTCCCACCCACAAACTCCAAGAGCTGATAGTGTCTCAATGTATTACTTTTCAACATAACTTTTCTGATCTAAGATGAACAATACTGGAACAAGTATTACCGATGTCAAGGGTGGGAATCATATTACAGACTTGAATTTTAATGAACAATTTTGGATTTTTACATAGACACTGTCACCTGAAAAGTCTGAATGGTATTTGTTAATCTAATCAAATTAATTTAATTATGTTGTATGCTAATTTTTATTTTCAGCTAATGAGATTATCAGTGACATCAATTATATCAACAGCTCTCAAATGTGCACTTTGTGTTTTTTGCAGTAATGATAGAAGAGAAGACAGGAATGGCTGCTCACAGCCTCTGAAGCAGGTCATCGTGAAACACAGTCCATGTTAGGTTGTGACTACAAGAACAACTAAGAGACTGCTCATTACAGATAAGTTTCATTTTAATTTGCAAAATCAAACTTTTCCAAAAAATATTAATTCACGTTCACTTCGACATTTGGAAGGCCAACGATTATAACTTGAGAACCTTGAAGAGACCAAGGGCAAGGTTCTTCTTATGATGGTCCTTAGTTTTACTATAGTGGCTACTTTGTATTTTTTAAGTAATAGTAAATTTTGGGGATGAGTCTAATTTTTTACATAGCAAAATGGATTGTCATCTACTGCATCAAATTATTTGTTAAATATTTCCTGCTATTAGCAGCTCTAGTCATTGACCTGTTATAATGTATACAAGAGAGAGCGAGAGAGGAAAAATGTGGAACATACATCTGTCAGAATCCCTGACTTCCTTAATAGCCATCTGCACTCTGTATTCCCTCATTCCCATGAGCTAATGCTGAAAGGCCAAAGGAAAGCCATCTATCCTGGTTTGGAAGCAATCTTTAATTAGTATATTTCCTTGCTGGATGGCTTAATTTAGATTTGAATGGATCCTGAGGGTCTACAGTGCCCAGAACATTTAACTGAATGGAGTAATGTAACAGTAAAACTGATTCCATTTAAAGCTATAATCTTAAGAAAAATTTTAAAAATCTTTTTAATCAAGTAAAATAAATAATTTCTATTAAATTCTAAGGCTCTTGTCATTATGATATCTTGATTCCTGTAGGATTAGATTATGGTTATAAATAGAAGGGAAAACACAGGCCTTTTTTTGGGGGGGGGGGGGCACTGCAGTTTCCTCCAGACCCTCTTGGCTTTGAGCCAGGCAAGGGAGTGGAAGACCTAACTTTAGAACTGAACCCAGCTACTCTGCATGACATCTTACAGTATTGCCACTGAGCGGTTGTCAGGTAAAACCCAAGCAGGGACTTGAACTAGGGTGAGTCCCAGAGGTCAGGACAGCAGTCCTACACTACTCTCAGACCAGCTCGGGACCTGAAGCAACAGAAAGCCACAGAGAAAACAACTGCTTTAGGTAAGCCCCTAAGGCCACATCTTCATGTACCAGGGATTGGCTGAGGGTCCCACAAGGCTCCCTGGGGTTCCTTCGGTATGGGGAACGTCTTGCTTCAGGACCTTTATGGCTATTGTGCCTTAAGAATAAAGACACCTCCACACCAGACAGTAGCGTTTAAAAATACAAGTTAACGGAGATAGAACTTGCTGCATAGTGATCAATTGACAAAAAGTGCATTTTCATGTAGGGATGTGCATTCATTTAAAACAAATTGGTAAAATACAATGAATGAGCCGATTTTTGTTTAATTTATGAACCCCCGAATAGAGGGGCCCCACAAATGAAACAAAAACTTTTGTCTCATTTGTTTATTTCCCATTCAAGTCTGTCACATTCAAGTCTATGGATGTGTACTGCTGAACAAAAAACAACTGGTAACTATAGCAACCAACTCTTGCCTGTGCGATAACACAACCTTGTCAGAGCTGAGGCACAGCTCAAGCATGTGAATTTATGTGCATAATTAGCAGCTTTTAAAATTCATGTCACTCACGCCCAGCCCACATACTCTCGTATATAACATAATAACATAGTAATTACGGCAGAAAAGGGCAAGATGGCCCATCCAGTCTGCCCAGCAAGCTTTTTATGGTTGTATCTGCTGCTTCATGTAGGTTACCCCTTTGTTTCTCTCAAGTGTAGCAACTGCCACTCTGTACAGTTACCCCCAAGCCTTGTGATAAGGGTAGTAATATTAGCAATCAAAACCAAGCAACTGTCAAACCCATAACAAATGATTGCTAGCAACATTTTTCCTGGGTGAGAAGCCTTTCTGACAATTCAGACTATGCTGCTTGATGTTCTTTGCTTTGGGACTTGGCCTTTTAACGTGAGTAATGCATTTAAAATTTGCTCATATGTGTCTTTCTTTCCCTCCCCCACACCTCTTAGGAGATTCTTTGATTTATAGATTCATCCCATTTAAGAAGACGACATTTTCACACCAAAAACCAATCAGGGATTTATCTAAAACAAGGGTGTGACTCAGCCCTTATCAATAGATTAATTATTGTCCCCTTACAGGCCATTGCCAAATTATCATTAAAGAGACCACATAAATTTAAGGAACTTTAGTTTACAATTCATACTCCATTAGCAACCTAATGAAACCCCACTTTTCTTCAAGGTCACCTTTGGAGGCTGTAGAAAGGGTTATATGCAGTGCACTGCTACAGCTCCAGCAGCAATCACGGTCCTCCAGGGATCGCCAGTGTGGACCAGACCAGTCTTTGGGAGGCTCAAGGGCAGACTTACCAAAAACAAAGTCCAATGTCCATATCAATTATTGATCTCAAATAAGAAAATTTTATTGTAAATCCAAATATAAAACACTTTTTCATAGGGAAAAAAATCTTCAATGAAGTCACAGGATATACTCCAACATTAAAACAAGATTAGCAGAATCCTCATAACATCTCTGCCTCCAGGAGCCCTTACACTCCCAAGTCCTCCTCTGTTACAACCAAGCCCTAGATGCCTAGGAAAAGCATCTTAAATAACCTTTCCTCAACCACCCCCCCCCACCCCCACCACTTTAGAAGGCATGTACCTCCCATTATTACTACCTTATCCACACCATTACATATCATAAGAACCAAGGGTCAGACCAAGGGTCCATCAAGCCCAGCATCCTGTTTCCAACAGTGGCCAATCCAGGCCATAAGAACCTGGCAAGTACCCAAAAACTAAGTCTATTCCATGTAACCATTGCTAATGGCAGTGGCTATTCTCTAAGTGAACTTAATAACAGGTAATGGACTTCTCCTCCAAGAACTTATCCAATCCTTTTTTAAACACAGCTATATTAACTGCACTAACCACATCCTCCGGCAACAAATTCCAGAGTCTAATTGTGCGTTGAGTAAAAAAGAACTTTCTCCGATTAGTTTTAAATGTGCCACATGCTAACTTCATGGAGTGCCCCCTAGTCTTTCTACTATCCGAAAGAGTAAATAACCGATTCACATCTACCCGTTCTAGACCTCTCATGATTTTAAACACATCTATCATATCCCCCCTCAGTCGTCTCTTCTCCAAGCTGAAAAGTCCTAACCTCTTTAGTCTTTCCTCATAGGGGAGTTGTTCCATTCCCCTTATCATTTTGGTAGCCCTTCTCTGTACCTTCTCCATCGCAATTATATCTTTTTTGAGATGCGGCGACCAGAATTGTACACAGTATTCAAGGTGCGGTCTCACCATGGAGCGATACAGAGGCATTATGACATTTTCCGTTTTATTCACCATTCCCTTTCTAATAATTCCCAACATTCTATTTGCTTTTTTGACTGCCGCAGCACACTGTACCGACGATTTCAATGTGTTATCCACTATGACACCTAGATCTCTTTCTTGGGTTGTAGCACCTAATATGGAACCCAACATTGTGTAATTAAAGCATGGATTATTTTTCCCTATATGCATCACCTTGCACTTATCCACATTAAATTTTATCTGCCATTTGGATGCCCAATTTTCCAGTCTCACAAGGTCTTCCTGCAATTTATCACAATCTGCTTGTGATTTAACTACTCTGAACAATTTTGTGTCATCTGCAAATTTGATTATCTCACTCGTCGTATTTCTTTCCAGAACATTTATAAATATATTGAAAAGTAAGGGTCCCAATACAGATCCCTGAGGCACTCCACTGTCCACTCCCGTCCACTGAGAAAATTGCCCATTTAATCCTACTCTCTGTTTCCTGTCTTTTAGCCAGTTTGCAATCCACGAAAGGACATCGCCACCTATCCCATGACTTTTTACTTTTCCTAGAAGCCTCTCATGAGGAACTTTGTCAAACGCCTTCTGAAAATCCAAGTATACTATATCTACCGGTTCACCTTTATCCACATGTTTATTAACTCCTTCAAAAAAGTGAAGCAGATTTGTGAGGCAAGACTTGCCCTGGGTAAAGCCATGCTGACTTTGTTCCATTAAACCATGGCTTTCTATATGTTCTGTGATTTTGATGTTTAGAACACTTTCCACTATTTTTCCTGGCACTGAAGTCAGGCTAACCGGTCTGTAGTTTCCCAGATCGCCCCTGGAGCCCTTTTTAAATATTGGGGTTACATTTGCTATCCTCCAGTCTTCAGGTACAATGGATGATTTTAATGATAAGTTACAAATTTTTACTAATAAGTCTGAAATTTCATTTTTTAGTTCCTTCAGAACTCTGGGGTGTATACCATCCGGTCCAGGTGATTTACTACTCTTCAGTTTGTCAATCAGGCCTATCACATCTTCTAGGTTCACCGTGATTTGATTCAGTCCATCTGAATCATTACCCATGAAAACCTACTCCATTACGGGTACCTCCCCAACATCTTTCTTCAGTACCAAATTCTCATATCCCCTATAATCACCCTCCCCCCACAGGAAAGATGAGTGCAAAGCATATAAGCCCTGTAGTTTGCATGAACTCTGTAATAACAGAACTCTCTGACCTTTAAATGGCCTCTAAGAGAATTGGAACCCACCAGAAAACTCTAACACACTACTTGGTGACCCTAGCCAGAGTTACAATAAAGTAACATAAGAACACAACAATATTAAAATGCACACAGCACTCCAGCAGTGAAATGGGAGCCTTCCAGTCTTTACATCAAGTGCCATATATTTTTTTTAATTTAATGTATTTATTTAGACATTTTATATACTGTCATTCCATTTATAGATTACAAAGGTTTACAAAGTGACATTCATAATTACAACACAATTAACAGATAAATATGGATTAGTTATAGAGGTGGAATGCAAAGGCAGGCATTTATCTATCAAATCCAATTTTCTAGTACATATTAACATTGATCTAGTACAAAAGGCAGAGGGTTTAGATAATGAAAAGACAAAGTTATGGTTTTCATATCTGGAGGCAGGAGAGGTCGTCCGATGTCCGGAGGGGGGTGCAAAAAGTAAGTCGCTTCGCCGCTTCGTACTGCCAGTCCCTTCTTCCCTCCTCCCGGAGCAAGGCTGCTTTTCGCACCCTGCTTCGGGAGGAGGGGAGAGGGGGACTGGCACGGGGGAAGCCACGATGTCCGGAGGGGAGCTGGCAATCCCGACTTCCTGGTATCTGTCAATTCAAATGACATTTGAAATGACAGATACCAGCGTGGCCGTGAAGCGTTAGGCCCGCGCACCCAGGATACTGTATAGGCGCTCTATACAGTAAAATGGGTTGTGCGGGCCTAACGCTTCACGGTCGCTTCTTAGACGCAGCTTGCATTTGCAAGCTATTTACATACAGGATCGAGGGGTAGGTGAGTTGCACTGTGCGTGCAGCAACCGCGGGTGCGCCGGGCACTAACGCAGCTCTTCCTACCACTCGTTACTGGATAGACCTATTAGTGAGTTGTTTTGAGGATCTTGCATTCTGTCATTTGATTTATACTTCAAGGTTCAATTAATATAGTTTGTCCTTTTTGTTTCTATGATTCTGTATATTCTGATGGTCTCTAAGTTAAATTATGAGTTCATGAACAGCCACGTTTTAAATTCATTTTTTAATCTCTTCAGGCAGAGAATTCCAGAACTTTGGACCTGCTATGGAAAAAACACAATCTCCTATTTGCATCAGATGTGTGCACCATATTGTGGAAATAGACAATAGTCCTTTATTTTGAGTTCCTGAACATACCCAGATCAGTCCAGACAAGCGGGTTTTATTCATCCCTACCAGTAGATGGAGGTAGAGAACAAAACTTTGGGCACTGCCACATATACGAGAGTGCCACCTGTAGTATTTCTCTACCTCCAGCAGATGGTAGAGGTGTTAACCCTACAGTTCTGACTGACTGGATATTTTAAAGAAGATTGCTCCCCGAGGTGACAGGCTCCTGAAGAAGGGTCGTCCCTCGGGTTGAGCTGGACGAATGGGGGGTTGGATGCCCCTGGCCAGCTTCAGCCCGCGATTCCGGGACCACTGACAGCCAGTGGTCTGGCTCCCTTGGTGGGCCCGAAGTCTCTCCGCCTGCCCAGGACAGGGAAGTACCCTTACTTTTATTTTTGTGCTTTCCTGTGTGTTTGGACCTTTAAATCTTTGTTGTAAAAAAAAAAAAAAAGAAAGGTCACCTGCAGCTGTCTGCTTTTGCAATAGCAGAAGCATGCAGCAGGCTGTGCGGCCTAGCAGGCTGAAAGGCCGGGCAGTAAGTGAGCAGTTTGGGGGATCATTCGGAGGAGGGTGGTTGCAGGTCGGGGCAGATTTACTCCGGTGGGGGCTGGCTGTCCTCCCGAACGAGCTGCGCGGTTTTCAGTTGCGGCAACGGCCTGTTCACCACGCTGGCAGGAAATTCTTGTGGCAGTGCGCCCACTTCAGGGTTTGACAGCTGCCGTGTGGTGCGCCCCTCCCCCTCACGATCCAGGTTGCAGGAAAGCGTGGCAAGCCTAGGATAGCCTGTTTGGATTTTTATTTTGCCTTGCTTTATTTCTTGGTGCTTGTTATGACAGACAAGCAGCTCAGAGAGACCTGTAGGGCCTGTGGAAGCCTGTCGGTCAGACTGAATGACCTCCTCCTCTTCACGGAGTGTGCTGGAGGTGGGGAGGGGGGGTCTGAAAGGCAAGCAAAGCTGTGGAGGCATTCGCGGACCGCGGCAGTGGCGCTGGGATCATAGAAGGGAGTGGCTATGGCCGCAGAAGCGGAGCCGGATAGGAGGGCTTCTCCCCGGGGGGTCCCCGCCGCTCCTGTCTCCCATCGGAACAGGCTTCCCCTTCCCCAAAATGTTCCCAGTTCCTAATGATATGAAACTACAAGGGGGGAAGACTCAGAGATGATGTCAGGAAATATTCATTCATGGAAAGGATGGAGATGCATAGTATGCCCTCCTGGAAGACAAGATGGCAATAGAATTCAGAAGGGTGGGGGCCAAACACAAGAGGAACCCTAGTGGCTAGAGAATGGAAATGAAATGTGAATATTTTTTGCATGGGAATATCTGCATAGAGCAGCAGTTACTTTCCTTAATTGAAGACATGAGAGTAATCTGCATGGAGTAGTAGTTACCTTAAGTAACTTGCTGGGCAAACTGGATGATAGAGATGTGAATCGTGTCCTCGATCGTCTTAACGATCGATTTCGGCTGGGAGGGGGAGGGAATCGTATTGTTGCCGTTTGGGTGTGTAAACTATCGTGAAAATCGTTAAAATCATGAGCCGACACACTAAAACCCCCTAAAACCCACCCCCGACCCTTTAAATTAAATCCCCCACCCTCCCGAACCCCCCCAAATGCTTTAAATTACCTGGGGATCCAGCGGTGGTCCAGAACGGCGGCGGTCCGGAACGGCCCCCTCAATTGAATCCTGTTGTCTTCAGCCGGCGCCATTTTGCAAAATGGCCGCCGCAAAATGGCGGCGGCCATAGACAAAAACAATTCGACGCAGGAGGTCGTTCCGGACCCCCGCTGGACTTTTGGCAAGTTTTGTGGGGGTCAGGAGGCCCCCCCCCAAGCTGGCCAAAAGTTCCTGGGAGTCCAGCGGGGTTCAGGAAGCGATTTCTTGCCGCGAATCGTTTTCCGTATGGAAAATGGCGCCGGCAGGAGATCGACTGCAGGAGGTCGTTCAGCGGCGGTCCGGAACCCCCGCTGAACAACCTCCTGCAGTCGATCTCCTGCCGGCGCCATTTTCTGTACGGAAAACGATTCGCGGCAAGAAATCGCTTCCTGAACCCCGCTGGACTCCCAGAAACTTTTGGCCAGCTTGGGGGGGCCTCCTGACCCCCACAAGACTTGCCAAAAGTCCAGCGGGGGTCCGGAACGACCTCCTGCGTCGAATCGTTTTTGTCTATGGCCGCCGCCATTTTGCGGCGGCCATTTTGCAAAATGGCGCCGGCTGAAGACAACAGGATTCAATTGAGGGGGCCGTTCCGGACCGCAGCCGTTCTGGACCACCGCTGGATCCCCAGGTAATTTAAGGCATTTGGGGGGGGGGGTTCGGGAGGGTGGGGGATTTAATTTAAAGGGTCGGGGGGGGGTTTTAGGGGGTTTTAGTGTGCCGGTTTTCCTGCCCTCCCCCTTCCCCGATTTACGATTTTTTTAACGATAAATCGGGGGAATTGGTATTGTATCGTGGCCCTAACGATTTTTGACGATTTAAAATATATCGGACGATATTTTAAATCGTCAAAAAACGATTCACATCCCTACTGGATGAACCATTTCATTATCTGCTATCATTAATTATGTTTCTACTAGCCGTTAAGCCCGTAACAACGGGCTACATTAAAATGTTTTTTTCGGTCCATTTCCTTCCCCCTCCCCCCTCCCCCTCATTCTCCCCTCCCCCTCAATTCTCCCTCCCACCTCCCCCCTCCCTCTCTCCTCCCCCCTCCCCTCAGTCACTCCCTCCCCTCTCCCCCCTCCCCTCAGTCACTCCCTCCTCAGCCACTCCCTCCTCTCTCCCCCCTCCCCTCAGTCACTCCCTCCTCCCCTCAGTCACTCCCCCTCTCTCAGCTCATTCACAACCCCTTCGGATGGCACAAACGGAAGATCTCCGGGGGAGGTCCCTCCCTCCCTCGCATGCGCCGCTCCTCGCCGCCGCTCCTCGCCGTCGCTGCTGCTCCTCGCCGCTGCTACTGCTCCTCCCAGCGCCATTTTTGTTACAGGCAAGCTCTGACCGACGTGCTCGCCCGCACATGCGCGGTAGAGTTGCGCATTTGCGGCATTTGCGGCACGTCGGTCAAGCTTCATTTATCTAGTAAATTGTGACTAGGACCACTGTCTCATCACCAGTAAGACCTAGTGAGCCCTTGTGTTAGACAGTGAGAATGTAGGTTAGAGTAGAGGGAGGTACCATTCAAATACAGCTCCTCCCTTTGAGGGGTCTGAAATGGCCGTCCCCTTAAGAGTGTATTAAGGTGCTCTCCACAGTGAGCTCGGGAGGCAGTCCCTTTAGGTTTGCAAAGAGTTCAGATCTAGAGTGGCATTTATCTTTTTTTTTTTTGCAGGCCCAGTCAGTAAAAGCAGACTAGCCCAGTCTGTGGGTCCTGACCAGGGTTGGGAGAGGCTTCTTTATCCAGTCCTCAACCTGACTGGTTAAGATTCTCCCTCTGGGTGTATTTTAGGGATTTCAAGTCTTTATTATAAGGAGCCTCACTGGACACCTAGGCCTTTCCTTGCCCACAGGGAGTGGGGAACCCTGGGTGTGGGATTCCCAGGGATAGGGAAGACCTGCCCCTGAAGTGGTGGTGTCCTGCTGTGAGGAGAACTCGTGTTTAAATTCATTTTTTGGGGGAAAAGAACTATTTTGTTAGAAGAACCAGGAGGAAATTTTGGCTGCTCCTTCCTTCCTGCCAGAAGTAGGAGAAATGCTTGTTTCAAAGAGGAACCCTCCCATCTGGAACCCAGAGAGAGTACTAAAGAGACTGTGTGAGATAAAGAAGATCCAGAAGATCTCCTAACCATGACTAAAGGAAAGCCACATCACTGGGGACACCCATCCAGTGTCACTGCCCTGGGGAAAGGAAAAAGAGAATGTACTCTCTGTGCCATAGATTTTTTTACCAGTTTCTCAGTTTGGAAGGGGTTTTGCCCAGCTTAAAAGACCCTATCCATCGGGGAGCTCCTCTTCCCTCAATCAAGAGAGTGAATGTTTTTCCTTGCCCCGACACAAGCAATTCCTGCAAAGATAGAGGAGAGAGACGGTAATAAATTGAGGAGAGAATTCTGTAGTGATGCAGTTTAAGTTTGTGCCATTCATTACCAGTGTTATCAGTAAAGACTGATTTTGGACACTACCAAAATGAGTCTAGAGTATTTCTTTTGCACTCACTGCACCCACAACAAGAACAATATCTTCCCAGGGGAAAACCCAAAGAAAATGTGCAAAAAGTGCACTTCTGTCACATCGGGCCCTAGAAGTTTACCTCCCCCCCCCCCTACAAAGGCTTTGGCCCTGGGAGAGGGCGCACATGTGAGAGAACTAGCTGGTGAAAGAATCCAGCCCCAAAAAGTAACTGTTACGCTCGTTGGTCGCAGATGGCTGCGACCACTCATGCTCACCTCTTTTTTCCCTACACTGTCAATCCTGCGAAGAACGGCGGCTTCTGCCAACCACCGCCGACCTCCCCAGCGTTCCCGGGATGGAGCGGGCACTGCCGACTGCCATCTTGTCTCCGGAATCACCTAAGGTTGTACACATCAAGCGGGAACCTTGGGGGCGTCCCCTCCCAATGACGTCAACTCGCTGCTGTACTTAAGCTGACCGGCCCTTTGCTACAACGAGTTCCTCGGGGGCCCTTCCGCGTTCCTGGCTATCCGCTCCTCGGAGGGCCTTCCTGCCTTGGACTTCTACCTGATCCGCTTCTCGGGACATTCTCCTGGAACTACCTCTTGTGAGTACCTTACTACAGACTTCAATGATACCAGTTTTACTGAAGGTTCTCTGCGGTGTACCCCATGCCTCGGGCCACTACCTTTCCTATTCAGTAGAAGTTGTTTCAGTATACCCTGTGCTGCAGGGTATTGTCGCTCTAGCTACAGGATCCACTTCCAGGTTCCTGCACCTCATATCATCTCTTCATCATCTACAGTACAGACATCCTCGGCGCACCCCGCTCTGCGGGCTACTACCGGATCGTCACATCAGTGGTATCTCTGGTTATACCCCACTGCTCAGAACTTTACTTAATTGCATCTCCCGCTCTGTGGGCTCTGCTTTTCCTTCCTTCATAATAAAGTCTCTATCACACAGCTGTGTCCTACGCCACTGAGACCGCACCTACTGATGGTGAGGCTCATAGGGCTCCTCCCTGTGGGCGGAGACACATCTCATCTCGGCCCAGGGTTTCCATCCTAACAAAAACATAACAGTAACAAATTCTTTTATGTCCCCACCCATGCATGATAGGCCTTTCTTCATCTCACCCATATGTAACCCACCCCGATCTTGTGTTGTGAAGACTATCCAGGAAAGCTATGGGTCCGGGTCTAGGTCCAGGTTCACGTTCAGATAAGGGGGGGGGGGGGGGGAACTAATCATCAAGGCCCTTGACACAGTGAATCACACTCCAGCTCTAGGATTTCCAAAAGGTGCCTAATTGTCCAGGTCAGGAGCAAGGAAGCCAAAATCAGTTTGAAGGGAAGAAGGCAAACTTTAGAACATTATCCATCCATTCAGTTCTTACATTGGAGTTATTGGAAACAATTTAAACAGGCGTCCAAAATTGGTGATCAAAATAAAGTCTTTACTGCAGCTTAAAGAAAAGTATCCAGACCAAAATCACAAAAATCAGAATCCACATCAAACAAATAACCAAAACAAAACAGATGGTTTCCTTGTCCATTTTCTTCCATTAAACTTCTCTCCCTACTCTTGCACCTTCATACATAGAAAATATATCCTCACTAGTGAGGGAAGGATAACTAGAATATAGCTCCAGCATAAAAACTGGTCAGATGGAAAAATGTCCCCAAGCACAAAAATATCCAACTGAGTTTCAAAAGGTACATAAGAACGTAAGACTTGCCATACTGGGTCAGACCAAGGGTCCATCAAGCTCAATATCTGTTTCCAACAGTGGCCAAATCAGGTTACAAGTACCTGGCAGGATCCCAAAGGGTAGATAGATTCCAGGCTTCTTATCCAAAGAATAAGCTGTGGATTTCTGCAACTCCACCTTTTTTAAATGCAGCTACACTAATAGCTTTAACCACATCCTCTGGCAAGGAATTTCAGAGCTTAATTATGTGTTGAGTAAAAAAATATTTTCTCTTATTAGTTTTCAGTGTATTACCTAGTAACTTCATTGTGTGTCCCCTGGTCATTGTACTTTTCAAAAGAGTAAACAACTGATTAATGTTTACTCATTCCATTCCACTCACTATTTTATAAACCTCTATCATATCTCCACTTCAGTCGTCTCTTGTCCAAGCTGAAGAGTCCTAACCTTCTTAGCCTTTCTCCATAGGGAAATTGTTCCATAGCCTTTATCATTTTGGTCACCCTTCTCTGTACCCCTTCTAATTCTGCTATAACTTTCTTGAGATGTGGTGACCAGAACTGCACACAATACTCAAGATGAGGTCGCACCATGGAGCGATACAGAAGCATTATGATATTCTCTGTTTTATTCTCTGTTTTATTTGAAGGTATGTGGGCCCTGGGCCGAGGTGAGAGATGGTACCGTCCACAGGGAGGAGCCCTGTGAGCCTCACCGTTGGGAGGCGAGGTCTCAGCGGACTTTAGACACAGCTGTAGAATAGAGTATTAGAGAAATAGAGAGGCATTGCCCGTGAAGCGGGGAGTGCAGGAGAAAGTCTCAGAGTCTGTGCGGTGGGGTATACCCAAGGGGAATACCTCTGTAGTGAAGATACGGCAATGGTCTGCAGAGCAGGGTACACCGATGAAGCTCCTCAGTAGAGATGATACGGTGGTGGTCCATGGAGCAGGGCACACCAGTGAGGGGTCCTTAGAAGAGATGATACGGTAGTGGTCAGCAGAGCAGGGTACATCGATGTGGGTTCCTCACATAGAGATGACACGGTAGTGGTCCACAGCACGGGGTACACCGATGAGGGTTCCACACTAGAGATGGTACGGTAGTGGTCCGTAAAGCTGAGGTACTCACAGTAGCAAAGGTTCTAGGAGAAGCCCCGGGAAACAGGACAAGCAGCAGTCCAAGGCGAAAGGCCCTCCAAGGAATGGATAGCCATAGATGAGGAAGGGCCCCTGAGGAGCAGGTACCCAGAGCGTCTCACGCCAAGGAACAGGAACTGGAATGGGAAGTCCGTAGTGAGCGAAGCGGATTCAGCAATGAGGGAACTCGTTGCCAAGTCATAGGTAGGCAGGGCCAGCCGGCTTAAATGTCCTGGAAAGATGACGTCATCCAGAGGAGACGCCCCCGAGGTTCCCGCCATGACGTGCTTAAGACTGGCCCATGCGTGTGCGCGCCTAGGGGATTCCGAGGGCAAGATGGCGGTCGGCAGCACCCGTGGCATCCAGAGAGGCCCGGGAATGGTGAGGAGGCCCGCTATAGCTGGAGGAGGCCTCATGTCTTCCCAACGGAATCAAAGCTGCAAAGAAGGAGGTGAGCAACAGCGGTTGCAGCCGTCTGCGACCGGGTGTAACACTAATAATCCCTAGCATTCTGTTTGCTTTCTTGGCTGCTGCAGGACATTAAGCAGAACATTTCAATGTATTTTCAATGATGACACCTAGATCCTTTTCCTGAGTGGTGATTCTTAATGTGGTACCTTGCAATATGTAGCTATAATTTGAGTTAATTTTCTCTAAGTGCATCACTTTGCACTTATCCAGATTAAATTTCATTAGCAATTTGCATTCCCGGTCTCCCAGTTTTGCAATCTCCTCTTGCAATTTCTCACAATCCTAGTGATTTAACAAATTTGAAAAATTTTGTGTTATCCGCAAATTTGATCAACTCACTTCTTATTCCAATTTCCAGGTCATTTATAAATATATTAAAAAGCATCAATCCCACAACAAATCCCTGGGGTACTCCATTATTCACCTTTTTCGATTGGAAAAATTTACCATTTAGCCCTACTCTCTGTTTTCTGTCTTATAACCAGTTGGCAATCCACAAAAGGACACTGCCCCCTATCCCATGGCTTTTTTATTTCCTAAGAAGTCTCTCATGAGGGACTTTGTCAAATGCTTTCTGGAAATCCAGATACATTATATCAACTGGCTTACCTTTATCCAGATGTTTATTTACGCCCTCAAAAAATGTAGCAAATTTGTGAGGCAAGACTTCAGTTGGATTTGTGCCATTAAACTATGCTCATTTATATGTTCAGCAATTTTTCTCTTTATGATAGTTTCTACCATTTTACCTGGCATAGACATCAGATTCATTGTTCTGTAGTTTTCTAGATTACCTCTTGATCCCTTTTTAAAAATTAGCATTACATTGGCAACCCTCCAATTTTCAGGTACCATAGATGATATTACTGATAGTTTACAAATTTCCAATAGCAGCTCTGCAATTTCATTTCTCTGTTCTTTCGGCACTCTGGGATGTATACCATCCGGGCCAGGTGATTTTCTGCTCTTTAGTTTGTCAATTTGCCCTAGTACATCTTCCAGGTTCACTGAGATTTGTTTTAGTTTCTATGAATTATCACCTTTGAATATCGTTTCTGGCATGGGTATATCTCAGATCTCTTACATCTTCCTCCGTGAATACCATGGGATGACTTTGTCATCTCTAAGCAACTCTTACCCCTTGATCATTTAATGGTCCAACTGACTCCATTGCAGGCTTTTTACCTCAAATGTACCGGAAAAAGTTTTTATTATGAGTTTTTGGTTTCACAACAAACTTCTTTTAAAATTTTCACTTTGCCGTCCTTATCAATGCTTTGCATCTGAACTGCCAGTGCTTATGATGTTTCCTGTTTTCTTCAGTCAGATCCCTTTTCTATTTCTTGAAAGATGTTCTTTTGGATATTATAGCCTCTCTCACCTCATCAGCACTTTAATCCCAATGGGGTCAAAACTAACACACTGAAATCCAATTTCAAAATCTTCAAGTCTCTCGAGTTGTTGGTCTAAAAGTTTCAATTCTTCTCTTCACACATGCTGTTAATTGATTGCCTGAGCAAAAAGAATCAATGAACCAGCCCTGTGGAACACCGGGGTATGTCTTTGCTCTGGCACTGGTCTATGAAATACCAAATTCTTCTAAAAAAAAATAAATCTCTTCCTTCACACCTCTTGCCTGGATGCTTGATTGCCTCTTGAGATCCTGGGGCAATCTCCAACTCGCCAACCACTTTGCTATGAGATCTTGGGGAAATCTCTAACTCTCTAATTCACTTGTTTTGATATCCGAGAGGAAGCTCTGGCTTTCTCTCTCCAGTTGCCTTCTCACTCCTTACTCACTCTTCACCCACTGAATTATTGGGCATGCTCCAAGGGACTTTATATCCCTTTAAATTCTTTCCCCCCAAAAGGTAGGGTTATAGCAAAGAGAGTAATCTCCAACATCAAAACCCCTCCTGCTGCTCCTAGCTAGAAAAATACAAAAGGATAATATTAGTGATAGGCATAGCTCCATCACACATGCATTGATACTCTGGAGGTCAGCTTACCTCTGGGGTCCTGCATGCAGAACTAGAAGCCTTTCTGAGAATGCTACCCTGGAGGTTGTGGATTTTAATTTCCTATAGAGAAGCTTACATTTAGCCTTCAGAGCCGTCCTCCTTCTCTTTCCTATGTCATTGTAACCCACTTGCACCATGACAGCTGGCTCCTCCCTAGCACTTTAAAATCCTGACCTTTGAGTGAGCTGTTTTTTTTTTCTCTCCAGCTGTTTGTTGGCAAGATAGCTCCCCCTTGTGCTGCTCTGAGTGACAGTATTGGCTGTGGAGTGAATACATGTAGCCTCTGCAGCCTGTCTGTGCGCTCTGCTAACATGGGATTACAGGTAAACCTGAGAGATGGGGGTTTCCAGGGCCAATCAGAGAGAGGGCCAGGAGGGCGGTTTGGGCTGGGCTTGGTTAATTTCTTATGCCATCATTTTTAAATTATGGCTATGGGATCTCAAAAGATGGAAGTAGCTTGGGCCTCTCTAGGCTTCTGGGAACCGCCTGGGAATTTAATAGCACTTGCAAGCTCATTGTGTGCTTCTAAGGCAAAACCATATTCCCCTCAACAAATTCATCATTGGGGCCAGTCTACTCGCCTATGAAGGCGCGACATTAGCCTGACTGCTCCCTTGGCTAAAGGAGCTGAAGGTATTGGACAAAACAAAGTGCTTCCTGGAGTTAGAATCCTTATCTGTTTCCATAAGTGTTCCATATTAAATACTGAATTTTAAAAAATCTTGTTGCAGTTTTAAGTTGATAAAGTACTTTAATTACTTAATCATTTTTCTTATGTGTACTAATAGACTAAACAGAAAGCTACTTTGCAAGTTTGGTGTGTGTGCATGTGTGTTTTATGCTTGTGTCTGTGTGTTTGAGTATGGGAGTATCTGTGCGTTTTTCTTGTGTGCGGATGTGTATATATTTGGGTAAATGTCTGTGCTTGTCTGTGTGTTTGCATGTGCCCGTGTTTGTGTACGAATGTTTACACGTGTGTTTGCTTGTGTGTGTATGTGGCTGTTTTTCGGGGGAAAGGATTTGCCTCTGGGTACTGAAGGAAATCTTTGAACCTTGGAAAACATGCTGGACATACAGACTCCAATCGGACTCCTGGAGAACATCACCCTCCCTCCGAACAAGGCACAGGGATTGAAAGCTTAACTGACTGAAGAAGAATGCAAGACAAATGTTTGGTAGCTGTGCCAAAGGGAGGCGTAATGTGCCTCTGAAAGTATCATTCTTCCACATTTTACAGAACGCTGTGAGGTTCAGTTTACTGCAGTGAGGAAATAGTGCAGCAAGAGTTCTGACTTCTGGATTGGAAATTTGCTTTTATGGGTGCATTCAGCAGACAGGGAGAAGGTAAACTACGTTCCAGCAGCTGTTTCTACCCCAGGACAACAGGAAGACTGCTTCTCTTTCTGATCATACTGCTTCCCAGGAAACAGGTAAGAAGAATTCAAATAATCCCCTATCATAAAATGGGAAACAGTTTTTTTTTTATTCTGCGTTATAAAATCAGCATGCAGCATTATATTTTCTGTTCAGATTTTATCACCCTTGTGATTTAATTTAGTTTTATATCCGAAAGTGGTCTGTCATTTTTTTTTTGCAGTCCCAAAATTTAAACAGCTTCACTGGTAGTCTCTTTTCTGCATCCGTTTTATTCTGGATATGTTTGTGATAGTGTTTGCCTCTGTATACCAGCAGATGTCTTCAGGCAGATCACTGACCTGTAACACTCTCTCAACTGGTTTGCCTCAAAATTCCATTCAACCTCTTCAGATTGTCCAAAATGTGTCGGCTCATCTATTAACTGGCGCTAAATTGCGTGAGCATATTAACCCGGTTTTGAAATCATTATATTAGTTACCCATTTCCTGGCAAATAAAGTAGTGAAGTAGCTGTCATTATACATAATCTTCTACGTAATGTGGCATGACCACTGAACTTTAAGAGTTTATACACTGTCTCGCATGCTCATCTCTTCAAATCAATTCCTTCTTAAAATTCCCTCTCCCAAAATCAGAGACAGAAGAACTATCCTTCTCTATCTTTGGCCCCACGATATGGAACTCTCTACATTATGATATCCACAACACAAAGGATTCAAAAACTTTTAAGAAATTGCTGAAGACTTTTTTGTTAAATGATGCCTTTAAAATATAGATCTGCCTCTGCTACACTCCTCGCTCGTGTCCTTGTAGCGCTCCACAAATTTCTGTTTGTCTCTTTGCAACAAGATGAATGACTGTTTTGTTTGGTTTAGTAATGTAAACTAATTATGTATATTTTTATTATAACCCACCCCCAAACGTATTGGAGGAGGTGGGTAAGAAATATTTTAAATAAATAAATACTACACCGTATTTCTTAAGGTTAATCACAGGACAGAACAGAATAAGATCAGATAACTATGAGAGGATTAATTTGCGCCTTACATTTGGTAACCAATTAAAAATATTTTAATGACAGTTTTCACTGTTCGTTTGTCACTCTTTCATGCTTTGATGTCACTGTCTCTGCCTCATTACTTCAGTTAGTTTTGGAAAACACTGTTGGTTTTGAAAGTAATTACAAATGTTACTCTTCTTCAGTCACTAAGACATAGTTTTAAATCTCTTAAATATTGATTCAAATAATTAAGGTCCCTATATATACATTTGATATTTCCTTGAAAGAACTGGCCTTTTTCTTTGTTTCTAGGAGGTGATGCATGCAGTGTTCAAACTGTGGTATTTTGAGACTCCTTCACACATTTCTAACATAATTCAAAAACAGAATCTGCTGTGAATTCAAAGACAAATGAGGGCTAAGGAATTCTAAAAGGCTTCAGAGTATTTGAAAATAGCATCTGTAAAAGCTTTGCTCTTCTTCCATCCTCTATGAAGTGGTTTCACACTCAACCCTAATGAAATCTATCTCTTTACCCTCCACAAACTACAAAATGTTACCTCCATGTTCCTCTTTGACACACTTGCTCTCTTCCCCCCTCCTCCGCCCCACCCATGAAATACTATCTCCCTCACCCCTAATGCAACACTCTTTCTATTTCCCCCTTTCTAAGAAGTATTTTCTCCTTCCTCCCTCTTTAAGAAAGTTTCTCTCTCTCTCTCTCAAACCTCCCTCCCCCTCCTTCCTGTGAAGGACTTTGGGATGTATGGTGTCCTTGTGTTTGTGTAGAGAGAGCACTGATAGGGGCACGCAGAGAGGACTCTTCACACAGCACGTACATACACTGACCATCAGAACTGTAGAATTCAGATAAATTATAGCACTGCAATAGTAGAAGCAAAGAGATTCTATTTTGAAACACAAGTTTACCATTGTTAAGTAATCCTAGAGAATTATTTAGAATTTTGGCGACTTACCATTGGTCTAGAAGATTCTACTTTGGTGATTGATGTTAAATTAGACAGTGAATTGTTTACTGATTATTTTGTGAGCAAAACGGAGGAGATTAGACAATACTTTCAGGAATTAGGCACTACTACTGAACTTTTAGTTCTAGCATCTTCTTTAAGGCAGTGTTTAAACTCTTTTAGGAAGATTACCCTAGAAGAAACAAAAAATGTGCCAAGATCTGTTAATTTGACCATGCCATATTTTTTTTCAGTTCAAACTGAAACCATAAAAATAAATATAGTTATAAACAGAGTAATGGCAGAAGTAAAAGGAAAAGGTACAAAGAAAAAAAATCTGAATAAATCAGAGCTACAAGAAATCAAGACCACCAAAAGATCACTGTCCATTAAATGAACAAAAGTTATGCACTCATAAACAAATATCCTTGGGCCTTGTTCTTGGATTAGCTTTTTGTGAAACTATAGCTTCATATTTGGCTGTAATGCAGGGGAGGCCAACTCCAGTTCGAGAGCTACGAACAGGCCAGGTTTTTGGGATATCCACAATGAATATGCATGAGATAAATTTGCATGCACTGCCTCCACTGTATGCAAATCTATCTCATGCATATTTATTGTAGATATCCTGAAAATCTGGCCTTTTAGTGGCTCTCGAGGACCAGAGTTGGCCACTCCTGCTGTAATGCAATCAATAATCCACCAAAAGTGAAAATTAATCAACTTTATATGCATCACCCACATCATACTCCCTCCTTTTCACCCCTTCTCCTCATCCTCCTCTCCAAGCACATGCTGCCTTTTTCACCTCTCAAACTTTCTCCAAGACTCCCCTGTTACTCACCCCTTTCCCTCTGCCCCCTCACCCCTACTCACTCATACCCCTTCTTCTATTCCTTCTCATCCCTTCTCACTCTCATGCCCTGCCCTCCACTTCTCCTCATCCCCTCCTACTCATTCACATTCCTTCCTTCCCCTCCTTCTCACCATCCTCCTCCTACTCATCACCCCATATATTTTTTATTTTCAAAAGATTTCTATCCTGCTTCTACAATGTTCGAAGTGGATCACAACATAACATTCATAAAAATATGCAATATACCAAAAACAAAATAAAAACATAAGAATATTACAAAAAAATGCTCAGTGGAAAATATATACAAATTTACATGACTTAAGACTCCATTGCATTTCTTCATCCCAGGATTAAGGCCTTCATCAAAAAAGTTATTTGTCACAGCTGAACGCCTTCTTAATAAATATGTTTTTAATAGTTTTTTTAAACCAGCTCTTGTCTGACTTGACTCTAATTTCATCAGGAATGGAATTCCACAGAAGATGCCCTGCCACAGAGGCCTCTTATCTCAACTAAAGGAGCAATTTTATCAGAGGGACCCTCAAATAAACCCTTATTGGCTGACCTTAGGTTGTGAGAAGTTTGATAAATACAAAATATAGAACTAACCATAACTCATCTGTATTGTATAGTAGAATATGGATAAAGCAAGCTATTTTGTATTTAACTCGCCAGCATACATGTAGCCAGTGAAGGGATTGGAGAATAGGTGTAATATGATTGAAAAGTCTTACACCTGTCAGGATACATGTGGCTGAATTTTGAAATAGTTGCAGAGATCTAAGAGAATTGCTTTGAACACCACTAAAGAGGGCATTACAGTAATCAAACAAGGAAAAGATAAGCTATTGTAAAGTTGTTCGAAAGTATCACGATCAAGTAAAGGCTTACGTTTACATAGTAACCGTAGCTTAACAAAGGCTAATCTAACAGTATTTTTAAAATGAGAACGCATAAAAAGAGTAATGGCCAGAGTAATACCTAAATTACGAACAGTATTGCTTATTGCAGTGGTTCTCAACCTTTTTACCCATCGTGATACCCCTGCGGACAACACTCTTATGTGTGACACACTGCTCATTACAATCTATGGCGGAAATTTAAAAAAAAAAAAAAAAAGGCCCTGTATTACTTTTGGGGCCGATGCAATACAGTGCGCTCAACCGAGCGCACTGTTTAACCTGCTGTCGGACGCGGGTTAAATAGGCGCTAATCCACTCCCTAATGCAATAGGAGGATGAGCGCCTATTTAACGGAGTGAATGAGTTAGCGCTCATCACATGCAAATGCATATGAATGAGGCTATTACTCATTCACTCAAATGCAAAAAGATAAATGTGCGTCTCAGACACACATTTATCACTCAGATATTAACACCTGCCTGGAGCAGGCGTTAATAGCTGAGCGCACTGAAAAGAAGTACAGAAAAGCAGAAAAAATGCTTTTCTGTACTTTTTTAAGGTAAAAAAAACAAAAAAAAAACTTGCCAGATCACCGAGTTATGAAGACTGACGCCAGTAAACTTGGCATCGGTTTTCATAATTGGCCATCTGCCAGTAATGAAAACGGCCACCGATAAACTCGGCGGTTGTTTTCATTACTGGCAGACCAGCAGGTTATGAAAACAGAGGCCGCGTTTACCGGCGTCGGTTTTCATAACCAGCAGCCGTGACCCCCTAATTTACATATTGCATGGCGCCCCCCTTGCGGGCACCATGCATGCGTTAAGAAAGCGGGTGCTGAAAAGTCAGCACCTGCTTTCCGCGAAGATTATTGCATCGGCTCCTTTGTTAGGAATAACTCAAGGGAAAGATAAGAGTATACTCTCTGAACAGAAATTATATCAATAGTAAACCTCCCATACCAGAACAGCACCAACTTCCAGCACTGAAACAGTAACCACCTTACCTAAGAAAAGGCAACACTGAAAATATTACAGCAGGCCTTAAAACACCAGTTCTCCTCCTATTAGGAATATGGAATAAGCCAAGCTGCTATAGAGTCCTACACAGAAACGACATGCCAGCAGAATACCTCACCTCAGTCCCATGTGCAGACCCTCATATAACAAAGAATAAAGAGACCATAAAGCATAAATAAAAACTTGCAGACCAAAACTGAAATGGAAACTGCAATAAGCCAGAGACTCTGTATGCAGTGCAACAAAGGAAAAAGAGAAACATCACCAGTCTTCATAAAACAAATCAAGAAATATAAAATCAAAAGCAATAAAACCATACTAATAAAAAGAACAGATTATTTCAAAACAGCTGATGAATGGAACAATCCAATAATTAAAAACTCATATAAATAGTTTCCAGACACCAATAAAATATTTCAAAACAGCAGACACAAAGACCCAATAATTAAAAATAATAAAGACAAAAAAATGCTCTGATCTCCCTACCCGGAAACGCTTGATTTCCAGGTGCCCTGAGATTGCTGTGAATTAGGAGAAGGAGGGGGGTTACTTGCAACTTTTTCCTCTCTCTCAGTCACACACAAGCTCTCTCTCTCACACTGTCTCTCGATCACACACACATATATATAGGCTCTTAATCACACAATTACACACATGCTCTCTCTCTTATACACACAGCTCTTAATCACACATATACATGCTCTTTCTCACACATACAGGTTCTCAATCACACACATTTATGCTATCTCTCTCACACTCAAAGGATCTCAATAACACACACATGCTCTCTTTCACACAAACAGGTTCTTAATCACAATTTTATACATACAGGCTCTCAGTTACTCACATACATGCTGTCTCTCTCACACGCACACACAGGATCTGAAACATATATGCTTGCTCACAATCTCTCCCCCAACCGAACTAGTGGTAGCAACAGCCTCCTCCTCTTCCAGCCCTCGTGGCCTCGAGAAAGGAATTCCCATCGGCCGCCGGGCTGACCTTGTTCCGGGCTATGCTGCTCTTCTGCTTCGGGCTGATGCTGCAGCACTAGCATGATCTCTTCTTTCAGTGCGTGCGGCTGTTGCTCACCACTTCCTCTTCCGGGCTTCGAGGGCGGGAAGAAGAGACCATGCTGCGAGTGCCGCTGACTCCAGCTCTCCTGCTGCATTCTGCCAGGCTATCGGCATTTTAGCCCGGGCGGAGGAAGAGTTCCCATTTCGCTGGGGTGGTGGGGGGCAGCTGGACCAGCAGGGGACTGGGAAGTGTGGCGACACACCCGCTTGTGCTTGGCGACGTTGGTATGTCATAACACACTGGTTGAGAACCGCTTGCTTATTGGTATAGAATGACCAAACATGAAAGATACCAGACAGTCCAGAGGGATATGACAAGCTATAATGAATAATTCTGTTTTGTTTATGTTTAAAGCTAGCGTACTATGTGAAAGCCAGCATTTAATGGTGCTGAAGCAAATAGAAAAATAAAATGTGTATTTCCACGAAGATCTTAAAGGGAAGAAAAACTGTGAGTGTCATCCACATACAGCTTGCAATTAATTTCAAGCGGTGCCAGCAGCTTACATAATGTTAATATATATAAACTGAATATTGTTCAGTTTATATATATTAACATTATGTAAGCAATTTGCAATTGCAATTATGTAAACATTATGTAAGCAATTTGCATGAGCAATTCCTCAGGGATCTGCCCAAAAGGGCAGATCCCTGAGGAACGCTCATGCAAAGTAAAGACCAAAAACATAGAAATGACAGCAGAAAAGGACCAAATGGTCCATGCAGTCTGCCCAGCAAGCTTATGGTAGCATCAACCGCACCATACAAGTCTCCCACATAATGGTAGCATCAGGGGGTGGCATTTGCTGCGCCATGCAAGTTACCCCCATACTTAGTTTCCCAAACTGTCAAAGTCAGGGCCCTTGTTGGTTGCTTTCTAAATCCAATTCCCTGTTACCTCTTGCTGTTGAAGCAGAAAACAATGTTAGAATTGCATCACAAGTATAAGGCTTATTGGTTAAGGCTAGTAACAGCTGCATCAGCAAGTTACCCCCATGTTTATTTGTTTTTCTAGACTGTAAAAGTCAGTGTCTTTTTTGGTTGCTGTTTGAAACTAATTCCCCTTTTCCTCTTTTCCTCCTGCCTTTAAAGCAGAGGGCAATAATTGAGTTGCGTCAGCAGTATGAAGGCTTATTGGTTAAGGGTAGTAACCGCCACACCAGCAAGTTACCCCCATGAGCTCTTTTCCTCATTTCCATCCTCTGGCCTTTAGGGATCCATGGTGTTTATCCCATGCCCCTTTGAAATATTTCACCATGTTTGTCTTTACTCCTCCTCTGGAAGGGTATTTCAGACAACCGCCACCCTCTCCATGAAGAAATATTTTGCAATGTTGGTTCTGAGTCATCCTCCCTGGAGTTTCATTTTGTGAACCCTAGTTCTACTGATTTCTTTTCACTGGAGAAGGTTTGTCAATTGTGCATCATTATAAACTTTCAGGTATCTGAAGGTCTGTATCATATCTCCCCTGCATCTCCTCTCCTCCAGGGTATACATATTTAGGACCTTCAACCTCTCCTCATAAGTCTTTTGATGGAGATCCCCTACCATTTTTGTTGCCCTTCTCTGTACTGCCTCCATCCCGTCTCTGTCCCTTTTGAGATACTGTCTCCAGAACTGAACACAATACTCCAGGTGAGGCCTCACTAAGGACCTGTATTTTCTTACTGGTTATTCCTGTCTCTATGCAGCCCAGCATTCATCTGGCTTTAGCTATCCCCTTGTCACGCTTCGCCGTCTTCAGATCGCTAGACACTATCACCCCAAGGTCCATCTCTTGCTCTATGCACAGCAGCCATTCATCCTCCATCACATCACACCCCAGATGCATGACCCTGCATTTCTTGGCATTGAATCCCAGCTGCCATATTTCGACCACTGTTCTAGCTTCCTTAAAATATGTCTCATTCTCTCTACTCCTTCCAGCATGTCCACTCCGTTGCAGATCTTAGTATCATCTGCAAAAACACAAAGTTTACTTTCTATCCCTTCCACAATGTCACTTACAAAGATATTGAACAGGACCGGTCCCAACACTGATCCTTGTGGCACTCCACTTAACATTGTTCTCTCTTTAGATTAGATTCCATTTGCCATCACACACTGTCTTCTATTCGTCAACCAGTTTATAATCCATGCCACCACCTTGGCGCTCACTCTCAAGCTTCTCATTTTATTCACAACCCTCCTATGCGGGACCGTATCAAAAGCTTCCCTGAAATCCAAGTAGATGACATCAAGTGCTCTTCCTCGATCCAATGCTTTAGTAATTCAATTTAAAAAAAATCAATCAGATTTGTCTGACAGGACCTTCCCCTGATAATGCATACTGCCTCAGGAACAGCACTCCTCCTGACTGTAGATAGTTCACTAATCTTTCCTTTAACAGAGTCTCCATTACTTTTCTCATCACCGAGGTGAGGCTAACCGTCCTGTAGTTTCCAGCCTCCTCTCTGCTTCTACTCTTGTGAAGTGGGACCACCATCGCTCTTCTCCAATCACTTGGAACCACTCCCGTTTCCAAGGATCTATTGAACAGGTCGTGCAGTGGACCCGCCAGCACATCTCTGAGCTCCCTCAGTATCCTGGGATGAACCTCATCAGGCCTCATGGCTTTGTCCACTTTCTGTTTTCCTAGCTCTTCCCATACATTCTCTTCTGTAAACGGAGTTTCGTCTACTACACCCCATCCACTGTCTTGTTAACTAGCGATTGTCCTTCTCCAGGATCTGCTTTAGTGAACACCGAACTGAAGTATTTAATATTTCTGCCATTTCTTCGTCTCTCGCCACACATTGATCCTTTTTACCTTTCAGTTTCACTATACCACTTCAGACCTTTTTCCTTTCTCTGATGTATTTGTAAAATGTTTGTCACCTTGCTTTACCTCTTTGGCAATCCTTTATTCCGCCTTACTTTTTGCTTTCTTGATTACTTTCTTTGTCTCCCTCAGTTTCCAATTTCCTTCTGCTACCCCCATCATCTAGTTTAAATGCCTTATGACATAGGATTTTAATTTATCTCTTAGGATCCTTTTTCCTGCTATAGACAGATGTAATCTATCTTTGACATAGAGCCTTTTACCGTTCCATACATGGCTCGGCTTAGCTTCTCTTTCCCTTTTCCATGAACAGGTAACACGTCTGAAAAGGCAATAGTCTTTGCCATGTGCCTAATCTGTTTCACCAGAAACTGGAAATCTCTTTGTACCACTTGGATGTTGTTTCTAGCAAGATCATTGGTTCCCAGATGGATGATAATTTCAGCTTCAGAGTCCTTACTTTCTTCTTGGATTGCATTGACTATCTGAACAGAATTTCTACTAGCCAATGATCCTGGAAGACTTTTAACTATAGTGTTTCCCTTGAAAAGAGTTTCCATATTAGTGCCTCTGATGATTGAGTCACCCAGCACCATGAGCTTTTTCTTATGGTTACTGGTTGTATAATTGAAATTCTATGTGCATTGGGTTTCTTCTTTCCATTCAGATACCTCTTCAATCTCCATCTCTAGAGCTTCGTCATTATTTAAGACAGAGAAGGCATTTTGTACCTGTGTCACTTGAGAGAGTGTGTCTCTGCCTCACAGGTCTTATTCTACCAGAGCCCTCTGTAATCCATTTGTTCTTGGGTTCCTGTATGCTCTGTGTAAGTGGGGAGGGAGTGGGGGGCAATCGGGCTGCACAATTGTGAAGAATGGGTATCCTAACGTAACAGGTCTTATTCTACCTGAGCCCACTGAAAACCATTTTTTTCTGGGCTTTTGAATTTCCTGTGTTAATGGGGAAACAATTTCTGAATTCTGAAAGTGGGTGAGGATTTCTTGGTGGTTTCTGATACTTTCTTTATTGCAGCTAATTCAGCTTTAAGGTGAGCAATTCCTTTTTTCAGGGCAGAGAGTTCTGAACAAATAGGACAAGTCCTAAGTTTCCAGATGATTTGCTTCAAGATAAAAGCTCCACAATTGTTACATTGGATAGTCCTCATTTTGCTCATTTGATTTGATAGAGAACACCATTTCCAGATCACCATCAGCAACAACTCTTAAGGGTAACATGACAGCAGAAAAGGACTAGATGTTTATCCAGTCTATCCAGCAAGTTTCTTATGGTAGTAACTGCCACTCCATGCAGGTTACCCCCATTTTTCTGTTGAGGATAGTATCTGCCACTCCATGCAGATTACTCCCAAGCCTTATGTTAAGGGTATGAATATTTATAATCTATACAAAGCAATTGACAAATCCATTACAAAATAGATTTTACAGTGTGTGCAGCCTTCATGATAATTTAGCAACACTGCTTCAAAATGCTTTTCTTTGTGAACTTGGTCATAGAAGCAGTTCTGTATATCATAGGTGTCTGCATATCAGTATCCAGAATGACCTAAGTGTACCTGTTGTGTTCTGTCTCATAAGTAAGATTTAAACCAGGCCAGTACAGTATGCCTTATTCCAACCTCAATGAGGAAGAAATTAATATAGCATGACCTGTGATATCAAACGCTGCACTTATGTCTAGTAAGACCATAATGTATTTGGTACCAGTTTCAAAGCCATGCCAGTTGGTGTCCATTCAAGAAATTAACAGTGTTTCGGTGTTATAATTCTTTCTGAAACTGAACTGTTGGTTATTGAGAACAGAATTATCTTTGAGAAATTCAGATAGACTGCTGTTTTCAGACAACTCAATAGTTTTAGCTAGAAAAGGAAGGGATAAAATTGGTCTATAATTTGATAGAGTTTTGTGTAAGGTAGGCTTTTATAAGGGCCGAATAGATGCATGCTTCAGTGATGTAGGCAAGAGCCCTGATTCTAAAGATAAAGGGACAGATTTTCAAAGGGTTACGCGTGTAACCCCCGAAAAGCTGCCCCTGCGCGCGCCGAGCCTATCTTGCATAGGCTCGGCAGCGTGCGCAAACCCCTGGATGCACGTATGTCCCAGGGCTTCGAAAAAGGGGCGTTTTGGGGGTGGGGCCGTGGGCAGGGTGCCAGCCCGGGGGCGGGACCGAGACCTCCGGAACAGCTGCCGTGCTGGGGGATGGTGCGCTAGCAGGCAGCTGGTGCGCGCAAGTTACGCCTGCCTAAAGGCAGGCGTAACTTTCCCGATAAAAGTAAGGAGGGGGTTTTAGATAGGGCTGGGGGGCGGGTTAGATAGGGGAAGGGAGGGGAAGGTGCGGGGAGGGGGCAGAGGGAATGGAGGAAGGCTGTGTGCTCGGCAAGCACAAGTTGCACAATTGTGCACCCCCTTGCGTGCGCCGACCCTGGATTTTATAACATGCGCGCTGCAGCGCGTGCATGTTATAAAACCGGGCATAGATTTGTTCGTGCCGGGTTGCGTGAACAAATCTACGCCCGCGCGCAGGTTTAAAGATCTGCCCCATATTGATTAGATTGTTAACAATAGATCTAATGTCATCCCTCACCACTTTCAGCAAAGGAATGGAACAGATATTAAATGGACAATAGGAAGGATTCATAATCCTAATAATTTCCAGGGATTCAGTAAGAGAAACATGACAAAATACGATCTATTTAGGAAATTCAACACTGTGAGAGGAGATAGCACAGGCAACATGTCTACATTGATTACATATGGACTTGACCTTATCTTAAAAACCAATAGCAAATTTTTCACACAGTGTATCACTGGGTTCAAAGTCAGTGCCAGGTGTCAATGATGCTGGTTCAATATTTAATTGGTTAACAGTGAAAAATAGTTCTCGTGCATTATTCAGAAATACTTGAACGGAGGAGAAAAAATAAGCTTTCTTGGAATCATTTACCAGGGCATGGTTTATATTTAACTGTTTTTTTAAGGCTTCATGACCAGATGAGGCTGGTGAATGCCTCCATGCCCTTTCTAGTCTTTGTAGCATTCTTTTAGCATTAACAAGACTGGCATTTAAGTCAGAAGTTTGATTTAGAACACTGTGGTGTGATCTTTCTAAATGGGAAGACTGTATCTAAAGCTGAAAATAAAGAGAAGTCCCATCTTTTGAAATCAGATTGTAAATCTCCTGAGTTAACATTTGCAATTAAAGGTTGCAGATGTTGACAAAACAGATCAATATCCGTGTGGCCATGTTTTCTCACTGTTTGCTGCCTAGCTTTATTTTTTATTTCTTTCTTAAGAACATAAGAAGTTGTCTTACTGGGTTAGACCCAGGATCCATCAAGCCCAGCATCCTGTTTCCAATAGTGGCCAATCCATGACACAATTACCTGGCAAGTATCCAAATATTAAACCGATTCCATTCTACTAATGCTGGTAATAAGCAGTGGCTATTCCTTAAGTTCAACTTGACTAATAGCAGTTTACGGACTTCTCCAGGAACTTAGCCAAACCCTTTTTAAAATCCAGTTGAGCTAACTGCCTTAACGTCTCCTCTGGCAATGAATTCCAGAGCTTAATTGTGTGTTCAGTGAAAAAAAAAAAGTCTTCGATTAGTTTTAAATGTGCTAATTGTTAAGTTCATGGAGTGCCCCCTAGTAGTATTATCTGAAAGAGTAAATAATCAATTCACATTTACCCATTCAAGTCCTTTCATGATTTTATACACTTCTATCATATCCATCCTCAGCCAATTGTTTTCTCCAGGTTGAACAGCTCTAATCTCTTTAGTCTTTCTTCATTGGGAAGCTATTCTATGCCCTTTATCATTTTGGTCGCCTTTCTCTGTACCTTCTCTAATGCAACTATATTTTTCTTGAGATGTGTCAACAAGAATTACACCCAGTATTCAAGGTACAGCCTCACCATGGAGAATTACAGAGGCACTATGACATTCTCCGTTTTATTCACCATACCCTTCCTAATTATTCCTAATGTTCTGCTTGTTTTTTTTTGACTACTACAACACACTGAGCCAACAATTTCAATGTATTATCCATTATGATACCTAGAACTTTTTCCTGGGTGGAAACTCCTAATATGAAACCTAACATCATGTAACTACAGTATGGGTTATTTTTCCCTATATGCATCACCTTGCAAATTTCATCTGCCATTTGGAAGCCCAATCTTCCTGCAATTTATCACAATCCGCTTGTGATTTAACTACTCTGAATAATTTTGTCATCTGCAAATTTGATCACCTCACTCATCATACCTCTTTTTAGATCACTTATAAATATATTAAAAAGCACCGGTCCAAGTACAGATCCCTAAGGCACTCTACTGTTTACCTTTGTCTACTGAGAAAACTGACCACTTAATCCTACTCTGTATTTCTTGTCTTTTAACCAATTTGTAGTCCACAAAAGGACATTGCCTCCTATCCCATGACTTTTTACTTTTCTTAGAAGACTTTCATGAGGGACTTTGTCAAACGCCTTCAGAAAATCCAAATATACTACATCTACCAGTTCACCTTTATCCACGATTATTAACCCCTTCAAAAGATTGTAGCTGATTTGTGAGGCAAGATTTCCCGTGGGTAAATCCATGGTGCCTGTGTCCCATTAAATAATGTCTATCTATATGTTCTGTAATTTTCATCTTTAGAATAATTTCCATGATTTTTTCCCCAGCACTGAAGTCATGTTCACCTACCTATAGTTTTCTGGATCACCCCTGGAGCCCTTTTTAAATATTGAAGTTACATTGACCACCTTCTAGTGCTCAGGTACAATGGATGATTTTAATGATAGGTTAGAAATTACTAGTAATAGGTCTGAAATTTCATTTTTTAGTTCTTTCAGAATCCGGTGGTGTAAACCATCTGGTCCAGGAGATTTGCTATTCTTTAGTTTGTCAATCTGGCCTACTATATATTCCAGGTTCACTGTGATTTGGTTCAGTTCATTCAAATTATCACCCATGAAAACTGTCTCCAGAATGGGTATCTCCCCAACATTCTAATTAGCAAACCCCAAAGCAAAGAATTAATTTAGTCTTTCCACGATGGCCTTATCTTTCCTAATTGCCCCTTTAACCCCTCAATCATCTAATTGTCCAACCAACTCCCTCACAGGCTTCCTGCTTTGGATATATTTTTAAAAGTTTTTATTATGAGTTTTTGCCTCTACAGACAACTTCTTTGCAAATTATCTCTTAACCTACCTTATCAATGTTTTACATTTAACTTGCCAATGCTTATGTTTTTTCCTATTTTCTTCAACTGGATCCTTCTTCCAATTTTTGAAGGAAGTTCTTTTGGCTAAAATACCCTCTTTCACTGATTCATGATACCAGTCATTTGGCCTTCCTTCCACCTTTCGTAATGCATGGAATACATTGAAAGAAAAGGTGCAATATCTAGTGATGGTAAAAAGTGATTAGATCAGGGAAACATAAGAATTTTCAAAGACAAAGAATCACGGATCCAGAAATTAAAAATAGAAAAGATGAGAAGATTCTTAAACCAACTGCTCAAAACCAAGGATTGACATGGCGTCAAAGAATAAAGCACATTCAGTAGGCATTGGAATTTCATCGGATGCAGATTGAAGTCTCCGGTAATGATTGTTGACTTCAAATCTGTATTGAGACTCACAAGAGCCTCAATCAAGGGGAAAAATTATAGATAACAGCCCAGGAGGGCAATACATGAGGCAGATGTTAAACATTTGTGATTGAATTACTAGGATTTCAAATGGTGGGGCAATATCAAAGGTAACTTGATAAAGTTAAGGTCTTGTTTATAAACCAGCATGAATCTACCTCCTCGTTTATTACCTGGTCTGGGCAAAGCTAGTGCATCATATGCCGGGGGAGCAATCTGGTTGACCAATTAATTGACAGCGTTGGTCAACTGGGTCTCGATAATGTACAGAATATCCAGAATAGAAGTTCATGCTAGATCAAAGATTAATATATCTCCTCTCAGTCCCCTCTTCTTCCTTCTCACTAGCCTACCCCCCCCACCCCCCCCACCCACATTATGCACAACTTCCTTTTCTGTTGATGAGAGTTGGGGACTCCATCAGCATTACAACCTTATCTGCACTGCAATTTGGGTATTCTTTGTCTGCTGGCAGGGGTTGGGGATCGTGCCAGCATTACACCCTTCAGATCATGACCCTCTCCAGGGTCTGCTTCTTATGTACTACCCTGAGGGCCCTTTCTGATGATACAAGGCCAAGCAGGTCCTGCACCGATGATGTGCTGAGGTGATCTGCACAGATGACCCTAACTACGTGGACACAGACCCCAGGCTGAAACTGCTTCATTCAGTGAAGGAAGATTTACTTTTTGAATGTGCCCTAATGCTCCTGAGTGGACCACATGAGACTGAATGTTTTTCAAGTGAAAGTAGGTGGGCCAAAAAAAAAATGCTTTGGTGGGCCAGATTCAGCCCATGACGGAAGTTTGGGAACCCCTGCTCTACAAGAATAGAATACAACTTTTTATAGAAATTACCCAAAATGAGTAGGGGAAGCATGCTCAAAACATAGTCTGTGGAGAAATCACCATTTTAGTGGAATCAGTATGACCCCACAAAAACAGAAACAAAGGAGACCAATGAAAACAGAGATCCTTGACTTTAGAAAGAAGCATACCCAGGTTCTTTTGATCTGGATTGACCACTGTTGAAACAAGATACTGGGCTTAATGTACCCTTGGTCTGACCCAGTAGGGCAATGTTTGTGTTCTAATGACAGCTTAAGAGTAATAACCCAGATAATCTTACATATATCAGGAGTGCTACAGAATTCTCAGGCTCCCTTACTCGCCACTGTAGTAGTTCAGATTGTTCATCTCAAACAGTCTGGTCAGAGGCTTCATCCAGCTGATAGTAGCATCCAGCTGTAAGCCTTGCTAACAAGCGATGTGTTAACAAATTATGACAGTCTCAGGATGGCAATCCCATATCACTTAAAGAAGGCTCTGTAAATTGTAGAAGGATGGAAGCAGGAGTATATGTTAACTTGGTCTGCAAAGGCACGTGCAAGGTACATGTGTTGTTCTGCAAGTGGCATGAAGGAAAAGGCAAAGATCAGCAGAACAGGGCTGAGCAGAAAGCTCATGCTCAAAGCCTCAGTCCTTTGTTTCCAGGTCCTTTTTAAGATCTTCCAAGCATGTCTGTCCTTCATGCAAATGCATTGACTGCAGAAATAGATATTTATATTGGATATACCATAATCCCTCAGGCATGGGATTGATTGGTTTCAGAAGCTATTTCAGTCCTAGCTAGTGAGTTCCCACAGTTTTCAGGTGGATGATGACATGCTGGAAAACATCTAGTTATCCAACATGGGCCTCTTAATTAAAACAAAGTTCTTCAAGGCCACAGAACTCAGCAAGGCTGTTTCTGGCAGTAGCAGCCAATTATAAAAGAATGTTCAGTTTATCAGCAACACCAGATTAGTACTCAGGCAAGCCCTAATAAAAGTGGTGAATACAAGAAAAAGATAAAAAGTCCAGAGCACTGCAAACAATTAACAGAATGAGTGCCTCTGTTATCAGGAAGTCCTTTTGGACCACAGAAAGGCAGCATAGGTCTTAAACAGCAGGGAGGAAAAAATGTCATTTACTCTGAAAGTGTACTTAAGAGGCCACTATAAAACAGAATTAATTCCATTGCCAAAGCTTCTCTTTCAGATAAGAGTTTCTCCAGTAATCAACAGAAAATCCCTTATCGTACACCTAATGCGAGCAGATGTGATCAAAATTGCCAGAAACTTTCCTTTTATCTGCTGTTGCCATAATGAAATCAGCTGAGTAGTATAATGAGTATATCAGTCATCAAACTTATTAACAGGTGAGATAAGGATGACATCAGCCAATTAGCTTTTACTTCTGGTCTAGTTCCTGCCCATGGTCTGCCCATAACTCTACCCATGCCCCTCCTACTCCCATAGAAGTGAATGGGCATAGCTCTACCCAAAACCATGCCCCCTCCCACCCCAGCCCATCCCAAACCACACCCCAGCCCATCCAAAACTATGCCCACAACTCCGCCCATATTCCTCTCAAAGAAGTGAAGTAGCTCTTCCCATGCTCACCCAAATCCATGCCACCACATGCCCCAAATCAAGCCCCCATGATGTCATACCTTTTGATGATATTACTAGAAGTCTAACCCAACCCAACCACCCCCAAAAATACACCCCCATAACATCATCAGAAATGGCCCTGTCGCTTTTGATGACACTAGAATGAATGGACCATATCTGCTTTTTGATGACATCAACAGAGGTCCAAACAACTGCTACCAGGGTGGTGACAGAGCTGGAAACAGACCCCAGATTCAAAGTTACTATCTGTGATGTAGCAGGAATCTCTCTCTCTCTCTTTTTCTCTTTTGTTTTGTGCACAGTGACAAGTTAGAAATCCCTCTTTCCCTCCTCCCCTCAGATGGCTATAGTGTAAATGTGCATGCACAGTGATTCTGCCTGGCAAGCATTCAGAGTGAAATTTGAGCGGATACTTTGTATTATACAAAAAAGAATGATTAATAGCTGGGTATGAGGGCTAGATATTCAGACATGTAAAAGTGAATAAAACAAGGCTTGAGTTTTTTTAAAAATACAGATCAGTGGGCCGGATTTTAAAAGGGTTACGCGCGTAACCCTTCTAAAACAGCCCTGCGCGCACCGAGCCTATAGGGCCGGGGGGTGGGTTAGGTAGGGGAAGGGAGGGGAAGGTGGGGGGAAGCAGAAGGAAAGTTCCCTCCGAGGCCGCTCCGATTGCGTGCACCGACCCCGGATTTTATAAGATACACGTGGCTACACACGTATCTTATACATTCTGGCGTACTTTTGTTCGCGCCTGGTGCGTGAACAAAAGTACGCGCACACGCTGTGTTTTAAAATGTACCCCACTGTGTTTTACAAACATATCTATAAGGAAACTTTGGTTTTCCTTTCCAGAAGGGGAGTGTACTAACTTGCTGTGGAGGTTCAGAGAGATTAGTGAGCAGCAGATTGTGTTTTCTAGCAATATATAAACTCTTGCCACTATTTTAAGTTCTAGATTTCTTTTAGATTTTAGTTGGATTTAGTTGTGAGTTCTTGGTTCTGTTTCCCTGCTGTGGGTCTGCCCTGTTTGTGCAGTCCCCACTTTTGATTATTTTATTTTACTAGGAGACGAATTCTGAGGGTCTTCTTCACAGAGGCTTGGGTAAACAGAGTTGGAACAGAGGGCCTTTTTCCTAATTTTGATCCAGGGTTTTTGGATACTTTTCTTGTTCAGAGGGAAGTATTTTTCACCCTTCCTCTCTCTCATTTAGTTTTCCCTTTTTTGTAAAATTTTTGTCTGTGTTTTTATTAACTGCGAATCCTAGGGCACAGGATTCGCAGTACTAGTATTTTGGATCCAGGGGTGTATAGTCTTTCACTCAGAAAGACCCTGAGGAATAGCTGTTTCATCAAGGGGGAATGGATTCACATCCATTGCTAGTGAGGAGGAATGAAGATCATTTTATCTAAGACTTTCCAATATGGTCCCAGGTGAGATATATTTGTAAAGAGAAGGCTAAGATCAGTACCTGCTTGAACTGACTGAAGGGAAGGAGAACCTTTTATACTACTGAAGAGGTATAAGATAATTGGGACTATTTTCTAACCATATCAGTAGGGGAAGAATCTATTCAGAACTTTGAGAACTGTGGGAGAGGGGTTTACACTTTCTTCAGTTTGATTAATTGGAAGGGAGATGGAGTTGAATTAACAAGGAATTGGCCATTACAAAATTTGAAGACTTTTACTAAAAGAGTAAGGTTACAGATCTATTAATTTTTTTTCCAAAATGTACATCAATTGAATTTTAACATCAAAGGGCTATAAACATTTTCATCCATTTGATCAACTGTTAGTAAAAAAAAAAGGTAGAAACCACTCAGCTTCCAGCAAATATATAGAGATTATTAGTGCTGTATGCCAAGGGCCCTAAAGGACCATGGATTTGTGATACATACAAAACGGCTATAAAGCTCTGCTTCTCCTCACAGGGAACCTAGATCACGCAGAAGTATAAGTTATCTTGGAAAACTGTTGCAATCCTTGACTGTGTACCTTTGGATTCAGTATCTGGGTTTTATCCTACCCAAGGGTTACATGTGCATATCACCTACACAGTGTAAAAAGAATGTTTTAAAATTCAGAGAAAAAAACAGGCTGGGTTGCTATGGTGACTGCAAGCCATGTAGCACAGACATGTACCACTGGATGCAGAAATTAACATGTGATAGTGGTCATGTGAGAACACACCCCAGATAGAAAGGCAGAAACTGCTTGTGAAAGCTTTAGCTTTGTGAGTCTAAAAATGAAAATGTATTTATTACTAGCTGTACTTGGCCACGCGTTGCAGTGGCAGAGCCAGGTTAAGTGGAAAAGAAAGAAAAGAGAATGGGGATAACCGCCACCTGCCCCCCCCCCCCCCGAACATGGACGCAAGATCATCCCCACGCCCCCCCCCTTGCAGGCCCGCCGATACCTGTCAAAAATGGTAGTCGGTGGAGTGGGCGTTCGTTCCGAGATGGAAGTATTGGCGCCTGGCCCTCGGCAGCCAGCACTAAAACTGTCTCCGATGGCTGTTAGTGGGGTGGAGCAATGGGAGCGGTCTTCTCGCTCAGATAGTAAGGGCGAAAGTGCGCCGGTTGCCAGTCCAGAAAATGTCGTCGACGGGCCCTCGCCCTTACTATGTCACATGGGCTACTGCCGCCATTGGCATTCCCGAGTGTCCTAGTAAGGGACAGAGCCGTCGGCGCCATTTTGATTGCTGGCAGCCAACGGCCATAGTGTATGCGATGTGTCCCGGAGCGCTGTTGCCCCCCCCCCCCCCGCTGGAGCAGCCCGAACTATTCTGCCGTTTTGCGTGCGTTCAGAGGGTGTGGGCAGTAAGTAGAAAAGTCATGTGCGTGGGGGGTGTGAGGAGGGTGTTTTTGTGTGAGTTCGTAGGGTGTGGGAATTGCAAACATGTGGCATGTGAGTGGCCTCCTGGTGTAGCATGCTTGAATTTTGTGGGTTTTTGTGTGTTTTGGGAGGGTGTGTGAAGTAAGTACAATTGGCATATGTGCGGGGGTGTGTGAGGAGGGTGGATTTGTGTCTGGTCGGAGGGTGTGTGAATCCCAAACATTGGTCATGTGTGTGTGGGGTGTGAGCGTTTGTGCAAGGTGTAAGAGCTTGCGCTTACGTCCAGCAGATGTCGGTTTTGTGGAACCAAATTTTAAAACTTTTTTACCAGGACATATATGTAATGTAAGTGTAGAAGAACCTTGCCGTATGTGAGGTGAAGCTTGTGTCCAAATTTGAAAGCAATCGGTTCACGCATTGCTGTGGCTGAGCCTGGTTAAGTTGAAAAAACAGAACAGAGCAGTAAAGGTTACAGTTTGTGTTTTGGTTTTTTTTGTACCCCAAATGAACAGCACCAGCAAAGAATAGTTTAAATATGCAAGCACACCTTCCTGGTCCCCCCCAACCCGGCGAAATAGAGCAACCCACGCTACAGCCCCCCTCTTGGGAGATGTGGAGAATGAGTGGCCCCCCCCCCTGTGAAAAACGCGCGGCGGAAAATGAGAACGGTCCCCCACCGTGCTCCTTCCCGGCTACATGTGTAAACTGCCAGCCGGTGGCGAGGGTGTGTGCTAGGGTTTGTTCCACCGGCTGCCATGTCGCAAAACTTCACCGGTGAAAGATGTGCGTCAGGATTCCTGACCTAATAAGGGCAAATGTCTGCTGAGGATATGGCGCCGACGGGCTCTTGGCCTTACTATGTCACATGGTGTACCAACGTCATTGTTGTCTCCGTATAGCATAGTAAGGGCAAGGTCCGCTGGCGCCATTTTGGTTGCTGGCATCTGACGGCCCTACTGAATGCGATGTGTCCCGGACCGTTCCTGTGGTGCCGGCGGAGAAGCACGGACTTGTTTCAGGTGTAGTGTGTGATCGGAGTGCAGTGCGTGGGTGGGTGGAAGAGGGTACTTAAATTTAAATTCGGAGGGTGTGTGAAATGCGTGGCTTCCCAAGGTAGCAGCCAGGAATCCGTGTTTTGGTGTGTTTTGGGAGGGTGGGTGAAGTAAGTGACATTGGCAGGCGTGTGGCTGGGGGTGTGTGGTGTGATGAGTGTGGATTTCTGTGTGTTATGAGGGAGTGTGAATGAAAGACAATAGCCCTGTGTGGGGGTGGGGTGTGGTGTGTGAGTGTGTGAAAGGTGTAAGAGGTTGCACTTGCACTGACGGCCACCAGATGTCACTGTTTTGTGTAAGCAATTTTTAAACTTGTATTACCTGTCACAGGTGTGACCTATATGTAATGTAAGTGTATAAGATCCTTCCCGTATGGGAAGTGAATGTTGTGTGCAAATTTGAATGCATTCGGTTAAGCGGTTGGCGAGATTAGCGACGACGTACAAACTATTTAACATTTTTATTTATATTTTTATTTATATAGATTTAACTCTTTTCTATACCGACCTTCATGGTCATAACCATATCAGATCGGTTTACACAGAACAAGGGGATAAAACATTAACTGTTAGCAACAGTTGAGGGTTAGACTGCAAAGTAGCAGTTTGTTGTACTCAGCTAGTGAAGTGTGAGAGATGAGCACTCTAATGTAGAATGGTGAATCCTTGGGCTGATGGCAGATGACAGCGCCCTCAGGAGGATATCATGAGAGGGACCACCGACTAGGCTGGAGTATGGAGACGGACACAGATAGTTCTTTATTAGACAGGTAGTAGAACCACCAGAGCTAGCAATAGTGAGCTGATGTGCCCAGCAGGGCTGAAGTCCCTCAGATCCTGGAACTGCTATCTCCGGGTTTGCTGAGCTGTAGAGAGAGACTCATAGATAGTGAGTAGACAGGGTATGCTGGATACATAACCAGAAGTAGATGATACACTCACATAGATTAATAAGAAGGCTCAGTAGCTGGAGAGGGTTAGGCCCTCGAGGAGCGAGTACCTGATTCCAGGGACAGCTCTGAGAGAGTGATGGTAACTCACAGTTATCTATATCTGTAATGGTTTCTAGGCAATAGAGAATAGTTAGTATATTCAGGAACAGGAGCCTCTAGGCGAGTACTGGTTCCTATATGCAAACTGAAATAAGAACTCACAATATCTGTATATGAAATAGCTTCTGAAATAGAAGAGAGTCTTCGGAGGGTTTTAGGAACATGGGCCCTTGAGGAGCGAGTACCGGTTCCTATCTGCAATCTGTAATAATAACTCACGATCTCTGTACCTGTGATAGCGTTTTAGACAGAAGAGAATCTTCGAGTTCTAGGAACTTGGGCCCTCGAGGAGCGAGTACCGATTCCTATATGCAACTTGAATAGAAACTCACAATGTTCACGTATGCGATCGCCTCCAGGCAATAGGGAGTCTTCTGAGCGTTCAGGGACATAGGCCCTCGAGGAGCGAGTTCCGGATCCCATCTTAGCAATCTGAAAACAAGAAGAGAGAGCGGGGCCCCCGAGGAGCAGGTACCCCTGATAAGTTCGAAGAGGCAGAGCAGTGGAGAATGAAGCGGGTCGAGATGATCCCCGCAATCAATCCCTTGCTAACTCAATTGTAAGCGTAAGCAAAGACCTTTTATGTTGGAAGCGGATGACGTCACTACGGGGAGACGCCCCCGAGGTTCGCGCCCTTGCTGATACAAACTTCGGAGCACGCGCACCCTACGCCATCAGGAACATGGCGGATCTGCAGCATCAGGCCAGCCTGGGGACTCCGGGAAGAAACGGCGAGGAGAAGCCGCGGCAGCAACTGTCCATCAGACCCGAAGGGAGTCGCCTCAGAGGTAGAGAGTGTGGAGCGAGGGCATGAGCAGGCACGAACGCAACACTACCTCTGTTATGAGGCTTGACTTTCCTCTCATTCATATCTTCCTCACTGGGGCTTTGTCTTAAGCACCCTGTACAGTGCTGGCTGACTACCTTGTCTTTCCTAGTCTTTCTTTCCCTGTGCAGGAGGCAAACCCTGTTACATAGTGACATCAGTCTTAAAAAGAAAACATTTAAGAACACCAAGGATTTCTTATAAAGCGAGAAAAATAGTGGTCCTACTAAGAGGGTCAAATAAGCAAATCAAGAGGAATAAAATTCTGAATAAGTGAATAGACCAACTATGCAGGGATAAATATCAGACATATCAAGTGAAGAAGGGGTTGAAATAAGATTCTAATAGTCAGTGATGTCTAAAGCATTTTATAAAAACTTCATTTGTAGTGCTATATGTAAAATATAGTGCAAGCAGTGGTGTAATCACAAGTGGGCTGGGTGAGCTGTGACCCATCCACTTTGCACTCAGGCCCACTCAATCAGTATTGCTCAGTGGCCCGAGAAGCGAGGCCCTGTCACAGGACTGTCATAGAGCTCTTCCTGCAGTGGCCCAAGAAGAAGAGACCTGCAGCCAGGAGGCCTGGAAGAGAGAGAAAGGCCCTGATAGAGTGTATGTGTGAGAGAGAGCATGCAAGTGAGAAGGTTGTGTTTGTGTAAGAGAGAGAGCATGTGGCAGTTGAGAGCCTGTGTGTGTGTGTGTGAGAGAGACAGAGCATGTGGGAGTGAGAGAAAGCATGTAGTAGTGAAAGCCTGTGTGTGTGTGTGTGAGTGTATGTATGTGTGAGAGAGAGAGAGGATGTGGTAGTGAGAGCCTATGTATGTGTGTGTGTGAGAGAGAGAGAAAGACAATGTGGGAGTGGGAGCCTTTGTGAGTGTGAGGGAGTATATGTGTGGAAGTGGTAGCCTGTGTTTGAGTGAGAGCATGCAAGAGTTGGGAGCCTATGTGTATGTATGTAGGGGAGTGTCAGTCTGCATGTAAGAGCATATGAGAATAAGAGCCTGGCTGTGTGTGTGCACATGTATATGGGAGTGGGACCCTGCATGTGAAAGAGCATGTGAAAGCCCGTGTGTTTGTGTGGGAATATGAGCCTGTGTGTGAGAGAGTATTTAAGAGTGAGAGGCTATATGTGTTTGTGTGTGTGGGGAGTAATGGGAGGGATCATGTGAAAGTGAAGGTCTGTGTTTGTGTGAGGGGAGTGAGGGCCTATGTGTGAGAGAGCCTGTGCCTGTGTAGGAATGGGAATCTGTGTTTGAGAGACAGCATGTGAGAGTAAGAGTGGGAACCTTTGTGTGGGAGTAGAAACCTGGATGAGAGAGAATGTATGGGGGGTGCCTGTGTATGTGAGAGCACATGTGAGAAAGAACATGTGTGTGTGTGTGTGTGTGTGTATGAGGGAGGAAGGAAAGAAGTCAAGAGGAGAGAGAAGAAACAAAATAGAAGAGACTCTGAAAAAGGAATTGGGAAAAGATAGGCAAGGGGAAAAAAAAGAGAATGGCACTAACCAATTAGAACAATAAGAAAAAAATATTTTGAATTTCAGCAATTGGAATCTCTTTAGAAATGTGCATTTCTTATATATTTTTATTTTGCTTTTTCTTCAGTATTCCACTGTTTAGAGTCTGGTTTATCAGAATTTCCATTTCAATTTTGTTTGCATGTTTCTGTTTCTAATTTGTAATTCCTTATTCTGCATTAGGTAAGGGTCTATCTGTGTTGCGCATGTGGACAGAGATACAGTATTTCGGCTAGCATGTAGTTTCTCTGTAGGGATTTTAGCAGTCTGGCTTGTTGTTTGTCAAGTAGGTGATGTATTAGTGTTCTAGGACCTGGTGTAATTTTTGCCTTGCAGCCTTTTCATACATAAGGTTGCTGCTATTTGAGTCCTGAAAGTTACTGCTGTTATGGTATGGTATGGCAAGGTTTAAGTGGTTTTTGTAGGGGTTTTTGTTACTTCACAAAGTGTTTGGCAGTGGAGGGAGTTTGTTTTGCTGTTACTGAGGTGACACTAGAATTTTAATATTTTTTTTTGCATGTTGGGTTGTAATATGAACTGTCCTAGTTCTGTTCTGCACTCGCTGCAAATCTTAAGTTCTTCTTCTTCTTCTTATTATTATTATTGCTGCTGTATTGTAGTTATCACATTCTCTGTTTTTTTGGAAAGAGGACATAGCCTACCATTTTTACATTATACCCAGAAAATTACTCATAGCCTGTATGTTGTTCAAATTAACAGACAAACTATCAGGGAGACTTTACACCTAAGAAGAAGAAATACACTGAAACAAATTATGGTAGCCATGATTTCATTATTTTGTCATGTAAACAAGATGAGGAATGTAAGTGTTAGGAATTGTGGCCCGCGGGTAGCCCGGCTAGCCTCAGTACTTATCCCCAAAGATGTCTGGTCTCAGTGCGCCAAAAATGCCGCTGGATCCAGCTACCCACACTTCCATGCTACCATGACCTGGCCTCTCCCATAGGTGCTCACGCATGTGCACACATAATATGCCCACAGTGGTAAGATGACCCAGAGCGATGCCTCCTGATAATGTCAGCCTCCTGGCCTATATAAGCTCAGGCCCCGCAGCAGTTCCTCACTTCAGCAACAGGTCTCCTGATGTGCCTTGCTTGTCAGTGCATGTTGCCTCGTTCCTGCGTTCTTGCCTTGCTCTGTGTTTCACTGTTACTGCAGTCCAGCCTTGCTCTTGTCTCCTGCCTTACTCCAGAATCCCTGCCTTGCTTGGTTCTGGTCCTATCCTTGTCATTGTTCAGTCTTGCATTGTCTTGTCCTTCCTCGGCCTGACTTCTTGGAGTCTGACCTTGGCTCTGGACTTTGACCATTCATGACTTCTGCTTGGACCCGACTTTTTGCTTTGGACCTGATTCTGCCTTGTCTGCTGCCTGCCGTGACCTCTGGCCTGCCTACTGGTTCTCGTTGTCTACTGTCTCCCTTGACCTTCGCTTAGCTTTGGACTCGCATTCTTGCCACCGTCCTACAGAACCACCCGCCGGCCGCCAGAACCCAAGTGCTCAACCTGTGGGGAAGGCAGCTGGTATAGGCGAAGCTCCAGCCAGTCCTGCCACAGAGCAAATCCACCAGCTGATGGGGTGGGCCTAGCAGGTTTGCTCGCTAGGCTGCAAGAACCATCCCTCAGCACCAAGGGTCCACCATCACCAGATCCGTTGCCAGCATTACAGTAAGTTTGTATGTATTAATTGTATGAACATAGTTTCAGTATATCCTGCATTCTTCATTTTCAATGGATGAACATAGAACATTTGGCATTTGGCTGATGTTTTAAAAGTTCCTCTTCCAGTTTCTCCTGTGTTGCTGCGTCTCAGGAAGAGAACTAAATTACATTCATGAAACAAACTATCTTGTACCAAAATAGGTTTTGAGTAACACATTTGTCTCTGTCTTATTCTCTGAATTACTTTATGAACTCATAACCTCTGCTTAAAGATTTCATGGACTAGTAAAATTGTTCCTCGCATTGGATTTATTTTTTTGTTTCTTATGGGTAAATTAATACTTCAATCAATTGATATGTATGTACGTTATTTTTCTGACACAGCCATTAGCCCTGTCCCAGGGAAGCAGATTACTTCAACTCTTGTACAAAAAAACAAATTCATTAAAATGAAATACACATTTTATTTCAGAACTATAAAAAAAAAATTAGTAGGAGAAGCAAGAAGCCCACAGAATGCATGAGGGCAGCAGGATGCATCTAGAAGGGATGAAGTAGAAAGATACCCACTGGGAGGTAGGTACTGAGCCGCTGTATGGCTCAGCTAGTTAGCTGGATAAACTTATCTGGCTAACTTAGCCTATATATTCAGTGATGCAAATCTGAAAAAGAGGAGTGGGCTGGGTTTGCCAGTCTGTGAAGTGCTATTGCACAGACTTAACTACACCTTTTTCAGTAGTGTTAAGCTGTGCTATAGCTTATGTTACAGGGCAGTAAGATGTTAATGCATTTTGTGATGTCTCCTGAAAGGCCTGTTTTAGTAGGTTTGAAGCTCCTGGAGCACCAGCCTAGCCACATGAGAGAGTGAGAGAGAGAGAGAGGGAGAGAGAGAGAACTAGCTATAATGTCCTCTCCCTAGATAGGTATTTGTATCCCTATGGGAGGCCCACCTAGTAACTCGAGGTGAGGTTTAGGTATTAGTGTAGGGGGTTAGGGGCCACTTTGACATTCAACGTGAGACATACAAACAGAACAGTGTTCTCTTGTGAAGATTTGATGACCTACAGAGAGAGGAAACTCACCCAAAGATGATATTTGTTCAAGGTTCTCTCCACCTAGCTTGATGGACTCTCTACATGGGTAACATCAAGCTAGGTGGAGAGAACATTGCACAAATCTCATCTTTGGGTGAGTTTCCTCTCTCCGTAGGTCATCAAATCTTCACAAGAGACCACTGTTCTGTTTCTACGTCTCATGTTGAATGTCAAAGTGGCCCCTAACCCCCGAACTGACTAACTCATCATGGTATACTCCGATTCTTTAAAATGAGCCTCAGTCCAAAATATTCTTTAAAAAACCTTCAGTAGATGCGACTTTACTATCAAACTATCATCCTATTTCATCATTATCATACCTTAGTAAATCATTGAAAGCATTGTCCTTCAGCAATTTACAAGCTTTCTTGATATTGATCCATGATATCATGAGAGTCAATTCAGTTTTCGCAGATACCATAACACTGAAACACTTCTACTCTTCAGCTTTGTTACGGTTAGATGCAGTTTTGACCGTGGAACAACATTTGCTCTCATTCTACTTGATAACTCAGCAGCTTTTGATACTATAGACCATACTATTCTTCTGACTTGACTTCAGTGTTTGGCTATTGTGGGCACTGTACTTTCCTGGATTTCCTCCTACCTATCTAATCGAACATATCAACTCAGGGTTGAAACTGAAACATCTACCTGATTTCCTTGTGTCATCTCCTTGCAAGCCTTGGAGTACATTATAAATTATATAGAGATGACATACAATTCTTTCCTCTAAAAAAAAAATTCATGGCAAGAAACCAAGGAATTCATAATATACTACTTGTCTACTGTTCATACCTGGCTATCTGCTAAGAAGCTTGCTCTTAACATATCAAAAACTGAAATAATTCTATCCCATTTTCCCAATTCATACATCCCAACTGTGATTACCTTCAGGAATTTCAACATCTCAATCTCAAAGGCTGTCCGTAATCTGGGCATTATTATTGACCCTGCCCTCTCAATGCAAAAACACACAAAATCTCTTTCACAAGCTTCATTCTATAAACTAAGATTATTGCATCACCTGAAACCTCTATTAGATCCTGCTGACTTCCGCACCATTCAGTCTCTCCTGTTTCCAAGTTTAAACTATTGCAACTCTTTGTTCCTTGGTCTTCCTGCCTATAATATCCAGCCTCTTCAAATTATTCAAAATTCAGCAGCAAGATTGTTGTCTGGTTCCCCAATTCGTAATCATATGACTCCAGTACTGCAGTTACTTCATTGGTTACTTATCACATTTCAAAGCCATTATAAATTGGCAATCACAAATCATAATCTTCTTTATAACATCACTTCTCCATGAATCACTGCTATCTTAAAATATATACCCCAGTAAGATCACTGAGATCATGTAGCCAAGGCCTTATGGCTGTTCCCTCCCCCAAAACAGCACATCTGGAGGAAACCAGAGAACAAGACTTCGATAGCAGGACCCTTATTCTGGAATTCCCTTCCGATTGAAATAAGAGAACCCACATTCTTTAAAAAGGCATTAAAAGCATTCATATGCCCAAAAGCCTACTCCTGATAAGAATTCTATTTTAATAGTTTTATAGATTACTCTGTTATTTTTGTGTTTTTAATAATATGACATAATGGTCTTAACTTTTATTGACATTTTGATTATGTATGTTCCTTGTACCCCACCCTGAACACAGGAAGGGTGGGTAAAAAATGTTTTAAATAAATAAATAGTACTGTTTGAGTCCTGGGAGTTAATGCTGTTTTGGTATGGCAGATTTGTGCAGTGGATTGCGAGCCATTGCAGTTCAAGTTCCAAAGTATTCATTGTCACAAGATATATTGAACTTTGTATGCAAATATAAGATGATGGATGGTGTTTGTTCCCAATATATTTATTGCCCTCCGCATCCTCTTTGCCCTCCCTGTTTCTGTGGCCAGTGGTGAGTGAAGCTTTTCCAATCTATAGTTCAGTCAAAATGTAGAGATCCCCTTGGGTCTCCACTAGATGGCCCTATGTCCCTGCCCTGAAATTAGACTGCTAGTAGGGAGATATCATCCCTACAGCATCTCTCCCTGAGGATGTCTGAGGTGGTAGCATCCCTGTCTTGAAAAGGGGAGGGGGGTTAGACTAGGGTAGGTGTGGCAGTGTGGCATTTCTTTTGAGCAAGTAGGAAATGTGTTGATTTGCTCTCCCAGTTTTATGCTTGCAGCCTAGAGCAGGAAGGAAAGAGACACTGCATTGTCAGTTCCTTGTATAGGGCTGGCAAGGAAGTTGAAGAGTTGAAAAATGTTGGTTTTCTTGGATTTTTTCTATTCTTGACCTGGTCATTTCTGCGAGGTTGTTTCCTCTGCTCAGAAAGTCAGGAGGGAGCTGCATACTATTTCTCCCCCAGCAAGAAGAGGTTGCAGTGACCACTGAGGTGAAGCAGTTTTCTGGTTTTTCCATCTGTAGGGAAGGAAGATTTGTTTTCTGCCACCCTTCATTACCCAGAGCTGAAAGTAAGAACTGTCCCAGAAAAAGGCCTGTCCTTCAGGAAGGTCTGTCTGCAGTTTGAGAGGAATCCAAGGGAGAGAAGAACCTCTGGAGACACCCAAAGGAGTTTCCATCCCGAGGACACAGGACACCGACAGGTTGGAGATCAGGAATACATTTGGACCTCAGGTCCTGTGGGAAAGGAACATCTACAACTAGGACAGCCCAACAAACTTGGGACAATTGTCTTTCCATCTCATGGACGATAAATCAGTTCCAAGTCCCTGCCCTGAGGGAAACATCCATAGACGTACTGACCCAAAAATACCTGTGCTACCGAATGGCTAAAAGACCTGGATGTAACTGGATACTTAATTTGCTCCTATTACCGGTAATTCTTTTGAGATCAATTACAGTAAAATTTATTTTGAACACCCATCCAGTGAGTCCTGCTTGTTTTATGAGTATGCCTGCCCTGAAAAGCTATGGTATTCTACGCAAAAGGGAGTTTGTTCCAGCCCTGTCCTTCTACCCGACAGAATCTACCCCTTGGGACCACAAAAGGGGGAGACTGTGGAGTTAGCCCTAGAAAGAAATTATTGAATAGCTCTTTAGGACGTGTTATCCACAGAAAAAGCTTACAAAAACATATATTTGTTACTTAATGATACAAAACAGACTTGTTGGGCTACCTACCTTGTCAATGGAAAATGAAGTTGCAAAAACATTACCTGAAGAAATTTGCTGAACTGAAAGCATGTAAACTAAAATCCAAATGTGCATTTCTGCTAGTACATATTCTGTGAAAATGGTGCAACAAATTAAACGATGAGAATGTACAATCATTATCATTCTTTTTTTCAAATAAAATCTATTGTAAATATAGAATTTTTATTATAAAACTACAGTCCTAGACGATTCCTGGTAGCATTTTGTATGCAGTTTATTGACTGAAATATATTGCGTAGTGGTCTAGCAGCTGTATGACTCCTGAGATAAACTGGATGCTCTGCAATTTGTGATAGCTTTTATTGGATCTGTGCAGTTATTGTACATGAGTTATTGAGATTATATAGGTCTCATTTTTAGATGTGAATAAATGTCTCTGATGTGACTTCTGAAGAAAGGACCATGTAGTTTCAAAATTGTGCACAATATTTTTACATCTGTAGCCCCATTCAGCGGTGTGGTCTGTAATCTGTATAATGATGAATTCCCTCTTGGTGAATAGCCTTCTGAGGGGAGTTTTCTAGTAGAGCACCCAACCCCCTTTACCTGTGACTCAGTGATCACACCAAGGTAAAATAGTGCAACTTTTATTTCAAAAATAAGGTGTCCAGTAAAAGAAATACACATAAAGGATTCATCATAAACATATATGAATATAGCTATATAGTCAAACTGGTTTCCAGAGAATCTCTGCCCTAGGCCACTAACTTATAACCTTACATCTGCTGGTACCAAGGCATTGAATACTTTTACATTATTAGTGAGCTCACTATAAACCTCACAGGTATTTACATAAATAACTTGACCCAGTAAAATACATATATAATCCCTCCAGGCCCTAAGAAGGCAATTGCTTTGCTACACAGATAATCCCTTAAACCTTGTGAGTTAGCAGCAATGTGATATGCCTTCTCTCTCTCCAAAAGCAACAGGCAATAATGAAGCATGTGAGGAATTCAAATGGGATGTTCAAAGGGTTGCCCTTTTCTGTCCCTGGAATATGGTGAGGAAACCAGGAATACAAGGGTTAAAATTAGCAACCATAGTGAACTTGGGTTTAATTGTAATCCACAGGTTTATGTCTGATATTCTTTGTTAACTAGGATCTCAAAATGCAGAATTAAGGCTGCTCAGTTATTACAAAATGCAGGAGCACGTCCTGCGGCAAATGGAAAATTGCATAATCATGTTACACCAATATTATTTAAATCACATTGGTTGCAAGTGGTTCTACTTATCCAATTTAAAATACTCGTTTTAGTTTTCAAAGTATTTAAAGGAGGTAGTCCTTCATATTTAGCTGGTTTGTTTTCTTTGTATCAACCCACTCGTCAGTTCCGGCCATCAGATTTGTTACAATTGGTAGTACCATCCTTAAGCAAACTAGATTGGTTGCAATGTGAGCTCGCATATTTTCCCTTATACGTCCCATCTTATTTCAGATGTTAAAACATTTTTCAATTTGAAAGCTCATTTATTTTCTGAAGCATTTAAGACTGTATAGCTATATTTGTTTGTAATAGTGCTTATGGATTCTGTTTATGTCTGTAACCTACAATGTTAACTACTTAGTACAAAATAGATCAAGTGGTCTATATGTATTTTAAATAAGTATTAAATAATAATGGTATAGTTGAATAACTATAGTATGCTTTATATGGGTTGATGGATGTCACTGGAGTATAGACTGGATCACTGACATATGCAAGGGCCAGGCATGTATTTATTTATTTAATTTCAGGCATTCGCCCGCTGTCAAGGCTCTAGGTGGCTTACATAATAAAATGTACACATAAATCTATTTCATTGTTCAGTTTGGGAAAATCTTTACTCAGTTTGACAGACCTCTTCCCTTACAAGGGTAAAAGAATGGCTACTCATGCTCCCCAAATGATTCCTCTGTGTGTAGTGGTCTTCCTTTTAGTCTTTCGGCCTTTATCTTTTGCATATAGGCTGTAGAAAACAGCACAAGAGTCACAGATACCAGTGGCCTGGCAGTAGCTCACAGTGAAAACATGGATTCGGCAAAGAATTGGCACTGTAACTCCTAGTGAGTCTCTTCCCACGCTGAGCAGTCTAACTGGAATACTTGCTTTGAAAATCCCACAGGGAACAGCAGTAGGATTGCCAACTTTCAACCATCAAATTGCTGAACATTTGGGAGGAAGTGACATCACCCAAGAAATATGGATATCTGAGTTCATTGCTCCTCCACCTTCCCCAGCAATTCAATCTTCCTGCCACCTTAGAGCCACTTGTACTTCATTAAAATTGGTGCAGTAGAGAGGCTGGCATATGGAGATCATGGCGAATTGAAAGAAATCTATAGATTTAAAGCAATTTTCATTTGATACAGGTGGATCCCAAATTGGTTGCAACGTGCCTGAGAGCATAGAGGATGAGGAGACTACTGCGGGCCTTGCAGAGGGCGACATTTCAGCTAAAGTTGCTAAGGGAGAAATCCTTACAAAAAAAGATTTCCAGAACTGGTTTATGAAAATTAAATCAGATATCCGATCACTAAAGGAGAAGTTTTGAAAGACAGTTTTGGACTTCCGCTGTGACATGTTGGATTTTGGTAGACGCATGGAGGAGGCAGAGGTCCAGGTTGAAGAACAGGCCACTCATGTTAATCTGTTAAAAACAGAAGCAGCCGACATGCATAAAGTTAACAAGGAGCTGACCCTTAAAATTGAGGACCTGGAAAATCACTCACGGCAGTCGAGTATCAGAATTCAGGACTTGCCTACGATGGTAGAATTTGCAAATGCATCATAGGTCGTAAGATATGTGGAGCTGTATTGAAGGCAAGTGTGGTGTCGAGCGAGCAATGCGATAGCCTGGATTTTGTGATCGAGCAAGGCATGGGGCATTGGGCATGGCCCCTTGCAACACTTCCAGGGACATTATAGCATGTCTGCAGTTATTTACTGAAGGAAGATATCATGCGCGCAGCCCATAAAATGGGTAATATTACCTGGTAAGGTCATACCATCGCTATTTACAATGATTTGTTCCCTGCTACCTTACAACAAAGGAAAGAATTACATGCTGTGACTATAATCTTGAGGAGAGAGAGAGAATATTCATTACCGATGGTTATTCGCCCAACAGCATGGCATTCACGATTAGCTGGGTGACTTCCAAGATTAAAACGGAGGAAGAAACAAATTCCCGAGGCTCCCAAAATTATATATCTACACCATCAACAGACGCCAAGTTGAAACATGACATCCTTGGAGCAACCAAAGTGGCAGAGAAAGGGCAAGGGAGGCTTGCATTTAAGGAGGAATTTGGGATAATCTTCATCTCAGTCTTTGCCCTCACAAAAAGAACACAGACTCCTCTCTGCCTGAACCAGGCAGCAAACTGGAAAAGGAGGGTAGAAATTTGAGTAGAAGCTGAGGATGAAATGTATGCTTGCTGACTTGTCCTGACTTTTGGTGCAATGTCTGGGAATATATATTAGTACATAGCACTATAATTAAGAGGGGGTTTTGAACAGATGAGTGGATTATGTTTAATATGTTGTAGTTAAGTAAGTTTATTTTTCTAATTGGAGATACAAAACAAGTGGTACTAAAATGTGTACATTACAGCTGGGATAAGGTGGGGGCATGGTGGCTAATTCCTTCATGATGTAAGAGTCTATTGATAGATAGTGGACTAGGGTTATGAGGGTAGAGGGTTTTTTGAAAGGTGGTTGGTTATTGGGGGGAGGGAAGGTGTTAAGGGTGGGGTTTGGTTAGCATTTTGGGAGCTTCAAGGAGGAATGAAGGGGAAGAAGTTAGCTGTGAAGGGAAGAGAGGGAGAGTATATGATACTGAGTGTAGATCCAGGTGAAAAAAGGAAAGAGTAAGTCCTAGTGGCATGTCTGGCCTTAAGTTTGTGTTTCTTAATGTCAGTGTTGCGCCCATCGGTTGCAGACGGCTGTGACCTCTCATGCTCACCTCTTTTTTTTCCCTGCACCGTCAATCATTGGGAGAATGGCGGCCTCCGCCAACCAACACCAACTACCCCAGCAACCCCAGGACAGTGTGGGCACTGCCAACCGCCATCTTACTTCCGGCATCACCTAGGCGCGCGCGCACACAGGGCCTCCTTATGTATACGTCATAATGGGAACCTCGGGGGCGTTCCCTCCCGATGACATCAGCACCGCTAGTGTACTTATACTGACTGGCCCATTGCTAAGACGAGTTAGCAAGAGGTTCTCTCGCTTGTTAAATCCGCTCTAACTTGGATCTTCTGTTCCAGACTTTCCTCCTGGCATTCGGATGCTCTGAGTACCCGCTCCTTGGGGGCTCTTCCATGTCTTAGCTATCCACTCCTTGGAGGGGCTTCCTGCCTAAGGACTTTCTGACCTGCTCCTCGGGTATCTCTGCTGGGACTTCCTTGTGTGAGTACATTCTCCAACTTCTATCAACCTCACTGAAGATTCACGGCGTACCCTGTTCCTCGGGCCTCTACCATTCTTCAGTCTGCCTATGCTACTCATCCTGTGCCTCAGGATATTGCTCCATCTCTACAAGGTCTACGGCCTGGTTCCTGTATCACAGACCTCTGCCTCCTTGGCATCTATAGTACAGTTTCCTCGGCATACCCCACGCTGCAGGGCACTACCGGATCTGCACTCAGAGGTATTTCCATCAGCCTGCAGGATCTTCGTATCTACATTATCATCTTGACTACTGTATTTGCTCAAAGACTGTGTTGATTACATTTCCTGCTCCTCGGGTTATGTACTATCTTTTCTCCTTAATAAAGTCTCTCTCATAGCTGTTTCCTATGTTGCTGAGACCACGCCTACCGATGGTGAGGCCCATGGGGCTTCTCCCTGTGGGTGGAGACATCTCTTACTTCGGCCCAGGGTTCACAACTTCATCAAACCATAACAGTCAAAAGCCTGAATTCTCCATATAAGCATCAGCTCCTGTATAGGGATCTAATGAGGCTCCAGGCAGCAGTTATATTTGTGCAAGAAACTCATTTACGTAAGAGAGATGAACACTTAGCCTCAAAATCATTTCCATTTCAGTTCTGGCTTCCAGTTTTCCAGGAACTAGGTATGGAGGGGTAGGAATTCTTATTTCTAAGAATGTATTGGTATGAAAAATAGCAGTTAAAAAGGGATGAGGGGGAAGATTTATTATTGTACAGTTGGATATTTATAATAAAAACTTCATTCTGGTTAATATATATTGTCCCATCATAGCCTAAAGGATTATTTTAGATGAGGTTAATAGACAATTGATAGATTTTAGTGGTGGGAGAAGAGTTTTGTGTGTGTGTGTGTGTGTGTGTGGGGGGGGGGATGGACGGGGACAACTTTAATCTTTCTAGAACACCTTCACTGGATAGCTCTTCGGGAGCAGAGTAACATCTAGGAGGGACAAATTGGCTGTTACTAAATTGATGAGGAATTGGTAATTGGTTAATGTATGGAGGATTCTTCATCCTACTAGTAAAAATTAAACTTTCTATTCACAACCTCACAATTCATATTCTACAATTGACTTTTTCCTGGTAGAAAAAAGGGTTGATTCCCGATACCTCAGGGGCTGACGTAGAATGTATAACATGGTCAGATCATGCTCCAATATGGTGGGAAGTTCAAGCGCAGAATACAGACTGGGGACTTTGGAGGTTGAATGATAATCTGATAAAAGATAAAGTTTTTGGGAATAAGATCAGACAATGTATTGGGAATTATATAGTAATTAACGATACTGAAGACATTTCCCCAATGATGTTGTGGGGTTGCTTAAAAATGGTGATAAGGGGGAATTTGATAGTTCTGGACATCTTCAATAAAAGAACAAAAGAAAAAGAGAAGGAATTATCGCTACAGGCTTTGGGGGTTCTGGAGATACATCATAAAGCACATCCGGGTACTGTAGAAACGGGTAAATTGGATGCTATTAGGTATAAAATCCATATTCTAGATGCAGATAGTACAGCTTTTCAGATGGTCAGGTTAAGCAATCTTATTACGAATGTAGATAGGATGGAGAATGGAGATAAAGCAGGCACGCATTTGGCCCTAAAATTAAAGGATAAAATAACCCAGTCACAAATTGTGAGGATCAAAGACAGAGAGGGGAACTTGGTTTCAGAGAATGAGGCTATACAGTCTAGGTTTGTCCAGTACTAAGGCATCCAAGGAGGAAATGGAATCTTATTTAGATAGGATAGGTTTGCCCGCTGTAGATTCAAAAGTGGGAGAAATGGGAAGACTTATGATAGAATTTGAGGTGCTAGAAGCAATTAAGGGACTGAAGTCAGGAAAAGCACCAGGAATTGATGGATTTACCTCACTATTTTTTAAAACATATAAGGATTTATTAGGTCCCTCGTTGGTTAAACTGTTTAATTTAATCAGGAATGGGGTCAGTTGTCAGTTTTGGCAGATATGGTGGGCATTACAATCCTTCCCAAATCCAGTACGGATCACAAGTTATATAGTTACTATAGTCCCATTTCTTTGATAAATATTGACCTTAAGTTACTGGCCAAAATTCTGGCCCAAAGGCTGAGAACTGTGATTGGTGAAATAATGCTGATCAGGCCGGTTTTATGCCTGGATGGACTACAGCAAATAATATCTATAAGATTATAAACCTGATTCATGTAGCTAGAGAGGACCATCTTGCATCAGTTTTATTTGCTGTCGATGCAGAGAAAGCGTTCAATAGAGTTCATTGGTCCTTTTTGTTTATAGTGATGCAAAAGATGGGGTTGGGAGAGCATATCCTAACTTGGGTAAAGGAATTGCATAGAAACCCGGAGGCCTGTTTAAAGATACATGAAGGTTATACGAGGAATTTTTAAGTGAAGAGGGGACTAGACAGAGGTGTCCTCTTTGACCTCTATTATCTACCATCATCAAATAGCGGAAATTATTCGTAGGTATGAAGTTATTTCAGGGATTAGGGTAGGAAAGGGACTTTATAAGATATCTCTCTATGCCAATGATATTATGTTTACTTTGTTGGATCCGGAAATGTGACTTAAGGTGGTGGTAAAAGAACTACAGAATTTTGGGGTGGTTTTGGGTCTTAAGATTAATATGGACAAATCTGAAATATACTGCTTATTTATGTTTCTGATGCTCAAGTTCAATGCCTGAGTGTTGCGATCCTGCCCATGGCCAGAGCCACGGCCAGTGTCTCACCTCTTTTTGTCAACTTCTCCTGTGGCCGGAGGCCACCGACGCCCTATCCGTGTGGTGGGAACCGCCGTCATCACTGCCGCAACCCGCAGCAGGGAACCACCGCCGCTGCCGTTTCCACTGCGGCAGTGGCCGCCGACAGCACTCCCAGGAGGCCCAGAGGCCACTGACCTTTCCTTGTCCCCTCCGGGGGAGGGGCCTCCATCCCCAGCCTTGCCTGCAGCATGGAGCCACCCTCAGCTGCGTCTCCACTGCAGAGGGTCGCTCCCACGTCGGGCTCCACTCTGCGGCCTGCTCCTGCTTCCTGTTCCGTCTTCAGCGGCGGGGATGCTGCTCTCCAGGGTCCTGAACTCCTCCTTCCTGGAGTTTCCCAGGCGCGCGCCCCTCCTCTTTATTTAAAGGGCCGCGGCACCCTATGCTGCCGTCCCTCCCGGATGACACCATCTCGCGGGCCTATTTAAGGCAAGCTCAGACAGTCAGAGCTTGCCTTTGCAATAAGGTTCTTCGTTCCTTTTGCTTCCAGGTATCTTCAGAGTTCTTGACCTCTCTTGCCTCGGATTGTCTTCTCCAAGCCTGATCTCAGCCTGCCTGACTACGCCGTCTTCTCCAAGCCTGACCTCAGCCTGCCTGACTATGCCGTCTTCTCCAAACCTGACCTCAGCCTGCCTGACTACGCTGTCTTCTCCAAGCCTGACCTCAGCCGGCCTGACTACTCCATCATCTCTCCAGGAGATCCTCTGAAGCCCACCTAAGTCCAGGCGGTCCAGGTACCCAAGGGTTCAACCTGCGAAAACCCCGGACTGTTATTTACAGCTTGCCTCTGTCTCCTCGTGTGCTCCGCCTCCTGGTGGCAGGCACTCTCTGGGTTTGACCAGAGGGCCATACCAATCTTGCACCAGGCCAAGGGTCCACCTCCAGCGCAACACTGAGAATGCAACACCCATTTAAATGGAGTAAGAATAAGTTACGATATCCCGGTGTAGATATTGGAGTGAAATTGAAAGAACTATTTAGATTTAACTATGTTGCTTTGATGCAATACTTGACAAAAGATTTAGACAAGTGGGGCAGGTTTACTTTATCTTGGCTGGGTAGAGTGGGTGCCATAAAAATGAACCTTATTTCCAGAATATGATACCTCTTTTAGACCTTACCTTGTATAGTGCCAGACTATTTTCAAAAATAGACTACTGTAATGCATTACTTTTGGGTCTCCCACAAAGCACAATTCATCTTTTACAGTTATTGCAAAATGCAGCACCTATTCTGAGGAATTTACAAGGGCTACCGATAATTTTTAGAATTCAATATAAATTTTATGTTTAATACATAAATCAACCTATATTGAAAAAAAATGAATGGCTAAATGCCTGTCTCCATCTACATATGTCTCAATGCAATTTGAGATCAAATAAAGATCAGTTCTTAGTTCCATCGCCTAAACTGGCCCATTTAAACAAAGTACAGGAGAGAGCTTTATCTCTGGCTGGCCCATTTCTGTGGAATGAACTACCAAGGGATGTTAGACTAGAATTACATTTTCCGAATTTCAAAAAGAACGATCGAGTGTGAGAGGAGAGCATATTAAGATGAGATTGAGAGACATAATGCCGTATCTGAAGATACGCATAAAAGTCATCTTTTGGAACTTGAAACTGATCTTGTAATTCTTGGAAGCTATACATTGTGCCAGAGGTTCATGAGAAAAGCTGAATCACTCTTACCAAACCTTTATGAGCCCAAGTCTGAAAAACTGATTGTCCTCCTCCCGGCAAAAACTGGGGGTTATCACAAAGTTCTATTAAATAAGTCAAACTATGCGAAAGTCCCAGTTTTTTACAGAGATAAGACCATGCTTGCCTGCTAGAGTTGAGGATTAAGTAGCCCTTAGAAGCTCGTGGGAGTTGGCAACACTGAATTTGTAAGAGAGCCAAGAGAGAATAGTTATAAAGCCAGCTTTGAATGAATGAGGTTGGAGAAAAGTATTCAGTACCTAATATCCAGTCCCTAATATGTCTCATTATACAGATTAAATTATAATCCCAAAAGTTTCGGGATGCCAGGCCTCCATGTAGTGGTTGGAGGTGAAGGTATTGTAAGGTGAGTCGTGATTTTTTCCCTCGCCATAAAAATTGTCGAAGAATTTTATTGATGGAACATAGATCTCATCCCCGTAACCAAATTGGTAGCATCTGAAAAAGGTATAGCCACTTAGGGAGCTCTACCATCTTGAATAAGTGTATCCTCCCAGAAAAGGAAAGGGGTAAAGACAGCCAGTTTTTGACTCGGCTCTCCATTTTCTGGAGCAAAGGGCTGACATTGATATTATAGATAGTGGCAATAGAGCTGGGTATCAATACTCCCAAATGTTTAATATGCTTGTTAGCCCATTTGAGTGGGAAATCCGTTCCCCATTCTTTATGCAACGCTCCATAAATTTCCAAGGCTTCGGACTTTTCTGTATTGATCTTTAGTCCAGAGAATGTTCCGTACCATTTCTGATAGGCCAAAACTTTCGGGAGTGATAGCTGGGGATTAGTCAAATAAATCAGAATATCATCTGCAAAAGCGGCCACTTTGAATGTAGGGCCATTGTGCGTGAGACCAGTGATTGAGGTATCTTCAAAAATAATTCGTAATAAAGGATCCACAGCCATGATATATAGTAAAGGTGATAGGGGGCATCCTTGACGTACTCCTCGGTGAGGTGTAAAGGCTTGGGATGCATGACCATTCGCCAGTACATGAGAGATGGATTTGTGATAAAGCAAAGAGATATATGTAAGAAGATTACCTTGTATACCATACCTTCCCATTACTGAAAACATGTATTCCCAGGATACCTGTCAAATGCTTTCTCAGAGTCAAAGCTCACAGCCATTGATGGTATTTTATGCATTTGACAATAATTAATGGCTGTGACAAGCTTAGTAATACTCGAACTGGCAGCTCTCCTCTTAACAAAACCAACCTGAAGCGGGGAAATCAAAGAAGGGAGTATAACACTAAGTCTTTTTGCTAAAATACTGGCTAGTAATTTAAGGTCACAATTCAATAAAGAAATTGGCCTATAAGACGCAGGTTGCGTAGGGTCCTTTCCTGGTTTAGGGAGAATGGTGATATAAACACCTCCAAGTATTTTGTAATAATCATAGGTGAAGCCATCAGGTCCTGGGGCTTTGCCGGATTTACTCGCTTTGATTTCAGTCTCTGAAATGGGAAATTTAGAAATTCCCTTTGTAAGTGAGAAATTTGAGGGACACTGACTTTTTCAAAAAAGGAGACTTCTTCCGCATTTCCCCCTGTTCTATCCTCCGTGTACAAATTCTCATAAAAGGACTTTAATACCTCACATATTTCATTCCCTTTGACTGCCTATGTCCCTTGTGGAGTCTTCAATTTCTCTCTGTTTTTTGTCGGAGTTTCACTAATTTTGCCAGTAATTTCCCCGATTTGTTTCCATATCTAAAATAGGTATGCTCTTTGTAGTGATAGGCTTTCAAGGATTTTTGATGTAAGTAGGATTGTAAGGAATGTAGGACTGCATAATATTGAGCAAGATTGGCAGGTGTTGGAGATTTGATCATATTATCTTTGGCTTGTTTTAATTCAGCATCTAGGGATATAATCTTTGCATGTAGAAGTTTATTTCTACGCCTCACATAAGAAATGATTTCACCCCTCAAGACCGCTTTTTCGGTTTCCCAGAATAGATTGGGATCACTTCTGTGTTGCTCATTAAGTTCTTGATACTGGTCCCACTTATCTTGGAGATATTGTTGAAAAGGGATGTAATTTTTTAAATAAGCAGGAAAGCGCCACCAGGAGTGTGGAGGGATTTTATCCTCTAGATGAAAATCTACCCATATCAAGGCGTGAACTGAAACCCCCGTTGGTCCAATTTCTGCCGAAGAAATTAAGTGAAAAAATGAAGTAGAGCCCAGAATATAGTTAATCCTTGATAAAGTCCCATGAGCTTTGGAAACATGGGTATAGTCATGTGCATCGCTATTTAGGACCCTCCAAAAGTCTAAAAGCTGTAAGTTCTGACATATTTGACCAATACTTGTTTTTGTAATTTCTGGGCACTTATCACTGATGGCACTGAACGGTCCAATGGAGGATCATGAACACGATTGAAATCCCCTGCCAAGAATAGTCCCCCTTTCCCATGTGTTATTAACAGATTTGTAATGTGTGCAAAAAAACTAGGGTCTGAGATGTTAGGTCCATAGATGTTACCTATGGTAATCTCCTTGCCATTTAATTTGCCTATAATAATAATATATCTGCCCTCTGGATCGGTCAATTGCGATATTAAATGAAAGGAGACACTTTTGTGGAGCAGAATAGCTACTCCCATTTTTTTGTCAGTGGGGTGGCTCCTCCTCCTCCCCCACTGTGAGGCAGCAAAGCAGGGGGGGGCCCTCAGGCCAGCAAGGACAAGCTGAGCCGGTTTTAAAAGTGCAAAAACAGATCCGCCACATGAATAGGGAACAAATACTCCCGCTTTCTTCCCAACAGCAGTTGAGAAAAAATTAGCCCCTACCCAATCTTTCTGCAGTTTTTTACTTTCAACAGAAGTAAGATGGGTTTCCTGTAAGCAGGCAATTTGAACCTTAGATCTTTTGAGAAATGTAAATACTTTTGTTCGCTTTATAGGGTTGCCCAAACCGTTAACATTCAAACTAGCTAATCTCAGTACGCTTTAGGTAATACCAGAACACTGAAAATGTTGTTTCGATATAATTAGAAATACAGGACTGCAGGCTCCCCAGCCCAAGCCTGCAGGACTATGATTCAAAACATCCGGCATAGTATAATGTGCACAGGAAATAGAAAATATGCCATATTGTACCTCTTTGGCATGATTCAAACTTGTACATAAAATAAGACAAAGAGAGAGAGCTATCCCAATTTGTTTACCGCCTTCCCCCCCCTTCCCCATATTCAACATCAATAATAGGTCCTCTGATAAAAGAGGAGTATGGGGGCACATTAATGATGTGTTGTGACCCCTCTTTCCCGAATCAGCAACCCAAATTTACATCAACAGTATAATGAACGTGAAAGCATCATAATATTATCAAACAATAACAATTATATTCAGATTTTGGAAAATTGTCCTCTTCTGAAATCCTCTGGAAAGAAATCTCCCACTTTGAAGTTGATCTATGTAGAATGGGATTCAAGCGTCTTATGCTGGTGATAAAAGAAGGTGTGACAGAGAGATCCGCGGTTAACCTGTTGAAATGCTATAGGAGAGTAGCTGCTATGAAACACGTTGATGAGCAAATTGATATCTTAGTTTCTCTAATGTGTTCATGCAGGATAATATCCGTCACCAGCAACAAAAGAGCCGTGATCTCCTCACAGTTCTGTACATGTGGAAAAGTTTAAATAAAATACCAGCAATGGTACTATGAGTACACAAACTATTTATAGGTGGAAAAATAAGTTGGATCCAAGGAACATAATAGGCGACAGATCCTTTGGTCCAAGTCATAAGAGCTTACGAGAGGATAATCCAAAATGATTGTGAACGTTCTTTATTTAGAAGAGAGAAAAAGAACAGGCCTCTCCACTCTCTCCCGGCTTATATCACTGTCACAGCTCTGGGTTTATTGACATCTTAGATCCTTTTACCTTCCCATTTTCACGCCTGTGGTCTCAAATGTCCCGGCACTTAATCAAATAAGAATCCTCACCAGATCCATTCACAGGTATCAAACTAAGGTTACCATTGATGGTAGGAAAGAATGAGGTCTTAGTCTTTGGTCAAGCCTGATACAATTTGGCGGGCTCAACTTCCGAGAACTGGTGTTCTTTCCCAGCATGGCGAATCTTCAAAATGGCCGGGTATGCCAGCTGAAATCGGACATTGTTTTTATATAATTCTGTGCAGAGAGGACTAAACAACTTTCTCTTCTGCACTAATTGAGCCGAAAAATCCTGAAATATTCGTATCTCTGCATTTTGGTAGGTTATTTTTTGTTTTTGCCGGTATGTTTGCATAATTTTTTGTTTGTGAGCCCAGCTCATGATTTTGGCAATTATTAAACAAGGACAACGGTCTCCATCCAGTTTCCTCCCTAATCGGGGAGCTCTTTCGATGTGTAAAGGCTCCAGCAGCTCATGCAGTTCTAGTGTATCAGTTAGCCATTTTTCCAGGAAATGTTCAATGTTTTGTTCTCCCGCAATTTCGGGGAAACCAACTAGTCGAATATTGTTCCTTCTTGCCCTATTCTCCAAATCATCTATTTTTTCCATGTGTGCCCCGGTAAGTTTTTCCAAATTTTCAATTTTATTAATTAACGTGGCACGCTCATCTTCTAGGGTGGAGACGCGGGTTCAGTTCGGTGAGTGCCTCTTTTATTTCTTTAAATTGAGAGGTTAACTCAGTAAATCTAGTATCAAGAGCCATGACGACCACGTTGGTAACACTCACAGTTAGATCTTCTTGCGTGCTAGGTAATGAAGCTGTGGTCGGCGAAGTTGGTATGCTGGTAGGGTCCACCATTTTGGAGCCAGCGCTTGTTGTTTTCGCCTTGTCCCATTTCGTTCCCTTAAGGGGCATCGTACTTGTAGATTTCAGCATGAATTTATCTATTGACATGGGAAAGTAATCTCCAGAGAGTTTGTGCTGTTTTTAGATTTGGGATGCTTACAATTGTTGCTGATTCAGGAAAGCAGGGCACGGAGCTCAAGCAGAAACGTCCGCTCAGCTACACCGCATCACGTGACCCCCCCCATATTTATTTTTTTAATGTTTTTAGTTAATGATTGTTATATATATTTAAATACTGTTTGGTATTCTTTGAACTATTCAAACTATAAACCAGTATGATTGGTACCAGAATACCGGTATAGAAATTGAAATAAATAAATACAATTCAGCTGAAGTTGGCCTGCATGCAAAATTAATCAATGTCATAGATGCAGGTGAATTACTGCATTTGGTTCTTGTACCTCTTGTTTCCACCCAACTGTGAGTTTTACTGGCACTGCCTGAAACATAGAAGTTGCCATGAAAAGAGAAGTGGAAGTTGGTATATAAGAGCAGACCCAACAATCTGTTAGATTATAAACTTCTTGATAGGCCTTAGTGAGATGAACATAGCCATTATCTTCTGGAGTCATTAGTAGAGCCAGCATAAGCAGGGAAAACATCCTCATTTTTAATTCAATTATTTGAAATAGCCACAAACAAAGACTATACGTATGTTTAAAACAAATTCAGACATAGAAGACAGTTCACTTTCTTGAAACTCTGATGAAGCAGCACCTGAATCCAGGGGACATCTGGCTGTGTCAGGATACAAGTGAGGACCAGAAGATGCATCAGCTTGTTTAAATGTCATCAGGGCAGGGCGTGCCTCACTGTCATTGATGTTCTCTATACTTCCGCTGAACTGCAAACAGTACACAAGTCTTACTTCTTTTATACAAGAATGTCTAGGACAAGCACTGTCCCCAAAGGTACAACCTCACTTGGAGGGCTCTGAACCCACACGGCTATGTGTCTAAGGCTGTTCACTGGCTTTATCAATTGTCTCTTGCACTGATCAAAATAAATCACTGTGGAAAGTTCATAAGCTTTCTTACAATGGCTAATGTGCACCCAGTGGTCAAGGCCTTATAATTTTAATTTTAATGCAGGGTGACTCACCGACAGTACTTGATAAGGTCCTTCCACCTTGGCTGTAAACAGTGCTTTCTTTTAAAAGCTTTGTAGTATACAAAGTCACCTGATTGAATATTCAGAAAGTCTGTGTTTGGCGGTCCTTGGAATACCATAGAAATCTGTTGAAAAATATTTTTGTTCTGTAGATGCAATTGTAACACAAAATGTAGAATTAATTCATCTTGTGAGCAAAGTTCATATCTATTGGCAATTTTGGCATAGTGGATGCCGGCACAGGCCTATCAAACAATATCTCATAAGGAGTGAGTTCATGTTTAAGGTTAGGCATATTTCTTATACTCATTAAAGCCAGGCAAAGCATCAGGCCACTTCCAAGATGTTTCAAGAGTAATTTTTCCCACTTTAGTCTGGCCTGTGGTCTATACGCTGTATGAAAATGTAACTTTTACCCAGGGCAATCCCCAAATCTTGCATTATCTGTCCAATGAAATGGAGGCCTGTCACTCTGAATCACCACTAGAATTCCAAATCTCGGAATTAATTCTTTTAAAGGTTTTTTTTTTTCCTACAGCCTATGAGTCCACCTTAGCGGTTGGAAACGCTTCTAATTATTTAGTAAAAAGACAGACTACTGTTAAAATGTACCTTAAATTCATTACCTGTGGCAAGAAATTCATTTGCAGTCACAGAAATGGGTCCCAAGGGGCAGTCAAATGGGAGGGTGCAACCTACAATTTATTTATTTATTTATTTATTTATTTATTTATTTATTTAGCGTTTTTTATATACCGAGGTATAGCAGATTTGCCTTCACTCCGGTTTACAATTATAACAACCTGTTACATTGAAATTTGAAAGATTACATTTAACAGACTGAGAACTGTCATATAAAATTAGTACAAACAAAACAAGATATACCAAAAGTTAGGTACACTGAAAAAACAGGGTTCATACATAATAGGAGATATCTGTAGTTAGGAAGCAGGATAAATTGTCAAATCGGAAGACTGAAAGTTATGAGATCAATAGTCCGAGCTGTCATTATGAGATTGGCTGAGTAGCCAGGATTTTAGGTCTTTTTAAAAAGATTTAGGGTTTTCTTGACCAGCGAGGTACTGAGGTAGTGAATTCCATAACTTTGGGCCGATGATGGAAATGGCTCTATTTCTGGTGGAAGAGAGTTTGGCGTGAGGAAGTGATGGAATCACAAGTTGTAGTTTACTAGTTGTTCTTGTAGTGCGTAGGGAGTAGTGGATATGTATGAAGTCATCAAGAGCAGTGTAGTCTGCTTTGTAAATTGCTTTCTGCAGTATTGAGAGGACTTTGAATTCGATTCTTTTCTCAATTGTGAGCCATTGTAGTTGGTTGAGAACAGGAGTGATGTGTTCAGATTTTCTTTTCCCCGTCAAGACTCTGGCAGCGGCATTCTCACATTATAAAGAGCACAAGTGGGAGGGTGCAACCTACAATCTCTTCCCCACATTATAAAGAGCACAAGTGGAACATCTCTGTATTATTTGCTTCAACCATTTTTCCCTCCCTTGGTGCTCACCAATGATACAAAATTTCTTTCAATACCCCCTAATTTTCCAGACTGAGAAATGGAATAAACTACTCTGGCAACAGGGAGTTGATTTGGCCCAAGCCACAGTCTAGTGGGGGAACAAGTGCATCCCTGGCATTGCCAGGAAAGATGTTCTTCAATAGCTTCTTTTTGTAATCTGATAAGGTCCTTTTAGTGGTCTGCTGTGGTATCTATAAGGAAAGCAGAGGTGTTAATTCAGAAGGAGGAAAAGAAGACCCTCCTGTCAGTAACACTTGGTGAGCAGCCGCATCTGCCAGTGCATTTCTTTTTGCTTCAAATGAGTCTTCTTTGTAATGTCTAGCACATTTCACTGCAGCTAACTTTTGGGAAGAAATAAAGCCATTAATAATGAATTAATGTAAGACCCATTTCTAATAAGACTCCCTGAAGAAGTTAAAAATCCATACTTTTCCAAATAGTCCCAAATTAATGAATAACCCCAAAACATATTGTGACTCTGTATAAATAGTGGCCACAAGATCTTTCACCAAAATACATGCTCGAGTTAATCCTACCAGTTTAGTCATTTGAGCTGAGCTGTTTTCTGTAGGAATCAGTGCACTTTCAATTACTAGAAGATTCAGCAATGTCCTTTTCGTAATAACTCAATTCATTAATGTTAACATTTCTATCAGGTTTTGAAAGAAACAGGTAAAGAATAATTTCTAATTAAATAGATCACAAAAGACACTTTTTATGAAGAAATGTATGAATCCAGGAATAAAACATGCCTTCATGCCTGTTCCTCAAAACAAATCTTACATGGTTAATTAAGCATACACTGTGTCATGGTTCCTTTTTTTTTTTTCTCTGCCACAAGGATTCAGTTCCTAAGTTCAGACTCATAGAAACTAAAAGCATATTTCTAAACAATAGAAAATAAAGAAAATGATTTCCAAATGCATGAATATTTCAACTATCATTTAAAAGTAGGTATATAAACTTAAATAAATCTTCAGAACATGGAATGGATCATAAATATTTGCCAACAGGAGTATGATAATCCTGCACAGACACTATCATAGTCTTTTTTTTTTTTCTTATTCTGAGAAAGAACATGAAAAAAATGCACTCTGTTTCACTTATCTCTTTCCATGCAAGGTTATTGGATAGTCTAAACATTTTATATATACTTCAGTGTTTAATATATAACTGAATATGTATTTGCTGTGATGCTGCTTGCGGGGCCAACCGCAAGCAGCCTCTCATCTCTGCTGCGCTGCCTTCTCCAATGTGACCAGGAGGCTGCCGACACCAGAGCCGCGTTCCGCGGCAGTCAGGGCCTGCTGCCGACCTCCCAGCACTCTTCTCGCAGCCTGGACCACTGCGCTACCGACCACCTAAGCGGCCAGGACCATCACACTCAGGACCATCTATGAGGTCGGGAGACTGCTGAGCTTACCTGCCTTCGCTTTCGCGGCAGAGAGCTGCCGCGTGTTCTGCTTCTCTTGCGGCAGGGAGCTGCGAGTCAGCCTGCCTTCAGCGGCAGGGAGCTGCCAGCACCTACCTGACCCTGCTCTGCGGCATAGTGCCACCTCTAGACTTTCCCTCGCGGCAGGAACGCCACCAACAGTCTGTTCCTGCTTCTGCCTGCCTGTAGGCGTGTGGCTGCGCCTCTCCACTATATTTAAAGGGCCCACGACGGGAAAATGCCTCGGGCCCCTCCTGATTACGTTTCCTGGGCATCCTCTGGCTAGCCCTATAAAAGGGCTTCACTTCCAGTCCTGCTTTGCTTGCATTGGAGTTCTTCACTCCTGGAATCTCCTCTCTTCCAGCGCTCCGCCAGGTCTTCGTTCTTCATTGGATCTCCATGTCCTGTCTTGGTTCCTGATCCTTTGTTGCCAGTCCTGATGTTCCGTGATCCAGTCTTGATGTTCCTGATTTCTGTGATCCAGTCCTGATGACCCTGATGTTCCGTGATCCAGCCTTGATGTCGTGAACCCCTGGTTCCTCGTCGCCACCTTTCCTGGTGTACCATGTCGTGGTCCGTGACCAGCCCCACGGGTGGGCTGTGTATGGCACCTCGTGGCATCAGGTCTGACTTCTCGCCTGCAGCACAATCCTCCAGAGGGTCATCCTGTGTCCTGAATCTCGTCCCGGCCCTCGGATTCCCTTGTGTCTGCTCCGTTCATGTGATAGATGCTGCTGGAACCTGCACCACTTCAGCGTGGTCTGCGACCAGCCACAGGCGACTTTGTAGGGCATGTCCCGGTGCAGGCCTCTACAGTATCTGGGACATGTTCCTCGCATTTGCTTCACTTCTTGTTTGGAGTCTACCCCGCATCCAGCGTGGGCTGCGACCAGTCCCATGGGTGCGCTGTGTAGGGTGCACTGTGTCGCAGCCTCAACCCAGTACCTTGATCCTGAGCCCTCTTCTTCGGTCCCTTGATCCTGAGTCCTCGTCTTCAGTACCTTGATCCTGAGTCTTTGTCTTCAATCTCTGCCTGAACCGTCTGCCCTCGACCTCCGTCCGTCCTGGCGTGCCTGCCGTTCCCCAGCGGCGGGTCCAAAAGGGCTATCGGGTGGCTGGAGGGCTACCTCAGAGAACAACATTGCTTTGTTGGTTCTCTCCTGGCACGCTCGGGTTCGGAGGAGGTCAGGGTCCCAAGTTTACAGTCTCTGCCCATGCTCGGACATGTCTCGCCTGCCTCGGAACCGCCTTGGAGCCCTTTGGGGTTGTGCCATGGCCCAAGGGCACACAATCCCCTCGGAAATGGGACCGCTCGCCTAGCGCTCCCTAACAGGATGCAAGGCCATGTGTCCGGTGAACGTGTTCCTGTGATGGGACTTGCCTTGTTCCTGGAATCCTGCCTCATTGTTCCAGAATTTTTTTTTTCGACCCGCTGGAGGTGCCAGATTTTGTTGATTACTTCTCCACGTCCTGAAGGAGGCGTCAGCATCTGGTTCCTTGAGTACCTCCTTGAGTACCTCATAGAGGAAGTATGAGGTCTTAGTTGGGTAGAAATGTGGAGAGATGTGAGGTTATTTTTAGCTTTATGAATGATCGTGAGGACTTTGAAGAGTATCCTGTATTTGATAGAAAGCCAGTGAAGGCTCTGAAGGGTAGGGGTGATATGTTCCCTTTTTTTGGTGTTGGTAAGGATCCTAGCTGCAGAGTTCTGAACCATTTGAAGGGGCTTTATGTAGTTGGCCGGGAGACCGAGAAGAAGGGAGTTGCAATAGTCCAATTTCGACATGATGATGGATTGCAGCACTAGTCTGAAGTCCTGGAAGTGAAGTAGTGGTTTTAGGTTTCTAAGGACTTGCAGTTTAAAGAAGCAGTCCTTTGTGGTGGTGTTCACAAAATTCTTTAGGTTGAGTTGTTTATCCAAGATTATGCCTAAGTCTCTCACACATGGAGCATTATTGAAACTAGCGTTGGCAGAGTGGGTGGAGGACGGCAAGATCGGCTGAGTTGCGAGACCATCTTGTGAAATGATTAGAATCTCCGTCTTATTGGTGTTCAAGACCAGGTTAAGAGTGGAAAGCAGGTGGTTAATTGCTTGAAGGCAGTTGTTCCAGTGGTTAATGGTTTTTTGTAAGGATTCTGTGATCGGGATGAGTATTTGGACGTCATCCGCGTACAGAAAATGGGATCATTTAAGCTTTGTAAGCAGGTGGCAGAGTGGTAACAGGTATATGTTGAAGAGTGTGGGTGAGAGAGAGGATCCTTGGGGGACGCCCAGGTTAGAGTGGACGGGGGGGGGGGGGGGGGATTCTTTAGTATTGATCCTGACTTTGAAGCGCCTGTTAGACAAGAATGATCTGAACCAACTCAGAGCAGTTCCCTTGATGCCTATGTCTATTATACTATACTCTATAATAGGGGCTGATGAGTAATGATGGCCGGCGCCATCTTTAAAGATGGCGCCGACCATCCAGTGCTCCTACCATGTGACAGGGGCCGGCCAATGGCACGGATACCCTGTCACATGGTAAGGGCAAAGGGGCATCGGCGCCATTTTTTTAGCGCAGCTGATGCCTGGGAATGGGAAATTGTCCCCCGAGGCCCCCCTGGACCACCAGGTAATGTTAAAAGGTTTTGGGGGGGTCAGGAGGGTGGGGGAGGGTCGATTTAAAGGGTAAGGTGGGTTTTTTTTTAATCGGGCCGTCGGCGCCATTTTAATTAGTGGCAGCCAAAATGGCGCCGATGGCCCGAGAGCGGGAGCTCGTGCTGGGACCTCCCCCCCGTTGGACCACCAGGTAATTTAACATTTTGGGGGGGGGGGGGGTTCGGGAGGGTGGAGGAGGGTAAGGAATTGGTTTTAAAGGGTCGGGGTGGGTTTAGGGGTTGTTTTGGTGTGCCGGTTTTCCCGCCCTCCCCCAAATAATTCCCGTGCCCTATTTAACGATTTAGGATGATTTATCCTAAGTACTTCGGACTAGGGATGTGAATCCCAAGTACTTCGGACTAGGGATGTGAATCGTTTTTGAACGATTAAAATTATCGTCAGATAATTTTAAAATCGTCCTAAATCGTCAGAGTGCACGATACAATACAAATGCCCACGATTTATCGTCATAAATCGTGGGCATTTGTATTGTATCGTGCACTCTGACGATTTAGGACGATTTTAAAATTATCTGACGATAATTTTAATCGTTCAAAAACGATTCACATCCCTAGTCCGAAGTACTTGGGTGCCAAATGTCTGGAGGGCAGGCATAGGTGAATGTTCTTGGTGCTTAGCCAAACCTTGTCTCCAGGCAGGAAGACCGGAGCAGGCCGACGACGGCGGTCAGCAAACCACTTTGCTGATGTTACTGAGTGCTGAAGTTTCCTCTGGATCATGTTCCAGAGTTTGTGAAATCATTGAACTGTCATTTGGGCGGCTGGAGAAGGAACTGTTACTGGCAGTGGTAAAGGTATTTGAGATTGTTTCCCATTTACCAGCAGAAAGGGAGATTGCCCCATGGCACAATGAGTATGGTTATTATAAAAGAACTCAGCCCATGGTAGCAAGGTCGCCCAGTTATCCTGAGTTTCATTGGCGAAGGTTCATAAGAAGATTTTCAGGGAACGGTTGGTGCGTTCCACCTGTCCATTGCTCTGTGGGTGGAATGCCGTGGTCAGATCTAATTGAACCCCAAACTTCTTGCATAGAGCTCTCCAATATCTTGCGATGAATTGTGGGTCTTTATCAGAAACGATATGTGACGGCAGGCCATGCGCTTGGAAGATGTGTTGCAAGAAGAGTTGAACACTAACCACCCAACAATTCCCCAGTAGAAATTTTTAACTTTTTGAAGACAGAGTTTGTAGGTCCTTCATGACCACAGCTTGGAAATGGCAGCAAGCCGTATAGACCTCTGGTCCAACTTTATTTTAATTTATTATCAACCACTTTTTAAATAACTTATTTTTGTATTTTTTTTAATATAAAAAGTCAAGAGTTGAGCCAGTTCTGGAGCCGAGGGTAATTTGGGCAGAGCAACAAAGTGGGCCATCTTAGAAAACTGGTCCACTGTTACCTAGATTACAGTCTAGCCTTCTGACAGGGGTAAGTCCACTACAAAGTCTGTGGCAAGGTGGGTCCAGGGTTCCACGGGAATGGGTAGAGGTTGAAGCAACCCCCACGGACGACCTGCTAGTGGTTTCTGTTTGACACAGGTGGGACAGGAACTGACATAAAGGTTGACATCCTGCCTCATGCGAGGCCACCAGTAGTATTGTGTCAAGAGATTCAAAGTTCGAGCTCTACCGGAGTGCCCGGCAGTGAGAGAGTCATGAGCCCATGACAATACTTTCCTTCTATGCTGGCAGGGTACTACCATCTTGTCTCCTGATGTTACCATAGTGCTGGCTATACTGACTCTTGCTGGATCAAGAATGTATTGGGGAGAACTGTTCTCCTCTTCCAGTTCGGTAATGTGAGATGGAGCATCCACTTGTACATTCTTTGTTGCTGGCCGGTAATGCAGGGAGAAATTGAAGCGACTGAAAAACAGGGACCAGCGGGCTTGTCTGGGGTTTAGGTGCTGGGCCCGACACAGGAAATTCAGGTTCTTGTGATCCGTGTATACTATAACTGGATGTGAAGTTCCCTCCAACCACTGCCTCCATTCTTTGAATGCCAGTTTGATGGCCAATAATTCTTTGTCGCCGATCCCATAGTTTCTTTCTGCATCCGAGAATCTTCGGGGAAAGTAAGAGCATGGAATTAACCTGCCGCTCCTAGAGGTCTGGCTGAGAACTGTGCCTACGGCGAGATCAGAGGCGTCTACCTCCTTGATGAATGGTCTTAAGAGGATCCGGGTGATGTAGGCAGGTGTTTTCCAAGAACGCTTCTTTCAGGGCCATAAATGCCTGGCGCGCTTCTGAAGGCCAATTCTTTGCGTTCGCCCCTTTCCTCGTAAGCGCTGTCGCTGGAGCCACCTTGCGGGAGTAGTGTGGGATGAACTGCCTATAGAAATTAGTGAATCCTAAGAATCGTTGAAGCGCTTTCACTCCTATGGGTTGAGGCCAATCTCGGATGGCGGATACCTTTTCTGGGTCCATCCTGAACCCAGTGGCTGAAACAATGTAGCCCAAGAAAGGAAGTGATTCTTGCTCGAACAGACATTTCTCAAACTTCGCGAATAACCAATTCTCCCTCAGAATCTGTAGTACTTGTCTCACGTGTTGATGATGCGTCTTCAGATCCTTGGAGTAGATCAGTACATCGTCTAGGTAGACAATGATGGATGAATTGAGCATCTCTTGTAGTACTTCATTCATGAGGTGTTGGAAGACTGCAGGGGCGTTGCATAGCCCAAAAGGCATTACCAAGTATTCATAATGTCTGTCTCAGGTATTGAAAGCCATCTTCCATTCATCCCCAGGACGGATGCGCACCAGATTGTATGCTCCATGAAGGTCAAGTTTGGTAAATACCTATGCTCCTTGTAGTCGGTCAAGAAGTTCAGGAATCAGGGGTAGCGGATACTGATCGCGCCTGGTAATGGCATTTAGACCTCTATAATCAATGCATGGGCGCAGGGATCCATCCTTCTTCCCTACAAAGAAAAACTCAGCTCCGGCCGGAGATTTAGAAGGTCGGATGAAACCTCGAGCAAGGTTCTCAGAGATGTATTTAGACATGGCTTGCGTCTCTGGAAGGGAGAGAGGATAAACCCGCCCACGAGGTGGCGTGGTACCAGGCAGTAAATCAATAGCGCAGTCAAACGGACGATGCTGGGGTAGTAATTCGGCCTGTTCTTTAGAGAACACATCTGCAAAGTCCTCGTACTGGGAAGGTATGGCTAGGGATACTGCCATTAGAGAAATATTGGGATGAGGCCGAGCAGGTAGGCAAGAGTTAAAACAGTCTTGACCAGCTGCCACTTGAAGAGTGTCCCAATGAATGAACGGAGAGTGCTTCTGGAGCCAAGGTAGTCCCAGTACGATGGGATGGACTGATCTCTCCAGTACCAGAAAGGTTATTTGTTCAGTGTGAAGGACATCAGTCCTGAGAGTTAGTGGCTTAGTGGTAGATGCAATGCATCCGGGAATTAGAGTGCCTCAAATGGACGTGATCCAGAGCGGGGGATTTCGAGGATGTACTGGAAGCTGAAGTTGTTGTACTAAATCCCATCGGATAAAGTTCCCTCCTGCCCCGGAGTCAACAAAGGCAGTAGTGGCGAAGGTTCCTCCAGGGTATTCCAGGGTTACCAGGACTGTACATTGAGCAGCAGGATTAACACAGCCTAGGGACAGCTCCCCAGTGGTGCCTAGGCGTTGGTGTTTTCCAAACGCTCTTTACACTGGGCTAGGAAATGCCCTTTCCCACCACAGTACAAGCAGAGGCCCATTGTTTTCTGTTGCTTCCTCTCCCCTGGTGTCAGAGTGCTGCAACTCAGCTGCACTGGTTCCTCCCCTAGAGGATCCGTCTGGGATTTTGCTGGAGAGTAGGATGGCATTAGAAGTTTCGTGAAAGCGGGAGCCAGCGAGACCTGCCTTCTAAGTGGGCGGAACTCCCAGGACCGTTGTTGTAGCTGGCGGTCGATTCTCTCTGCCAGATCGATTAAATTGGAGATCTCTGGCTGCTAGTTCGTCCTTTATCCGGGATGCTAGGCCCTCCAAGAAGATTCCTTTCAGACTGTCTTCTTGCCAGCCCACCTCTGAGGCCAGCATTCGAAACTCAATGGCATAAGAACATAAGAAAATGCCATACTGGGTCAGACCAAGGGTCCATCAAGCCCAGCATCCTGTTTCCAACAGTGGCCAATCCAGAACATAAGAACCTGGCAAGTACCCAAAAACTAAGTCTATTCCATGTTACCATTGCTAATGGCAGCGGCTATTCTCTAAGTGAACTTAATAGCAGGTAATGGACTTCTCCTCCAAGAACTTATCTAATCCTTTTTTAAACACAGCTATACTAACTGCACAAACCACATCCTCTGGCAACAAATTCCAGAGTTTAATTGTGCGTTGAGTAAAAAAGAACTTTCTCCGATTAGTTTTAAATGTGTCCCATGCTAACTTCATGGAGTGCCCCCTAGTCTTTCTACTATCTGAAAGAGTAAATAACCGATTCACATCTACCCGTTCTAGACCTCTCATGATTTTAAACATCTCTATCATATCCCCCTCAGCTGTCTCTTCTCCAAGCTGAAAAGTCCTAACCTCTTTAGTCTTTCCTCATAGGGGAGCTGTTCCATTCCCCTTATCATTTTGGTAGCCTTTCTCTGTACCTTCTCCATCGCAATTATATCTTTTTTGAGATGCGGCGACCAGAATTGTACATAGTATTCAAGGTGCGGTCTCACCATGGAGCGATACAGAAGCATTATGACATTTTCTGTTTTATTCACCATTCCCTTTCTAATAATTCCCAACATTCTGTTTGCTTTTTTGACTGCCGCAGCACACTGAACCAACAATTTCAATGTGTTATCCACTATGATGCCTAGATCTCTTTCTTGGGTTGTAGCACCTAATATGGAACCCAACATTGTGTAATTATAGCATGGGTTATTTTTCCCTATATGCATCACCTTGCACTTATCCACATTAAATTTCATCTGCCATTTGGATGCCCAATTTTCCAGTTCACAAGGTCTTCCTGCAATTTATCACATTCTGCTTGTGATTTAACTACTCTGAACAATTTTGTGTCATCTGAAAATTTGATTATCTCACTCGTCGTATTTCTTTCCAGATCATTTATAAATATATACTCTGTTATCTAATCAATGGCTCTCTGCTCACTGTTACTGTTTTTTACCAATCCCTCTTTTCCAGTGACCAAGTTCTTCATTTCCTGTTTTATTGTAACTTTTTTTACGCCTGCTGTGTTAATTGGTTCTCCCCTAGTTCATTGTAAACCGGTATGATAAGACTTGTCTTGAGCATCGGTATATTAAAAGAAATTAAATAAATAAAATAAATAAATAATATTGAAAAGTAAGGGTCCCAATACAGATCCCTGAGGCACTCCACTGTCCACTCCCTTCCACTGAGAAAATTGTCGATTTAATCCTACTCTCTGTTTCCTGTCTTTTAGCCAGTTTGCAATCTACGAAAGGACATCGCCACCTATCCCATGACTTTTTACTTTTCCTAGAAGCCTCTCATGAGGAACTTTGTCAAACGCCTTCTGAAAATCCAAGTATATTACATCTACCGGTTCACCTTTATCCAAATGTTTATTAACTCCTTCAAAAAAGTGAAGCAGATTTGTGAGGCAAGACTTAGAAACATATAGAAACATAGAAATGACGGCAGAAGAAGACCGAATGGCCCATCCAGTCTGCCCAGCAAGCCTCACACATTTTTTCTCTCATTCTTATCTGTTACTCTTAGCTCCTTGTTCTATTCCCCTTCCACCCCCACCATTAATGTAGAGAGCAGTGATGGAGCTGCATGCAAGTGAAATATCTAGCTTGATTAGTTAGGGGTAGTAGGGGCAGTAACCGCCGCGATAAGCAAGCTACACCCATGCTTATTTGTTTTACCTAGACTATGTTGTACAGCTCTTGTTGGTTTTTTTTTTCTTCTCCCCTGCTGTAGAAGCAGAGAGCCATGCTGGATATGCATTGAAAGTGAAGTATCAGGCACATTTGGTTGGGGTAGTAACCGCCGTAACAAGCCAGCTACTCCTCGCTTTGTGATTGCGAATCCTTTTTTTTTCTTCACCCCTGTCGTTGAAGCTATGCAGGATATGCGTGAAGCATCAGTTTTTTTTTTTTTTTTCCCCCTGCCGTTGAAGCAGAGAGCTATGCTGGAAATGCGTGATGTATCAGTCTTTCTCCCATGCCGATGCAGCAGAGAACCATGCTGGATATGCATGGAAAGTGAAGTATCAGGCACATTTGGTTTGGGGTAGTAACTGCCGTAACAAGCCAGCTACTCCCCGCGTTTTGAGTGCGAACCCTTTTTCTTCTCCTTTGCCGTTTGTAGCAGAGAGATCTGCTGGATGTGTGAAGTATCAGTTATTCTTCTCCCCTGTCATTGAAGCAGAGAGCTATGCTGTATATGCATTGAAAGTGAAGTATCAGGCATATTTGGTTTGGGGTAGTAACCGCCGTAACAAGCCAGCTACTCCCCTCTTTATGAGTGCAAATCCTTTTTTCCATTACCTCTTGCTGTTGAAGCTTAGAGCGATGTAGGAGTCACAGTAAGCATGTGTATGTTTATTTAATAAGGGTATTGTGTCAATAGCCATCATTCTGGCGAGTCACCCACTCTTCATTGGTGGCCTCTTGACTTTATGGATCCGCAGTGTTTATCCCACGTCCCTTTGAAGTCTTTCACAGTTCTGGTCTTCACCACTTCCTCCGGAAGGGCATTCCAGGCATCCACCACCCTCTCCGTGAAGAAATACTTCCTGACATTGGTTCTGAATCTTCCTCCCTGGAGCCTCAAATCGTGACCCCTGGTTCTGCTGATTATTTTCCTACGGAAGAGGTTTGTCGTTGTTTTTGGATCATTAAAACCTTTCAAGTATCTGAAAGTCTGTATCATATCACCTCTGCTCCTCCTCTCCTCCAGGGTGTACTTGCCCTGGGTAAAGCCATGCTGACTTTGTTCCATTAAACCATGTCTTTCTATATGTTCTGTGATTTTGATGTTTAGAACACTTTCCACTATTTTTCCTGGCACTGAAGTCAGGCTAACCAGTCTGTAGTTTCCCGGATCGCCCCTGGACCCTTTTTAAAATTTGGGGTTACATTTGCTATCCTCCAGTCTTCAGGTACAATGGATGATTTTAATGATAGGTTAAAAATTTTTACTAATAGGTCTGAAATTTCATTTTTTAGTTCCTTCAGAACACTGGTGTGTATACCATCCGATCCAGGTGATTTACTCCTCTTCAGTTTGTCAATCAGGCCTACCACATCTTCTAGGTTCACCGTGATTTGATTCAGTCCATCTGAATCATTACCCATGAAACCTTCTCCATTACGGGTACCTCCCCAACATCCTCTTCAGTAAACACCGAAGCAAATAAATCATTTAATCTTTCTGCGATGGCCTTATCTTCTCTAAGTGCCCCTTTAACCCCTCGATCATCTAACAGTCCAACTGACTCCCTCACAGGCTTTCTGCTTCGGATATATTTAAAACAGTTTTTACTGTGAGTTTTTGCCTCTACAGCCAACTTCTTTTCAAATTCTCGCTTATCAATGTCTTACATTTAACTTGCCAACGTTTATGTCTATTTACTTCTGTTGGATCCTTCTTCCAATTTTTGAATGAAGATCTTTTGGCTAAAATAGCTTCTTTCACCTCCCCTTTTAACCATGCCGGTAATCGTTTTGCCTTCTTTCCACCTTTCTTAATGTGTGGAATACATGTAGACTGTGCTTCTAGAATGGTATTTTTTAACAATGACCACGCCTCTTGGACATTTTTTACTTTTGTAGCTGCTCCTTTCAGTTTTTTTCTAACAATTTTTCTCATTTTATCAAAGTTTCCCTTTTGAAAGTTTAGCACGAGAGCCTTGGATTTGCACACTGTTCCTCTTCCAGTCATTAAATCAAATTTGATCATATTATGATCACTATTGCCAAGTGGCCCCACCACCGTTACCTCTCTCACCAAGTCCTGTGCTCCACTGAGAATTAGATCTAAAATTGCTCCCTCTCTCGTTGGTTCCTGAACCAATTGCTCCATAAAGCTATCATTTATTCCATCCAGGAACGTTATCTCTCTAGCGTGTCCCGATGATACATTTACCCAGTCAATATTGGGGTAATTGAAGTCTCCCATTATTACTGCACTACCAATTTGGTTAGCTTCCCTAATTTCTCTTAGCATTTCACTGTCCGTCTCAACATCTTGACCAGGTGGACGGTAGTATACCCCTATCACTAAAGTCTTCCCCGACACCCAAGGGATTTCTACCCATAAAGATTCAATTTTGTATTTAGTCTCATGCAGGATGTTTATCCTATTGGAGACTCTATGCCATCCCGGACATAAAGCGCCACACCTCCTCCCGGGTGCTCCTCTCTGTCATTGCGATATAATTTGTACCCCGGTATAGCACTGTCCCATTAGTTATCCTCTTTCCACCATCTCTGAGATGCCAATTAAGTCTATGTCATCATTCACTGCTATACATTATAATTCTCCCATCTTACTTCTTAGACTTCTGTCATTAGCATACAAACATTTCAAAGTTTGTTTTTTGTTTGTATTTTCATTCTGCTTTTTAATTGATAGGTGAAGTTGTAATAGCTCTGTGGTCGCAGTGGAGTGGCGTGTGGGTTCATCAAAGATCTGTTTGAAGTTGAGGATGAATTGTTGGAAGTTACCCAGCATGGGATCGTTGCGCTCCCATAATGGTGAGGCCCAGGATAGGGCCTTCCCATCCAACAATGAAAGAACATAAGTGACCTTCACAGAGTCCGTTGGGAACTGTTTGGGTAGTAATGCAAACCTGATGTAGCATTGGTTCAAGAATCCATGACAGAATTTGGCTTCGCCAGAGTAGCGTGGTGGCACCGGCAGCTGTGGAGGTGCTCCTGATTCCAGGATGGGGACCACTGGATGTACCGGCGGAGCCTCCGGAGGCTGGGCATCCAGACGATTGGCTAGTTGTTCCACGGTGGCTGCCAGAACATCCAGCCAATGCTGCTATTGTTGCAGACATTGTGCCATTCCCGGAATGGCCTGTAGTCCAGAAATGTCCGCCGAGTCCATGGCCTTGCAAACTGTTATGACTGGGGTAATGGACCCTTGGGCTGGCCGTGCGGAGAGGTGATAGAACGTGAAGTGGACTCCGCAGAGATGGAATGGCCGGGAGGCGGCACGGAGCCGGGAGACCGAGCAGGAGCTTCGTCCTGGAAGCCTGAGGTCCCCCCAGGGAAGAGCCCGTGAGAACCCAGACCGCTGGGACTTAGGAGAGGTCTCCTGGGATGAAGGATCAGCAGCGTGAAGATGGTCCAAGTACAGGGCAGGCAGCAGATAAGGAACACCAACAGACGAACCGGAGTCAGGAGCCAGGAAGACAGTCCAAGGGCAAGGCAAGGCTGGAACTGGGACGGAGAACTGGAGCAGGAGCGGAGGCTGGCTCAGGAATGGAAGCTGGATCAGGAACGGAAGCTGGATCAAGGCTGGAGCAGGAACGAAGGCAGGACCAAGGTTGAAGCAGGAACGGAACAGCAACTAGCTACTCACACAGGAGTGAACCTCATTGCAAAGCGATCCTCTGGAGCAGGGCCAGGGTTTAAATATTCTGCCAGCGTCTGACATCATTCCGGGGGCTGGCCGAGGTTTCCCGCGCCTACAGCTTTAAGAGCTGCCTCTTTGCTCGTGCGCGTACCCAGTGTGTGGAGCCAGGCCGGGGAGCTCGACGGCGTCTCCCTCGTGGAGACACCGCAGCGGGGAAAGGCCTGTACAGGCCTGGAATGGCGTCAGGGAGGCCGGCTGGACATCGGAGTCAGCAGCAGAGGTAAGAGCCCGGTCGCGTGAGTCGCGACCGGGATCACAACACCTAAGGGAAAGGGAAGAACTAAATATTCTAGCTTTTAGACACCATTTTACTTGTTGTATTACTATTCATATTTTTTCTTCCTAAGCCTAAACAAGATAGATAATAAAATAAATGATTTAGCTTTTCTTTAAGATAGCTATAATATTGGACAGTTGGGTATATTTTAGGTTAACCAAATGCATTTAGCAAGTTCAATTCAGTGACATATACGGAGCAAGTTAAACATCTTGGGTTTAAGTAAAGGACAGAAAAAATATTTCTATTCACAAGTCTTATTACATTTCTATAGTGCAGGAGGTACGATTGTAGATAGTATTCAAAATAAAAAGACAGTAAAAACAAAATCTTTCCTTATGCTTTTTCTAAAATAATCTTATAGTTTAGTATTTAAAATAAAAAAAAATGGGATGTTTATTCATTCATAGACAATATAATATCTTTTTTTAGGCTTGGAAAAGATAAGAACCATAAAAATAATTTAATATACATACATCATCAAAGCTGTAATTCTGGATACTAAAAATCTAACTGTAAGCTTTCTTATGCATAAAGCATTGCAGAAGATTAGTTTTCACAATAGCTGCATAGAATTATTAAAATAATCTAAGCCTTAATTGCTAACAAAAATTACATCTACTAAAACAAGAAATTTAATAATTTAATAATAGCAAAGTTGGAGGAGCATACATATATAACTGTAAATAGGTTCAGGGTGAATGTGTAACAACAAGGTGTAAAGATTAGGTATGATTGGACTGCTAGAAAGTACTATGGCATTTACATACCTTAAATCTTGTACAAACATCTTCTTATCTGAATGAGATTTTAATACTGGCAGAATGGAGGAATTACATGGAATAGCTGCTTCAGGTGGTAATTTAATTATAACACCTTGTTATAACAACTCTTTAATTACTGGTCGAATATCTTCTATAGCTTTAGGTTTCAGATCAAATTGTGGTTTCCAAGGCAACCTCTTTGTGGAGTTGGCTGGTATGGGTTCTGGATCAATTTGAAAATTGCCAGCTTCATTATTACCTACAGCTCATAAGGACTCAGTTAATCTGCTTAAATAGTTAGCCGGTTCTTCCTTGTCTGACATTTTATATAAATTTAATTTTGTCCAATCTGTTTTTGGGAGAAAAAGTTGTAAGGCAGCTTCAAATAAAGCAGCAATATCATGTACAGTAGAATGGCTTGGATTAGCAGGGAATGGTTCTGTCCATCTAGCTTTTTCAAATAAAGCCATCCAAATATCTCTAGGTAACACCAAAGAAAACAACTGATGTATATCTTGCCATGTGGGTGAATATGCATCAATAATTGCTTTTACCTTTTCAATCCACTTGATTCTTTTCTAAAATTAGACAAGGAATTTTTAATTTCCATAAAATAATTTCATGGCCATGGCACATACACTTGCTGTGCATAATTAGTGTCTGGATTAGCACTGGGTACTGTCCGCAAAGGGTAGTTTCCAGCATATGGCTGTTCCCTTTTCACTGGACCTTTAGACCTCAAATTATAAGATTTTGATGCTAGCAGTCTGGATAATCAATGCAGCATTTAAGCAGAGGGGTAGAATTGGCTTCTGGACCATTCTCTTCTAATAGCCCACTGTTGCTTAATCTTTTTAATATATGATTGAGGTCTTGTAATTCAGCAAAAGCTTGTCTCTATCCCTTAATTGATTCAGGGGTCTTAGCATCAATGGAGATGACAATTCTTCTGTCCGAGATTGATCTGATGAACTACTTTTCACTTGCTGTTTATAAGCCTGTATCCCAGATCCAGGTACCTGTTTATTGTGCTGTCTTTCTATTCCCTCACCAAAAGGGTAGATTAACAATGGGGGGCCCTTCCCCAGTACCTGTTCCACTATTTCTGCTCTATGGGGGAGGGCAATAGGTGTTCTTAAACGCCCCCCTTGATATTCAGAATTATCTAGAATACATGAAATATCTGAAATATCCGCTGTCATCCTTTCCAAGGCTTTCACTGGATGCAGTGAAGTTCTGGGATATTCTTGTGGCTTGAACAATTTTGTACGTAGGACATTCAGTTCCTTTTTCATTCATTTTAAATCTATTTTTGTTTTTTTTCAAAGAATCTTTAATTCCAGCATTAATAAAAATCTGATTTTGCTTTTCAGCCTCTTTCATCCAAAGTGAGAAAACCATTCTCTGTTTTTAATTTTATGTTTCTTTGCTTCTAATTTTTCTTTTAAATATAACAATTTTTCCATATTAAATGTCCCCTCTAATGGAAACTATAATTTACAATTATCTTTAGTCAAGCCATGTCATTGTTTTACATACATTTGATCTATTTGCTGGTGATTATACAAATAATATACCTCTGTGCTATGTGGAGAGCTCTGTGAAAATATACTTTCCATATTTTAAAAATTAAATCATCACATGTGTCAGTTTCATATCTCATACAATCTTTCATAACCCACACTAATCAGTAAAAATTATGTCTTAACAAAAAAATTTTTTTTCTCATATTTTCTCCTTCACTGCCCTCTACTATCTTTAAAATCCTAAAATCAACACTTGAGATTTTACAGCAAATTGCCTTTCCCCATAAACTTCTGTGCCATCAGTGTACACGTGACTAAAAATCAACTTTACAATCAAATTTCAGAAAGACTTAATAATCTCATCATTTATATTCCTAGCACCTTCTAGAAATAGAATCACTGTACGATTGGTTGCATATCAGGAAGACTTCATACTCCTGTAATACATATATTCCTAGTACAATCTGGAAATAAAATCATTTCCTCTCTCCTATGAGAAGAACATAAAACAAAAGCTGGCTAAATCTGGTGCACCATAGCAACCAACAACGAAGGGCCAAAGTCTACATACTCCTCCCCCACTGATGCAACACAAACTGGCCTGGTATTTGCTTCTCAATCGCCAATCTTTCACCCCTTTGACAGTTTATTAGCCTTAAAAAGGCATCTAGACTGTCAAAGCAGAAAAAAAATATAGAGAAAACAGTATGAAAAGGAGATAATGAAAAAGGATTTAGTCACAGGGAGAAAAAGTAATAACAAGCAATTAGATAAACGTTTTATTTAAAAAAAAATACTTACATGGAGATGAGACCAGAAAAGGAGCTCCAAAAAGTATAGTTGAGACCGGGTTTCTGCACCAATCTGTCAGATATATAACCAAACAAGGCAAAAAGACCTCACAGCCTAATCACAGCTGCTGGAGAACCTCATTTTAAACATCTCCAACGAGCAACTGTAAATTTCCATTTGTCATTGTCTAGCCACTAATAGTGATCCTGCTAAAAAAAAATTCAACACTTCATCTTTCATTGTCTTTATTAGAGATAAAATTCCACATGGCTATGGTACAATTGCTCTATCCATTTGATCTGAACCCCTTAGCCCCCAGGGTTCATCTCTAATATCTTTCATTAACTGGACATGTAACCAATCAATAATTTAGGGTCTGCTGCCAATCATTTATTATCCCATTGTAACCAAGTCCAAATACTGAAACCATGCCCATTTTTCTTACATACTAGGTGTCATCAATTATATCATGCTAGGTATCAGTTGCAAAGTCTGATTCAGTATTGCACAACCCATCTTTCAAGTTAGCATGTAGCCCACTCCATATTTTGACTACAATGTGCCCAAGCAAAATCTGATAGTACATTCACTTCATCCTTTAATTTATAGGCAGGTGCCACTTTCACACTAAAAAAGAAAAATCAGCCTTTTAACTTCACTTCACTAATTCCCCACACCTTGAGAGTTTGATCATTCACCTGTAGGCCACTACCAGACATATAGTGAATTCTTTAAAGGGGCAACTCTGTCCAGATGTTTTACAGCGGAAAGCTTCCATCTCTACTGTTCCAGCCAACCTGGGTTTATTGAAAAACATTCCTTCTTCACCAGTTCATCCAGCAAGGGATGACTGCACACTGCTACCAGTACACGCAGGTGGTGCCTGCACTGTTAATTCTTTCAGTAGCAGGCCCCTGCACCCAGCAAGTTCTCTCAGTAACAGGTCTTGGCACAATGTCTACTGCCACAGCAAGAGAAGTTTGCACACAATCCTCATGATCAGCAGGAGGCACCTGCACTCAACTATAGAAACATAGAAACATAGAAATGACGGCAGAAAAAGACCAAACGGCCCATCCAGTCTGCCCAGCAAGCTTCGCACTTTTTCTTTTCCTCATACTTTTCCATCAACACTCTCTACCATACAATCAGATCAATATGCTACCTGGATTCCCAATCCCCATACATCACCACTTTTTCAATAGTTCACACTTCATTCCAATCATCAGGAAACAACGTAAACCTCAAACTAAACCTCTCCCACAACATTACAACCGTCAGCAAAGGCTAATCCCAATAATGACCTCACCACTCACACAATTCCTAGGCCTCTCTCTTCTATCTTTAACTCTATTCAATACACAGTCGCTTTCGAAAAAAACACACATCTTAAATGACTACCTCACTGAAGCAAACCCAGACATCTGTGCAATCACAGAAACCTGGTTGAAATCCTCGGATTTAGTGCTATTAAATCAATTACCTACTCAGCTATATGATTTGTTCTCCATCCCTAGACCCAAAAGAAGAGGAGGAGGTCTGCTCCTGGCAGCCAAGAAAGGTCTTGGAATAACATTACATCATTCATATACCACATTAAACACAGAGCTCTCTGTCTTCAAATCTGATCATTTATAAATTGGCCTAATCTATGCTCCACCAGGAACTTTAGACTCGGACCCTTCACCTGTCATTGAATTCACTGCTAAATATTTCAACCCAGACATACCTGCCATTTTATTGGGAGACTTCAACTTACATGTTGATGCTTCACCACAATCCCCAAACTGCGTTACCCTACTATCGGCTCTCAGCTATATGGGATTTACACAAATTATAAAAAACCCTACACACAAAGCAGGTCACACTCTGGACCTTATTTTCATTAATCAGTGCATCTCGCTCCTATCTACAATCTCATGCTCTCCTGTGCCTTGGACAGATCATCATATCATCAACACGACCCTCAAGCTTTCAGAACACCCTCCTATTTCGTTTCCAAAAACCACTATTCAATACAGGAAACCTTGTTCTACAGATCTTCTCATCAACCAGCTCTCTAATGAATTTTCTCAACTCAATCTTTCTAATGCAACTACAGCCACCACTTCATGGTGCAACATCACCAAAAAGATTGCAGACCTAACCTGCCCTTCCTTCACAAAAGTAATACAACCCTCGCCAGACAACAGGAAACCCTGGTTCTCCCCAGAATTGAAGCTGCTTAAACAAGAGCTAAGAAATAAAGAACACACATGGAGGAAAAACCCATCTCCCACTACATTAGCTACGTACAAAACGTCCCTCAATGCCTATAGGATCACCATTCTTACAACTAAGAGCGATTTCTTCTCGAAAAAAATACATCATTTCATTTTTGATTCAAAAGCTCTATTCTCCTACGTTTCAGCCCTCACTAAACCATCCCCTCCTACTATCCCTGATGATCAAGCGTTCAACAAAGCCTCTGAATTAGCTGACTATTTCAAGGAAAAAATTGATAAATTGATTGGCCCCTTCTCATCATCTAGTTCCTCTCCCCCTCTCCCGCTCTCTACCCCACCTCAATTAAATACGACTCTGGAATCTTTCGAGACTACATCAGCTCTTGAGATAGAAAACATTCTCAAGAAAATGAAACCGTCCTCTCATCCATTAGACACAATTCCAACCAACCTCCTCATTGCAATAAGGAACACCATATCAAAGCCAATTGCAGACATCATTAATTGTTCTCTGTCCCAAGGTCTAGTTCCTGACCAACTTAAACTAACTATTCTCAAACCTTTACTAAAAAAACCGAACCTACCGACCACAGATCCAGCCAACTTCCGCCCAATAGCCAATTTGCCAATGATCGCCAAACTTATGGAAAAGATAGTCAATAAACAGCTATCCGAGTACCTGGAAGAAAACTCTATTCTTGCACCATCCCAATACGGCTTTCGTAAATCATTGAGTACGGAATCCCTACTTATCTCTCTTACCGACACTATTCTAACTAATATGGACAAAAAACAACCACATCTCCTGATACTTTTAGATCTCTCTGCGGCCTTTGACACTGTCAACCACTCATCTCTATTAACAGGTCTGGCAGACATAGGCATTAAGGGTACAGTGCTCAGCTGGTTCAAGTCCTTCCTGGCAAATAGACAATTTAAGGTAAAAATTAACAACAAAGAATCTCATCCGGTCCCATCCAACCAGGGGGTCCCTCAAAGGTTCCTCACTCTCCCCAACCCTTTTTAATATTTACCTCTTACCTCTCTGTCGACTACTTTCTAAACTAAATCTAACCCATTACCTTTACGCGGATGACATCCAAATACTCATCCCAATCACCGAATCTATACACAAAACCCTGATTCATTGGAACAATTGTTTGCAACAAATCAACCATCTTCTTACTAGCCTTAATCTTATTCTTAACAACAACAAAACCGAGATCCTAATTATCAATCAGGACATCAACAACAAGTTGCTAAACCCAGCTAACCCACTCACTGCAACCATTCCTTTACTAAATAATTCACCACAGGTACGAGACCTAGGCGTCATTCTAGACGATCAGCTTAACCTTAAAAAATTTGTTAGCACCACCACTAAAGACTGTTTCTACAAGCTACAAGTCCTGAGAAAGCTGAAACCTCTTCTTCATTTCAATGATTTCCGGTTGGTTCTTCAAGCCATTATACTATCAAAAATTGACTATTGCAATTCGCTTCTCTTCGGCCTCCCAATCTCATCCTTCAAACCCCTCCAAATGTTACAAAACTCTGCAGCTAGAATTCTTACAAATACGAATAAAAGAGATCACATCACCCCCATTCTCATACTCCTCCATTGGCTTCCAATTAAGCAAAGGATTCTTTATAAAGTGCTCACAGTAATTCACAAATCAATTCACAATATATCCCCACTTCAGTTAAGCACCCAACTACGTCATCACTCTTCAGCTAGACCCATCAGAGGAGTTTACAAAGGCACTCTACATGTTCCCTCAACAAAATCCTCGCTCCAGAAACGTACCATATCTACTGCTGGCCCCATTCAATGGAACGTGCTCCCGCCAGATATCCGTCTAGAGATCTGCCACTCCACATTCAAAAAGAAACTTAAAACCTGGCTCTTTAAACAAGCCTTTACAGGACCATAAGCACTTTTTTCCCCTACAACCAGCAAGAGTTCCTCATCATATCATTCTCCAGGATCTACTTGACTCTGTATCCATTCTCTTGCTGCAGGTCTCACGTGACATCTACTGTTTTGCTTTTATGTTTTTGTTTTTATTTATACTGCTCTATGAGATTTGTTAGCCAGTTTGTTTACATTACAATGTTTATTTTGATCTAGTTTACCCTTTTCCAAGTTCCACAACCTTGTTCTATGTAATGCCTATTGGCAAAAATTTATGTTCAGTTTCAATGTAAACCGATGTGATTTGTATTTCATACAGGAACACCGGTATATAAAAATCTAAAAATAAATAAATAAATACTTATCTGTTTCTCTTGGCTCTTAGTAACTTTATGGTTCTATTTCCCTTCCACCCCCACAATTAATGTAGAGAGCAGTGTTGGAACTACATCTAAGTGAAATATCTAGCTTAATTAGTTAGGGGTAGTAACCATCACAATAAGCAAGCCTCACCCATGCTTATTTGTTTACCCAGACTATGTAATTCAGTCCTTGTTGGTTGTTGTCTGTATATAGATCCACTTTACTTCATTCCCCCTGCTGTTGAAGCAGAGAGCTATGCTGGATATGTCTTCCTCCCCTGCCGGTGAAGCAGAGAGCTATGCTGGATATGCGTGAAGAATTGGTGTTCCTCCCCTGCCGTTGAAGCAGAGAGCTATGCTGGATACGCGTGAAGTATCTGTCTTCCTCCTCTGCCGTTGAAGCAGAGAGCTATGCTGGATATGCATTGAAAGTGAAGTATCAGGCTTATTTGGTTTGGGGTAGTAACCACCGTAACAAGCAAGCTACTCTCCGGTTTTTGGGAATGCAAATCCTTTTTTCCACATTTCCTCTTGCCGTTGAAGCTTAGAGCAATGTTGGAGTCACATTAACTGTGTGTATGTTTATTGAATAAGGGTATTATCTCCAGGTAGTAGCCATCATTCCCGCGAGTCACCCACTCTTCATTCATGTCCTCTAGACTTTATGGATCCAGTGTTTATCCCACGCCCCTTTGAAGTCCTTCACAGTTCTGGTCTTCACCACTTCCTCCGGAAGGGCATTCTAGGCATCCACCACGCTCTCCGTGAAGAAATACTTCCTGACATTGGTTCTGAGTTTTCCTCCCTAGAGCTTCAAATCGTGACCCCTGGTTCTGTTGATTTTTTTCCGACGGAAAATGTTTGTCATTGTCTTTGGATCATTAAAACCTTTCAAGTATCTGAAAGTCTGTATCATATCACCTCTGCTCCTCCTTTCCTCCAGGGTGTACATATTTAGATTCTTCAATCTCTCCTCATAAGTCATTCGATGAAGACCATCCACCTTTTTGGTCGCCCTTCTCTGGACCGCCTCCATCCTGTCTCTGTCCCTTCGGAGATACGGTCTCCAGAACTGAACACAGTACTCCAGGTGCGGCCTCACCAAGGACCTGTACAAGGGAATAATCACTTCCCTTTTCTTACTCGATATTCCTCTCTCTATGTAGACCAGCATTCTTCTGACTTTAGCTATCGCCTTATCACATTGTTTCGCCGACTTTAGATCATTAGACACTATCACCGAAAGGTCTCTCTCCTGCTCCGTGCACATCAGCCTTTCTCCCCCCATCAAATACAGTTCATTCGGATTTCCACTCCCCATATGCATGATTTGCACTTCTTGGCATTGAATCTCAGCTGCCATATCTTCGACCACTCTTCCAGCTTCCTTAAATCCCATCTCATTCTCTCCACTCCTTCCGGCGTGTCCACTCTGTTGCAGATCTTAGTGTCATCCGCAAAAAGACAAACCTTACCTTCTATCCTGTCCGCAATGTCGCTCACATAGATATTGAACAGGACCTGTCCCAACAACAATCCTTGTGGTACACCGCTTAAAACTGCTCTCTCTTCAGAGAGAGTTCCATTTATTTACCATCACACATTGTCTTCTGTCCGTCAACCAGTTTGCAATCCAAGCCACCACCTTGGCACTCACTCCTAAGCTTCTCATTTTATTCACCAGTCTCCTATGCAGGACCGTATCAAAAGCTTTGCTGAAATCCAAGTAGATGACATTGAGTGCTCTTCCTCGATCCAATTGCTTGGTTACCCAGTCAAAAAAGTCAATCAGATTTGTCTGACAGGATCTTTCCCTGGTGAATCCATGCTGCCTCTGGTCCAGCAAGTCTCCCGACTGTAGATAGTTCACTATTCTCTCTTTCAACAGTGACTCCATTACTTTTCCCACTACCGAAGTGAGGCTAACCGGTCTGTAGTTACCAGCATCTTCTCTGTTCCCACTCTTGTGAAGTAGGACCACCACTGCCCTTCTCCAATCACTCGGCACCGCTCCTGTTTCTAGGGATCTATTGAACAGGTCACACAGTGGACCTGCCAGCACATCTCTGAGCTCCCTCAGTATCCTGGGATGAACCTCATCAGGCCCCATGGCTTTGTCCACTTTCAGTTTCCTCAGCTCTTCCCATACATTCTCTACAGTAAATGGAGTTACATCTACTCCACTCCCCTCCAGTTTCTTGTTAACTAGCGACGGTCCTTCTCCAGGGTCCTCTTTAGTGAACACAGAACTGAAGTATACGTTTAATATTTCTGCCATTTCTTGGTCTTTCTCCACACATTGATCCTTTCCACCTTTCAATTTCACTATACCACTTTGAACTTTTCTCTTTTCACTGATATATCTGAAAAATGTTTTGTCACCTCTCTTCACGTCCTTGGCAATCCTCTCTTCCGCTTGACTTTTTGCTGTCTTGATTAATTTCTTCATCTCCCTCAGTTCTACCAGATATTCTTTGCGCTCCTCCCTTTGGGATCTTTTATATTTCTTGAACGCTGTTCTTTTGTCCTTTATTTTGTCAGCCACCTCCTTTGAGAACCAGATAGGTTTCATTTTTCTTTTGCTTTTCTTTAAAACCTCCCAGCAACAAGCTTCTGCTTGCAACCTATATATTCTGAAAGGGACACCTATTTTTTCAAACTTTATTATTATCTTAATGTTTCATTTTTACTTTATTTTATCTATTTAAGTTTTATTTTTGATGATCAATTTGTAAACCATTTTCAAATTTTATTTGCTAAGACGGTATAAAAAGGTTTTTAGATAAATAAATAAAAATTGAGTCAGCCACAATACCCCAGGAGGGGCTGAACTCTGCTTCACAGTATCAGGAGGGACTTGACTGTGCCTCCCAGCCCCAGGAAGGGCTTGACACTGCCTCGCAGCTTGACTCTGCTGTTCAACCCCAGATGGAGCTCGACTCTGCCTCGCAGCCCCAGGAGGGGCTCAACTCTGCTGTTCAGCCCAAGGAGGGGTTCAACTCTGCCATTCAGCCCCATGAGAACCTTGACTCTGTCTCGCAATTCCAGAAGGGGCTCGACTCTTCCTCAGCCCCAGGAGGGGCTCATCTCTGTCTCACATTAGCAGGAGAGGCTCAACTCCACCTCACAGCTTGACTCTGCCGTTCATCCCTAGGAGGGGTCAACTGTGCCTTGCAGCTACAGGAGGGGCTTGACTGCCTTTCAGCCCCAGGAGAGGTTCGAATCTGCCGTGCAGTCCCATTAGGAGTTTGATTCTGCCTCACAACCCCAGGAGAGCATTGACTCTGCCTCACAGCCCCAGGAGGGGTTCAACTCTGCCTTGCAACCCCAGGAGGGGCTCAGCTCTGCTGTTTAGCCCCAAGAGAGGCTCAACTCTGTCTCACAATCCCAGGAAGGGCTTAACTATGCATCACACATCCCCAGGAGGGGTCAACTCTACCATTCAGCCCCAGGAAGGGGCTCAACTCTGTCTCACAACCCTAAAAGGGGCTCGACTCTGTCTCACAACCCTAGAAGGGGCTCGACTCTGTCTCACTGCCCCAGGAGGGTCTCAACTCTTCCTCGCAGTCCCAGGAGGGACTTGACTCTGCCATTCAGCCCCAGGAGGGGCTAAACTCTACCGTTGAGCCCCAGTTGAGGCTCAACTCTGTCTCACAACTACTGCAGGGGCTCGACTCTGCCGCTCAGTTACAGAAGAGGCTAGACTCTGCTGTTGAGCCCCAGGAGGGGTTCAAATCTGCCTCGAAACAGAGGGGTTCGACTCTGTCTCACAATCCTAGGAGGGGCTTAACTTTTCCTGGCAGCCCCAGGAGGGTCTTGACTCTACCGTTCAGGCACCAGGAGGAGCTTGACTCTGCCTCACAGATCAACTCTGCTGTTTAACCCCAGGAGGGGTTCAACTCTGCCATTCAGCCCCGGGAGGACCTTGACTCCGTCTCTCAATCCCAGAAGGGGCTAGACTCTGCCTTGCAGTCCCAGGAGGGGCTCGACTCTGCCTTCCAGCCCCATGAATGTTGTGCCGGAGGTGGATTCTTGGGCCAAGGTGGGGTTGATGCTACCCATAGGAGGCATCCTATGGGTCCCCACCGTCAGCAGAGCGGGCTGACGGACGGAGGCCGGCTGGTGCTTCACCAATACCAGCTCTCATTCCCCACAGGTTAAGCCTTTGGGTGCCAGGGCCAGCTGGACTTAGGTGGCCTCCATCAATGGTCGTCGATGGGTGGATCGAGGTCAGCCCAGAGGCAGCAACCAGTGTAGGTAACAGTCTGTACTAGATGAGGCAGAGTCCTGGAGACCCGGGCGCCAATGGGAACACAGTCTGACAGAGGGCGCCCAAGCAAGAGCAGGCAGAAGCCTGAATGAACCACATCCAGGACAAAGGCTTAAGAGGCATCTTTAAGCAAGCTGGGCTCAGGACTGGCGGCAGGCTGGAAGCAGTGGCAAGCAAGGCTGAGGTCTGGACGAGGAGAGAGTCAAAGGATGGTCAGACGAAGCAGAAGTCCAGGGCTGGAGAAAAGCAACGGTGTGGTCAGGCAATGCAGAGGTCCAGGGTTGGAGAGAGGCAATGGAGTAGTCAGGCAATGCAGAGGTCTGGGGTTGGAGAGAGGCAATGGCATAGTCAGGCAATGCAGAGGTCTGTGGCTGGAGAGAGGCGACGGAGTAGGCAGGCAATGCAGAGGTCCGGGGCTGGAGAGAGGCGACGGAGTAGTCAAGCAATGCAGAGGTCTGGGGCTGGAGAAAGGCAATGGAGTAGTCAGGCGATGCAGAGGTCAAACCAGGTTAGCAATCTGAAGGAGAGACGAAGGGACAGAAACTCAGGAACAAGGAAACAGGAATGAAGACAATCAGGAACAGAAGAAGTAACGAGAACTCAACTAGCATGGGGACCTGTTGCAAAGGCAATTTGAGAGAGTGGAGCCCGGCCTTATATACCAGAGCTTAGCCGATGTCATCATCTGGGGCTGCGGAAAGGTTCCCGCCGCAGGCCTTATTAAAGGATCAGCCAAGCTGCGGCTGGCGCAGGTAACAATGAGGGGCTCAAATCTGTCATGCAGCCCCATGAGTGGTTTGACTCTGCCTCGCATCCCCAGGAGGGGTTCAACTCTGCTTTGCAACCCCAGGAGGGGTTTGACTCTGCCATTTAGTCCCAGGAGAGGCGCAACTCTATCTCACAATCCCAGGAAGGGCTAAACTCTGCGTCAAAGCCCCAGAAGGGGCTCCACTTGGCCTCACAGCCCCAGGAGGGGTTTGACTATGCCTTGTAGCTCGACTATGCCTCTCAGACCCAGGAAGGGCTCAACTCTTTCTCACAGCTACAGCAGGGGCTCTACTCTACTGTTCAGCCCCAGCAGGGGTTCATATTTGCCTCGAAACCAAGGAGGGGCTCGACTCCACCTCGCCGCCCTTAGGAGGGGTTTGACTCTGCCTTGCAGTCCCAGTAGGGGCTGGACTGTGCCTTCCAGCCCCAGGAGGGGCTCTGCTCTGCCACGCAGCCCTAGGAGGGTTTTCACTGCACCTCACAGCCCCAGGAGAGGCTTGACTCTGCCTTGCAGCCCCAGGAGGAGCTCGATTCTGCCTTACTTTATAGGAAGGGTCTTGTCTCTGCCTCATAGCCCCAAGAGGAGTTTGACCCCACCTCACAGCTGCAGGAGTGGCTTGACTGCCTCTCAGCCACAGGAGGGGTTTGACTCTGCCTCGCAGTCCCAAGAGGGGCACAACACTGCCTCAGAGCTCGAATTGCAGCCCCAGAAAGGGTTTGACTCTACCTCACGGCCCCAGGAGGGCCATGACTGCAAATTCAGCCCCAGGCCTTGACTGTCTCACAATCCTAGGAAGGGATCGATCTAACTCACAGCCCTAGGAGGGGCTTGACTTATCCTTGCAGTCCCAGGAGGGGCACGATGCTGCCTCCCAGCTCGGCTCTACCTCTCAGCCCCAGGAGGGGTTCGACTCTTCCTCACAGCCCCAGGAGAGGCTTGACTCTGCCTTGCAGCCCCAGGAGGAGCTCGATTCTGCCTCACTTTATAGGAAGGGTCTTGTCTCTGCCTCATAGCCCCAAGAGGAGTTTGACCCCACCTCACAGCTGCAGGAGTGGCTTGACTGCCTCTCAGCCACAGGAGGGGTTTGACTTTGCCTCGCAGCCCAGGGGGCTTTACTGCCATTCAGCCCCAGGAGGGGCTTGATTCATGTTTCACAATCCTAGGAAGGGTAAACTCTACCTCACAGCTCCAGGAGGAGCACGACATTCCTGAAAGCTCGACTCTGCTTTGCAGCTCCAGAAGGGGTTTGACACTGCCTCACAGTACAAGAAATGGCTCGACTCTGCCTCACAGTCCCAGGAGGGGTTTGACTCCACCTAACAGCACTAGGATGGGCTTGACTCTGTCTCATAATCCTAGGAAGGGCTCGACTCTACCTCACAGCCCTAGGAGGAGCACGATTCTGTCTCACAGCTCTACTCTGCCTCGCAGCCCCAGGATGGGTTTAACTCTACCTTGTAGCTGCAGGAGGGGTTTGACTTCGCCTCGCAACCCCAGGAGGAGTTGGACTCCACCTCACAGCCTCTGCCTTGCAACGTCAGGAGGTGTATGACTCCACCTCGCGGCCCTAGGAAGGGCTTGACTGCCATTCAGCCACAGGGCTTGTTTCTTGTCTCACAATCCTAGGAAGGGTCAGCTCTACCTCACAGCCCCAGGAGGGGCATGACACTGCCTCACAGCTCGACTCTGCCTTGCAGCCCCAGGAGGGGTTGGAATCTGCCTCGCAGCCCCAGGAGGGGTTGGAATCTGCCTCGCAGCCCCAGGAGGGGCTCAATTCTGCCTCACAGTCCAGCAAGGGTCTCTGCTTCCAGCAAGGGTCTTGTCCCAGGAAGGAACTTGTCCCAGGAACAGCATGACACTGACTCACAGCTCGAATCTGTCTCACAGCCCCTGGAGGGGACAACTCTGTAAGTTCAACCCCAGGAGGGGCTTGACTGTCTCACAATCCTAGGAAGGGTTTGACTCTACCTCTCAGCCCTAGGAGAGGTTGGATTCTGCTTCGCAGCCCCAGGAGGGGATGGACTGTGTCTTGCAGCCCCAGGAGAGGCTCAGTTCTGCTTCACAGTCCAGGAAGAGTCTCGTCTCTGCCTTGCAGCTCCAGAAGGTTTTGACACTGCCTCACAGTACAAGAAAAGGCTCGACTTCACTTCGCAGTCCCAGGAGGGACACAATTCTTCCTCGCAGCTCCAGGATGGGTTCAACTCTACCTTGCAGCCCCAGGAGGGGCTTGACTCCACCTTGCAGCCTCAGGAAGGGCTCAACTGGATTTCAGCCCGAGGAGGAGCTTGATTTTTGTTTCACAATGCTAGGAAGGGCTCAGCTCTAACTCACGGTCCTAGGAGGGACACGACTGTTCCTCGCAGTCCCAGAAGGGGCTCAACTGTGCCTCACAGCCCCAGGAGGGGCTCGAAGCTATCTCGTAGTCTGAGAAGGTGCTTGACTACCACACTGTCCCACTTTCCTCACTGTCCCACAAGGGACACGACTGCTCCTTGCAGACCCAGCAGAGGCTCAGCTCTGCCTCACAGTCCCAGAAGGGGCTTGACTGTGCCTCGCAGTCCCAGAACGGGTTCGACTGTACTTCGCAGTCCCAGAAGGGGCTCAACTGTGCCTCACAGACCCAGGAGGGGTTGGACTCTGCCTTGCAGCCCCAAGAGGGGCTCAATTCTGCCTCACAGTCCAGCAAGGGTCTTGTCTCTGCCTCGCAGCCACAGGAGGGGTTTGACTCCACTTCGCAGCACCAGGAGGGGCTCCACTCCACCTGCAGCACCAGGAGGGCTCCACTCTGCCTCGCAGCCCCAGTAGGGGCTCAGTTCTGCCTCGCAGTCCATGAAGGTTCTTGTCTCTGCCTCGCAATGTCAGGAGGGGTATGACTCCACCTCGCGGCCCTAGGAGGGACTTGACTGCCATTCAGCCACAGGGCTTGTTTCTTGTCTCACAATCCTAGGAAGAGTCAGCTCTACCTCACAGCCCCAGGAGGGGCATGACACTGCCTCACAGCTTGTCTCTGCCTCACAGCCCCAGGAGGGGCTCAACTCCACCTCGCAGCCCAAGGAGGGGCTTGACTCTGCCTCGCAGTCCCTGGAGGGTCTTCACTGCCATTCAGCCCCAGGATGGGCTTGATTCTTGTCTCACAATCCTACAAAGGGTCAGCTCTACCTCACAGCTCCAGGAAGGGCACAACACTCCACAAAGCTCAACTCTGCCTTGCAGCTCCAGAAGGGGTTTGACACTGCCTCACAGTAGAAGAAACGGCTCGACTTCGCCTTACAGTCTCAGGAGGGGCACAATTATTCCTCACAGTACAAGGAGGGGCACGATTCTGTCTCACAGCTTGACTCTACGTCACAGCCCCAGGACTCTGCCTCGCAGCCGCAGGAGGAGTTTGACTTCGCCTCACATCCCCAGGAGCAGTTTGACTCCACCTCACAGCCTCAGGAAGGGCTCAACTGGCTTTCATCCCCTGGAGGGGCTTGATTCTTGTTTCACAATGCTAGGAATGGCTCAATTCTACCTCACAGCCCCAGTAGGGACACAACACTGCCTCCAAGCCCCAGGAGGGATTTGACTGTTCCTCACAGACCCAGGAGAGGCTCAGCTCTGCCTCGCAGTCCCAGACAGGGCTTGACTGTGCCTTACAGTCCCAGAAGGGGCTCAACTGTGCCTCACAGGAGGGGCTCGACGCTGTCTCGCAGTCCGAGAAGGTGCTTGACTACCTCACTGTCCCACAAGGGGCTCAACTGTGCATCACAGCCCAAGAGGGGCTCGACGCTGCCTCGCAGTCCGAGAAGGTGCTTGACTACCTCACTATCATACAAGGGGCTTGATTCTGCCTCGCAGACCCAGGAGGGGCTTGACTCTGTCTCACTATCCTAGGAAGGGCTTGTCTCCGCCTCGCAACCCCAGGAGGGGTATGACTCTGCTTCAGAACCATAGGAGTGGTATGACTCTGCCTCGCGGCCTCAGGAGGGGCTTGATTCTGTTTCGCAGTCCCTGGAGGGGCTTGACTTCCATTCTTGTCTCAAAATCCTAAGAAAGGACAGCTCTACCTCACAGCCCCAGGAGGGCAAGATACTGCCTCACAGCTCAACTCTGCCTTGCAGCTGCATAAGGGGGTTTGACACTGCCTCATAGTCCAAGAAACGGCTTGAGTCCACCTTGCAGACCCAGGAGGGGTTTGATTCCACCTCGCATCCCCACAAGGGGCTCAACTGTGCATCACAGCCCAAGAGGGGCTCCACGCTGCCTCGCAGTCCGAGAAGATGCTTGACTACCTCATGTCGTACAAGGGGCTTGATTCTGCCTCGCAGACCCAGGAGGGGCTTGACTCTGTCTCATAATCTTAGGAGGGGCACAATTCTTTCTCACAGTCCCAGGAGGGGCACAATTCTGTCTCACAGCTCGAGTCTGCATCTCAGCCACAGGATGGATTCAACTCTACCTCACAGCCGCAGGAGAGGTTTGACTTCGCCTCGCAACCCCAGGATGATTTTGACTCCACCTCGCAGCTTCAGGAAGGGCTCAACTGGCTTTCAGCCCCAGGAGGGGCTTGATTCTGGTCTCACAATGCTAGGAAGGGCTCAACTCTACCTCACAGCCCCAGGAGGGATTCGATTGTTCCTCGCTGACCGAGGAGGGGCCCGACTGCGCCTCGCCGTCCCAGGAGGAGCTCAACTGTGTCACGCCACCCCAGGAGGGGTTGGACTCCTCCTCACAGCCCCAGGAGGGGTTGGACTATGCCTCGCTGCCCCAGGAGGGGCTGGACTCCGCCTCGCCGCCCCAGGAGGGGCTTGACTCCGCCTCGCAGCCCCAGGAGGAGCTTGACTCCGCCTCGCAGCCCCAGGAGGAGTTTGACTCCACTTTGCAGCCTGAGGAGGGGCTCAACTACCTTTCAGCCACAGGAGGGGCTTGATTCTTGTCTCACAATGCTAGGAAGCGCTCAACTCTACCTCACAGCACCAGGAGGGGCACAACACTGCCTCACAACTCGACTCCACCTCACAACCCCAGCAGGGGCTTGACTCCGCCTCTCTGTCCCAGAAGGGACTCGACTGTGCCTTTCAGTCCAATGAGAGGCTCAACTCCGCCTTTCAGCTCCAGGAGGGGTTTGACTCCCCCTTGCAACCCCAGGAGGGCTCGACTGCCAGTCAGTCCCAGGAAGGGCTTGACTCTGTCTCAGAATCCTAGGAATGGCTTGACTCTACCTCGCAGGCCCAGGAGAGTTTGGATTCTGCCTCGCAGCCCCTGGAGGGGTTGGACTCTGCCTCGCAGCCCCTGGAGGGGTTGGACTCTGCCTTGCAACCCCTGGAGGGGTGCGGTTCTGCCTCGCAGTCCAGGGTCTTGTCTCCGCCTCGCAGCCCCAGGAGAGTTTGACTCAGCTTCACAGCCCCAGGAGGTGTTTGACTCTGCCTCACAGTCTCATGAGGGGCTTGACTGCCATTCAGCCCCAGGAGGGTCTTGATTCTTGTCTCACAATCCGAGGAAGGATCAGCTCTACCTCACAGCCCCAGGAGGGGCATGACACTGCCTCACAGCTCGACTCTGCCTTCCAGCCCCAGAACGGTTTTGACACTACCTCACGGTCCAAGAAGTAGCTAGACTCTGCCTCCCAGGCCCAGGAGGGGTTTGACTCCCTTCACAACCATAGCAGGGGCTTACTCCACCTTGCAGACCCAGGAGGGTTTTGATTCCATCTCACAGCTCCAGGAAGGGCATGACTCTCAAGTTCAGCCCCAGGAGGGGCTTGACTCTGTCTCTTAATCCTAGGAAGGGCTCGACTCTACCTCACAGCCCCAGGAGGGGCACAATTCTTCTTCGCAGTCCCAGGAGGGCCACGATACTGTCTCACAGCTCGACTCTGCTCGCCGCCCCAGGATGGATTCAACTCTACCTCACAGCCCAGGAGGGTTGACTCCGCCTCGCAGCCCCAGGAGGGCCTCAACCTCAGCCTAGGAATCCTGGAGGGGCTTGACTCTTCCTCACAGTCCCTGGAGAAGTCTGACACTGCCTCACAGCTCGACTGTCTCGCAGCCCCAGGAGGGGCTTGACCTCGGCCTCACAGCCCCAGGAAGGGATCGAGTCCACCTCACAGCCCCAGGAGGTACTTGACCTTGGCCTCACAGCCCCAGGAGGGGATCAAGTCTGCCTCGCAGTCCCAGGAGGGGCTCGACTCTACCTCGCAACCCCAGCATGGGCTTGACACTGTCTCGCAGTGCCAGGAAGGGCTCGACACTGTCTCGCAGTCCCAGAAGGAACTCGACTACCTCGCTATCCCAGAAGGTGCTCAACTGTGCCTCTCAGTCTGAAGAGAGGCTCAACTGTCTCTCAGAACCAGGAGGGGATCAAATCTATCTTGCCAGGAGGGGCTTGACCCTTCCTCACAGTCCCAGGAGGAGTACGACACTGCCTCACAGCTCGACTGACTCGCAGCCCCAGGAGGGACTCATCTATACCCCGCAGACCCACAAGGAATTGGACTCTGCCTAACAACCCCATGAGGGGTTGGACACTGCCTAGCAGCCCCAGGATGAGCTCATCTCTGCCTCGCAACCCCGGAGTGGCTCGACTCTGCCTCGCAACCCTGGAGGGGCACGACTCTGCAACTTCAGCCCCAAGAGGGGCTTGACTATCTCACAAACCCAGGAAGGGGTCAACTCTTCCTAGCAGTCCCTGGAGGGGCATGACACTGCTTTATATTTTGACTCTGCCTCCAGCCCCAGGAGGGGTTTGACTCTGCCTCGCAGCCCCAGGAGGGGTTGTCCTCTCCCCCGCAGCCCTAGGAGGGGTTGGACTCTGCCTCACAGTCCATCAAGTGTCTCTTCTCTGCCTCGCAGCCCCAGCAGGGGATCGACTATGCCTCGCAGCCCCAGGCGGGGTTTGACTCCAACTCGCAGCCCCAGGAGGGGCTTGATTCTTGTCTCACAATCCTAGGAGGGGCTCAGCCCTATCTCGCAGCCCCAGGAAGGGCTCACCTCTGCCTTGCAGCCCCAGAAGGGGCTCAATTGCAAGTTCAGCCCCAAGATAGGTTTGACTCTGCCTCACAATCCTAGTAAGGGCAAGATTTTTACTTTCAGTCCCAGGAGGGGCACGACACTGCTCATATCTCGACATTGCCTCGCAGCCCCAGGAAAGTTTGGACTCTGCCTAATAGCTCCAGGAAGGGTTGAACTCTGCCTAACAGCCCCAGGTGTTACGATTTGTGGACCTTTGGGCCGGCCAGCAGATGATGAGGAAGTGCTGAGGAGAAATTCGCTAAAGATGTAAAGGCCAAGAGTTGGATTGGAGCCAGGAGGCCAAGCAAGGCTTCACCACTGGAAGCTCGAGGTCACCTTGGACTTAGGTGCGATGTCGAGCCGCTTGGACTTAGGTGCGAGCCGCTTGGGCTTAGGTGTGAGCCGCTTGGGCTTAGGTGCGATGTCCCAGAGAGGAAAGACCAAGGAGAAATCTGGAAGTCACAGTGGATGCAGAAAAGCAGAATGTAAGGATGGTCCGAGAGTCGGGGCTGGCAGCAGACAGGAAAGCCAAGGACGTACCGGAGTCAGGAACCAGGAAGACAAGCCAAGAGGATCAGGAACAAGGCTGGATCAGGAACAAGGCCGAATCAGGAACAGCAACTAGATGACTCCTGGGAGTGAACCTTGTTGCAAGGCGATGATCTAAAGCAGTAGCTCGGTTTAAATACCCTGCCGGCATCTGACGTCATCCCTGGGGCCGGCCGAAGTTTCCCGCTAAGGTCCTTTTAAATGTGTGTCTCTTGAGCATGCTTGTGTGCCTAAGAGATGGAGCTAGTGAGAGGAGCTCGGAGGCATCTCCCTCGTGGAGACGCCGCCGTGGAGAAGGCCTGTCATGGCCCGGGGAGCGTCGGGGAATGCTGCGGTCTACCGAGAGACCCGGAGAAGGTAAGAGCCCAGTCGCGGGACTCACGACCGGGTTTGCAACAGTAACCCTCCTCTTACACCCCCTCCTCGGAGGCCCGGGTTTACCAGAATGATCCAGATGAAACTGGTGCAAGAGAGATTTGTCCAATATGTTGCTGGCTGGTTCCCATGTATTGTCCCCAAGACCACATACCTCCCAAGATAGTAAATACTTCCACCTCCGGTGGTGGAAGCGCGCATCCAATACTTCACGTACTAGTAAATGATATCCGCTGCTGTAGCTATCTCTGGAGATGGTACCACTAACGTAAGTGGTAAAGGTAACTTGGGTTGCCTCCCATAAACAAGCTGGAAGGGAGATCTCCCTGTAGCCGAATGGGTGTGATTATTGTATGAAAGTTTGGCTCATGGTAACAGCGACACCCAATTGTCTTGTCTCTCTGCTACAAAAGTTCTAAGGAAAGTTTTTAAGGAGCGGTTAGTACACTCTGCTTGTCCATTACACTGGGGATGGAATGCGGAGGTGAGATCCAAACAGACCCCAAATTTCTTGCATAGATCCTCCCAGTATCTTGCTGTAAATTGTGGACCTCTGTCAGAAACAATGAAGAGGCAGTCCATAAGCTCGAAAGATATGTTGCATAAAGAGTTGGGCCTACTCTGGCTCGGAAGGAAGCTTGGATAGCGGGACAAAGTGGGCCATCTTGGAAAATCGGTCCACAGTGACCCAAATGACTGTTTTCCCTTCAGATAGCGGAAGATCAACTACAAAATCTGTGGATAAATGTGTCCATGGTTCCACTGGTATTGGCAGTGGTTGCAGAAGTCCCCAGGGACGACCTGGTAGCGGCTTCTGTTTGGCACAAGTTGGGCAGGAGTTTATTACATACATCCGGACGTCTTGTCCCATGCGAGGCCACCAGTAGTACACGGGCGCGGGACACAACAGTATATACTACAATGGGGTGTTGAGCCCCCTCTCCATCAACTGTCGCCACTCTTCAAATGCCAACTTGATAGCTAGGAGTTCCTTGTCCCCAATACCATAGTTCCTTTCCGCTGCAGAAAACTTTTGAGAGATAAGTAAGAGCAAGGAAGTAACTTCCCTTTGCTGGAAACTTGACTGAGAACTGTGCCTACTGCAATATCAGATGCATCCACTTCCACCACGAAAGGTCGCTGGGGGTCTGGGTGATGTAAACAAGTGTCCAATGAAAAGGCCTTTTTCAAATCTTCAAAAGCAAGGCACGCAGCCAGGGGTCATTCTTTGGCGTCAGCTCCTTTCTTAGTAAGAGTTGCGAGGGTTGCAACTCTTAGAGAGTAGTGGGGTATAAACTGCTAATAAAAGTTCGCAAACCCCAGAAAACATTGGAGGGCTTTAATTCCCACAAGCCTGGGCCATTCCTTAATGGCGGACACTTTGTCTGGGTCCATATGGAATCCAGTAGACGAAACAATTTAGCACAGGAATGGGAGTGACTCTTGCTCAAACAAGCATTTCTCCAATTTTGCAAAGAGACGATTGTCTCTCAAGATCTGTAAGACCTGTCTCACGTGCTGGCAGTGAGTAACCACATCTTTAGAGTAAATCAAGACGTCATCTAGGTAAACAATGACAGATGAGTGTAGCATCTCCCGAAGTACCTTGTTCATCATGTTTTGGAAGACCGCTGGAGCATTACATAGCCCGAAGGGCATAACAAGGTACTTGTAGTGTCCGTCCCGGGGGTTGATGGCGGCCTTCCATTCGTCCCCGGAGCGGATTCGCACAAGATTGTAGGCTCGATGGAGATCGAACTTAGTGAAAATCTTAGCCCCCTGCAGTCTGTCGAGTAGCTCAGGAATGAGGGTAACGGGTAATGATCCCATCGTTTGATAGCATTCAGTCCTCTATAGTCAATGTAGGGCCTGAGGGACCTGTCCTTCTTTCCTACAAAGAAGCCCGCTCCAGCTGGAGACTTGGAGGGATGGATGAATCTTCGGGCTAGTTTTTCCGTGATGTATTTTGACATGGCTTATGTCTCAGGAAGAGACAGCGGATAAACTCGCCCCCTGGGCTGTGTTTTACCAGGCAGCAAATCAATAGCACAGTCAAACGGCCAGGGCTGTGGTAGAAGCTCTGCCTTTTCTTTGGAAAACACGTCTGCAAAATCTGCATATTGGGAAGGTAGCACAAGCGATGTGGTCATTAATGTAACACAGGGCTGAGTCAACATCGGCAAACAGGTCGAGAAGCAGTTCGAGCTCCAGGCTGCCACTTGTAGGATACCCCAGTGGATAACAGGGGAGTGTTTTGGAGCCAAGGTAACTCTAACACGATGGGGTGGACGGATTTCTCTAAGACCAGGAAAGATATCTTCTCCGTATGAAGAACTTCGGTTCGGAGGGTCACTGGTGTGGTAGAGGCAGAGACACACCCAGAGAGCAGTGTGCCACGAATGGAAGTAACCCGTAATGGTGGGTTACAAGGAAGAACCGGAATCTGTAGCTGTTGTACCAAATCGGACAGGATAAAGTTTCCTCCCGCTCCAGAGTCAAGAAATGCGAGCGTAGAGAAGGTCCCTCTGGGATACTCGAGGGTTAGTGGGACCATATATTGAGGAGCAGGGTTGATGCAGCCTAGGGACAGCTCCTCTATGATGCCTAGACTTTGGCATTTTCTGAACGCGCTCTACACTGGGCCAGGAAATGGCCCTTACCGCCACAGTATAGGCAGAGGCCCAGTGCTCGATGTCGTCTCCTCTCTTCTGGAGTCAGGGAAGTACGTCACAGTTGCATTGGTTCATCCGCATGAGAATCCGTATAAGGGTTCGATTAAGGTTGTGGAGACATCAGAGGCCTGGAGAAGGCCAGAGCCAGAAAGACATGCCTCCAGGGCGGTCTAACCTCACGGGCCCTCTGTTGAAGCCAGCGATCGATTCTACCTGCTAGATCAATGAGGTTGTTAAGATCATCTGGAAGGTCTCTGGCTGCCATTTCATCCTTTATGTGAACGGATAAACCTTCCAGGAAAATGCAGTGTAAGGTGTCCTCTCTCCAACCCAACCCTGTAGCTGGAGTGCAGAACTCGATGGCATAATCTGCCAGTGACCGGGACCCCTGGTGCAGCTGTAAGAGTTCTGTGGTTGCAGTGGAGTGGCGTGCTGGCTTGTCAAACACCTGCTTGAAGTTGAGCACAAATTGCTGGAGGTTATTCGGCATACGATCATTGTGCTCCCACAAAGGCGAAATCTAGGCCAGATCCCTCCCATCCAGTAATGAAAGGATATAAGCAACTTTCACTGAGTCAGACGGAAACTGAGTCGGAAGAAGAGAGAACCTTATATAACATTGGTTTAGGAACCCCCGGCAGTGCTTGACATAACTGGAGTATCAGATTGGAGCCAGCAACTGTGTAGAAGCAGCTGTCCCAGGAACCAGAACCAGAAGGTGCACTGGGGGAGTCTCCGGTGGATTGAAATCCAGGCGATTAGCCAATTACTCGACGGTGGCTGCCAGGACGTCCAGACAGGGCTGCTGCTGCTGTAGCCATTTTGCCATTCCCGGAATGGCCTGTAGTCCAGAAATATGCGCTGGATCCATGGCCTTGCAAACTGTTATGATTTGTGGACCCTTGGGCCAGCCAGTGGATGATGAGGAAGTGCTGAGGAGAAGTACACTGAAGATGTGAAGGCTGGGAGGCAGAACGGAGCCAGGGGACCAAGCGGGGCTTCACCACTAGAAGCTCGAGGTCCCCCAGGGAGGAGCCCTTGGGGACCAGAGCCACTTGGACTTAGGTGCGGTCTCCCGGAGAGGAAAGTCCAAGGAGAAATACGGAAGTCACAGTGGATGCAGAAAAGCAGAATGTAAGGATGGTTTGAGAGTCAGGGCTGGCAGAAGACAGGAAAGCCAAGGACGTACCGGAGTCAGGAACCAAGAACACAAGCCGAGAGGATCAGGAACAAGGCTGGATCAGGAACAGCAACTAGACGACTCCTGGGAGTGAACCTCGTTGCAAGGCGATGATCTGAAGCAGCAGCTGGGTTTAAATACCCTGTCGCATATGATGTCATCCCTGGGGCCGGCCAAAATTTCCTGCCAAGGCACCTTTAAATCTGTCTCTTGCGCGCATACCTAAGGAGCGGAGCTAGCGAGAGGAGCTCTGTGGCATCTCCCTCGTGGAGATGCCGCCATGGAAAAGGCCTGCAAAGGCCTGGGGAACATCAGGGAATGCTGCGGTCTACCGAGAGACCTAGAGATGGTAAGAGACTGGTAGCGGGACTCGCGACTGGGATCACAACACTAGGAGGGCTTTGACTCTGCCTAACAGCCCCAAGAGGGGCTTAATTCTGTCTCACAAATCTAGGAATGGGTTGACTCTTCCTTGCAGTCCCAGGAGGGGCACAACACTGCCTCACAGCTTGACTCTGCCATGCAGGCACAGGAGGGGTTGGACTCTGCTTCACAGTCCATCAAGGGTCTCGTCTCTGCCTCGCAGCCCCAGGAGGGGTTTGACTCTGCCTTGCAACCCCATCAGGGGATTGACTATGCATCGCAGCCCAAGGAGGTGCTTGACTCCAACTCTCAGCCCCAGGAGGGGCTTGATCTCGGCTTCACAGACCCAGGCAGGGTTTGATTCTGCCTCGCAGCCCCAGGAGAGGCTCGACTGCCATTCAGCCCCAGGAGGGGCTCAGCCCTACCTTGCAACCCCAGGAGGGGTTTGACTCTGCCTTGCAGCTCCAGGAGGGGCTCACCTCTGCCTCGCAGCCCAAGGAGAGTTTGCCTCACAGCCCCAGAAGGGGCGCGACTGCAAGTTCAGCCCCAAGATAGGCTTGACTCTGCCTCACAATCCTAGGAAGGGCTCGACTCTTCCTTACAGTCCCAGGAGGGGCACGACACTGCCTCATATCTCAACTGTGCCTCGCAGCCCCAGGAGAGTATGGACTCCACCTCGCAGCCCCAGGAGAGTTTGGACTCTGCCTGGCAACCCCAGGAGGGTTTTGACTCTGCCTCGCAACCCCAGGAGGTGATCGACTCTGCCTTGCAACCCAGCGGGGGATCAACTATACCTCACAGTCCCAGGAGGGACTGGACTCTGCCTAACAGCCCCAGGAGGGGTTGGACTGCCTTACAGCTCCTGGAGGGGCTAAATTCTGCTTCTCAGATGAGCAAGGGTCTCGTCTACACCTCAAAGCCACAGGAGGGGTTTGATTCTACCTCACAACCCCAGCAGGGGATCAATTCCACCTTGTAGCACCAGAAGGGGTTGGACTCCTCCTTGCAGACCCAGGAGGGGTTGGACTCCGCTTTGCAGTCCCAGGAGGGCTTGGACTCCACCTCGCAGCCTGAGGAAGGGCTCAACTAACTTTCAGACACAGGAGGGGCTTGATTCTTGTCACACAATGCTAGGAAGTGCTCAACTCTTCCTCCCAGTCCAGGAGGAGTACAGCACTGCCACACAGCTCAACTGTCTCTCAGCCCCAGGAGGAGATTGACTACACCTCACAGCCCCAGGAGGGACTCAACCTCGGCCTCGCAGTCCTAGGAGGGGATCGAGTCCACCTTGCAGTCCCAGGAGGGGTTCGACTCTGCCTCGAAGCCCCAGGAGGGGCTTGACACTGTCTCGCAGTCCCAGGAAGGGCTCGAGGCTGTCTCGCAGTCCCAGGAAGGGCTCAACTTCTTCGCTATCCCAGAAGGTGCTCAACTGTGCCTCTCAGTCTGAGGAGAGGCTCGACTCTGTCTCTCTGAACCAGGAGGGGCTCGACTCTTCCTCACAGTCCCAGGAGGAGTAAGACACTGCCTCACAGCTTGACTGTCTCACAGCCCCAGGAGGGGATCCTCTGCCTCGCAGTCCCAGAAGGGGCTCAACCGTGCCTCTCAGTCTGAGGAGAGGCTCAACTCTGTCTCTCAGAACCAGGAGGGGATCGAATCTATCTTGCAGCCCCAGGAGGGTCGCGACTCTTCTTCACAGTCCCAGGAGTTCGACACTGCCTCATAGCTTGACTGTCTCGCAGCCCCAGGAGAGGATCCTCTGCCTCGCAGCCCCAGGAGGGGATTGACCTTGGCCTCACAGCCCTAGGAGGAACTCGACCACGCCCCAAAGCACAGGAGGGGTTGGACACTGCCTAACAGCCCCAGGAGGAGCTAGCCTCTGCCTTGCAGTCCCGGAGGGGCTCGTCTCTGTCTCGCAGACGTGGAGGGGTACGACTCTGCAAGTTCAGCCCCAAGAGGGGCTTGACTTTGTCTCACAAACCTAGGAAGGGGTCGACTCTTTCTTGCAGTCCCTGGTGGGGCACGATACTACCTCCTATCTCAACTCTGCCTCGCAGCCCCAGGAGGGGCTCAACCTTGGCCTCATAGCCCCAGGCAGGGTTTGACTCTGTCCTGCAGCCCCAGGAGAGGCTCAACTGCCATTCAGCCCCAGGAGGGGCTTGATTCTTGTCTCACAATCCTAGGAGGGGCTCAGACCTACCTTGCAGCCCCAGGAGGGGTTTGACTCTTCCTTACAGTCCCAGGAGGGGCCTGACACTGCCTCATATCTTAACTGTGTCTCACAGCCCCAGGAGAGTTTTGACTTTGCCTCGCAACCCCAGCAGGGGATCGACTACACCTCACAGTCCCAGGAGGGATTGGACTCTGCCTAACAGCCCCAGGAGGGGGTGGACACTGCCTAACAGCCCCAGGAGGGGATGGACTCTGCCTAACAGCCCCAGGAGGGGATGGACTCTGCCTAACAGCCCCAGGAGGGGGTGGACACTGCCTAACAGCCCCAGGAGGGGATGGACTCTGCCTAACAGCCCCAGGAGGGGATGGACTCTGCCTAACAGCCCCAGGAGGGGTGGACACTGCCTAACAGCCCCAGGAGGGGATGGACTCTGCCTAACAGCCCCAGGAGGGGATGGACTCTGCCTTGCAGCTCCTGGAGTGGTTCAATTCTGCTTCTCAAATGAGCAAGGGTCTCATCTACACCTCACAACCCCAGCAGGGGATCGATTCTGCCTTGTAGCCCCAGGAGGGGGTTGGACTCTGCCTAACAGCCCCAGATGGGTTTGATTCCACCTCTCAACTCTAGGAGGTGCTTGACTGCCATTCAGCCCAAGGAGAGGTTTGTTTCTTGTCATACAATTCTAGGAAGGTCTCAGCTCTACCTCACAGCTCCAGGAGGGGTTTGATGCTGTCGCGCAGTCCCAGGAAGGGCTCGACTACCTCGCTATCCCAGAAGGGGCTCAACTGTGCCTCTCAGACTGAGGTGAGGCTCGACTCTGTCTCTCTGAACAAGGAGGGGCTCGACTCTTCCTCACAGTCCCAGGAAGGGATCGAGACCACCTTGCAGCCCCAGGAGGGATTCGACCTCGGCCTCGCAGCCCCAGGAGGAGCTCGACCTCAGCCTTGCAGCACCAGGAGGGGATCGAGTCCGCCCCGCAGTCCCAGGACGGCTTTGACTCTGCCTCGCAGCCCCAGGAGGGGCTCAACTACCTCGTGATCCCATAAGATGCTCAACTGTGCCTCTGAGTCTGAGGAGAGGCTCGACTCTGTCTCTCAGAACCAGGAGGGGATCGAATCCAACTTGAAGCACCAGGAGGGGCGCGATTCTTCTTCACAGTACCAGGAGGAGTTCGCCACTGCCTCACAGCTTGACTGTCTCACAGCCCCAGGAGGGGATCCTCTGCCTCACAGGCCCAGGCAGGGCTTCACACTGCCTCGCAGCCCCAGGAGAGGCTCGACTGCCATTCAGCCCCAGGAGGGGCTTGATTCTTGTCTCACAATCCTAGGAGGGGCTCAGCCCTACCTCGCAGCCCCAGGAGGGGTTGGACTCTACCTAACAGCCCCAGGAGGGGTTGGACTCTACCTAACAGCCCCAGGAGGGGTTGGACTCTACCTAACAGCCCCAGGAGGGGTTGGACTCTACCTAACAGACCCAGGAGGGGTTGGACTCTACCTAACAGCCCCAGGAGGGGTTGGACTCTACCTAACAGCCCCAGGAGGGGTTGGACTCTGCCTCGCAGCTCCTGGATGGGCTTGATTCTGCTTCTCAGATGAGCAAGGGTCTTGTCTACACCTCACAGCCCCAGGAGGGGTTTGACTCCACCTCGCAACCCTAGGAGGTGCTTGACTGCCATTCCCCCCTAGGAGAGGCTTGATTCTTATCATACAGTTCTAGAAAGGTCTCAGCTCTACCTCACTGCCCCAGGAGGGGTTTGACACTGTCTCGCAGTCCCAGAAGGAGTACGACACTGCCTCACAGCTCGACTGTCTCACAGCCCCAGGAGGGGATCCTCTGCTTCGCTTCCCCAGGAGGGGCTCGACCTCAGCCTCGCAGCCCCATGAGGAGATCGAGTCCACCTCACAGCCCCAGGTGGGGCTCGACTACCTTGATATCCCAGAAGGGGCTCAATTGTGCCTCTCAGTCTGAGGAGAGGCTCGACTATGCCCTGCAGCCCCAGGAGGTGTTGGACACTGCCTAACAGACCCAGGAGGGGTTTGACAGCCCCAGGACGAGCTCGTCTCTGCCTCTCAATCCCAGGAGGGGCTCGACTCTATCTCACAAACCTAGGAAGGGGTCGACTCTTCCTTGCAGTCCCTGGAGGGGCACGACACTGCCTCATATCTCGACTCTGCCTCGCAGCCCCAGGAGAGGCTTGATTCTTGTCTCACAATCCTAGGAGGGGCTCAGTCCTATCTCGCAGCCCCAGGAGGGGTTTGACTCTGCATCGCAGCTCCAGGAGGCGCTCACCTCTGCCTCGCAGCTGAAGGAGATTTTTCCTCGCAGCCCCAGAAGAGGCTGGACTGCAAGTTCACCCCAAGATAGGCTTGGCTGTGCCTCAAAATCCTAGGAAGGGCTCGACTCTTCCTTGAAGTTCCAGGAGGAGCACGACCCTGCCTCACAGCTCGACTCTGCTTCGCAGCCCCAGGAGATGTTGGACTCTGCCTTGCAGCCCGAGGAGGGGTTGGACTCTGCCTTGAAGCCCCAGGAGGGGTTGGACTCTGCCTTGAAGCCCCAGGAGGGGGTTGGACTCTGCCTTGAAGCCCCAGGAAGGGGTTGGACTCTGCAAAACAGCCCCAGGAAGGGGTTGGACTCTGCCTAACAGCCCCAGGAAGGGGTGGACTCTGCAAAACAGCCCCAGGAAGGGGTTGGACTCTGCAAAACAGCCCCAGGAAGGGGTTGGACTCTGCAAAACAGCCCCAGGAAGGGGTTGGACTCTGCAAAACAGCCCCAGGAGGGGTTGGACTCTGCAAAACAGCCCCAGGAGGGGTTGGACTCTGCCTAATAGCCCCAGGAAGGGGTTGGACTCTGCAAAACAGCCCCAGGAAGGGGTTGGACTCTGCCTAACAGCCCCAGGAAGGGGTTGGACTCTGCAAAACAGCCCCAGGAAGGGGTTGGACTCTGCCTCGCAGCGCAAGGAGGGGCTCAACCTCGGCCTCGCAGTCCCAGGAGGGGATCTTCTGGCTAACAGCCGCAGGAGGGGGTTGGACTCTGCAAAACAGCCGCAGGAGGGGGTTGGACTCTGCCTAACAGCCCCAGGAAGGGGTTGGACAACCCTAACAGCCCCAGGAAGGGGTTGGACTCTGTAAAACAGCCCCAGGAAGGGGTTGGACTCTGCAAAACAGCCCCAGGAAGGGGTTGGACTCTGCCTCGCAGCACAAGGAGGGGCGAGCCCTCGGCATTGCAGCCCCAGGAGGGGTTGGACTCTGCCTAACAGCCCCAGGAAGGGGTTGGACTCTGCAAAACAGCCCCAGGAAGGGGTTGGACAACCCTAACAGCCCCAGGAAGGGGTTGGACTCTGCAAAACAGCCCCAGGAAGGGGTTGGACTCTGCAAAACAGCCCCAGGAGGGGTTGGACTCTGCAAAACAGCCCCAGGAAGGGGTTGGACAACCCTAACAGCCCCAGGAAGGGGTTGGACTCTGCAAAACAGCCCCAGGAAGGGGTTGGACTCTGCAAAACAGCCCCAGGAAGGGGTTGGACAACCCTAACAGCCCCAGGAAGGGGTTGGACTCTGCAAAACAGCCCCAGGAAGGGGTTGGACTCTGCAAAACAGCCCCAGGAGGGGTTGGACTCTGCAAAACAGCCCCAGGAAGGGGTTGGACAACCCTAACAGCCCCAGGAAGGGGTTGGACTCTGCAAACAGCCCCAGGAAGGGGTTGGACTCTGCAAAACAGCCCCAGGAGGGGTTGGACTCTGCAAAACAGCCCCAGGAAGGGGTTGGACTCTGCAAAACAGCCCCAGGAAGGGGTTGGACTCTGCAAAACAGCCCCAGGAAGGGGTTGGACTCTGCAAAACAGCCCCAGGAAGGGGTTGGACTCTGCAAAACAGCCCCAGGAAGGGGTTGGACTCTGGCTAACAGCCGCAGGAGGGGGTTGGACTCTGCAAAACAGCCGCAGGAAGGGGTTGGACAACCCTAACAGCCCCAGGAAGGGGTTGGACTCTGTAAAACAGCCCCAGGAAGGGGTTGGACTCTGCAAAACAGCCCCAGGAAGGGGTTGGACTCTGCCTCGCAGCACAAGGAGGGGCTCGCCCTCGGCATTGCAGCCCCAGGAGGGGTTGGACTCTGCAAAACAGCTCCAGGAGGGGTTGGACTCTGCCTCGCAGTGCAAGGAGGGGCTCAACCTCGGCCTCGCAGTCCCAGGAGGGGGTTGGACTCTGGCTAACAGCCCCAGGAGGGGGTTGGACTCTGCAAAACAGCCGCAGGAGGGGGTTGGACTCTGCAAAACAGCCCCAGGAAGGGGTTGGACAACCCTAACAGCCCCAGGAAGGGGTTGGACTCTGTAAAACAGCCCCAGGAAGGGGTTGGACTCTGCAAAACAGCCCCAGGAAGGGGTTGGACTCTGCCTCGCAGCACAAGGAGGGGCTCGCCCTCGGCATTGCAGCCCCAGGAGGGGATGGACTCTGCCTAACAGCCCCAGGAAGGGGTTGGACTCTGCAAAACAGCCCCAGGAAGGGGTTGGACAACCCTAACAGCCCCAGGAAGGGGTTGGACTCTGCAAAACAGCCCCAGGAAGGGGTTGGACTCTGCAAAACAGCCCCAGGAGGGGTTGGACTCTGCAAAACAGCCCCAGGAAGGGGTTGGACAACCCTAACAGCCCCAGGAAGGGGTTGGACTCTGCAAAACAGCCCCAGGAAGGGGTTGGACTCTGGCTAACAGCCGCAGGAGGGGGTTGGACTCTGCAAAACAGCCGCAGGAAGGGGTTGGACAACCCTAACAGCCCCAGGAAGGGGTTGGACTCTGTAAAACAGCCCCAGGAAGGGGTTGGACTCTGTAAAACAGCCCCAGGAAGGGGTTGGACTCTGCAAAACAGCCCCAGGAAGGGGTTGGACTCTGCAAAACAGCCCCAGGAAGGGGTTGGACTCTGCCTCGCAGCACAAGGAGGGGCTCGCCCTCGGCATTGCAGCCCCAGGAGGGGTTGGACTCTGCCTAACAGCCCCAGGAAGGGGTTGGACTCTGCAAAACAGCTCCAGGAGGGGTTGGACTCTGCCTCGCAGTGCAAGGAGGGGCTCAACCTCGGCCTCGCAGTCCCAGGAGGGGGTTGGACTCTGCCTAACAGCCCCAGGAGGGGGTTGGACTCTGCAAAACAGCCGCAGGAGGGGGTTGGACTCTGCCTAACAGCCCCAGGAAGGGGTTGGACAACCCTAACAGCCCCAGGAAGGGGTTGGACTCTGTAAAACAGCCCCAGGAAGGGGTTGGACTCTGTAAAACAGCCCCAGGAAGGGGTTGGACTCTGTAAAACAGCCCCAGGAAGGGGTTGGACTCTGCAAAACAGCCCCAGGAAGGGGTTGGACTCTGCCTCGCAGCACAAGGAGGGGCTCGCCCTCGGCATTGCAGCCCCAGGAGGGGATGGACTCTGCCTAACAGCCCCAGGAAGGGGTTGGACTCTGCAAAACAGCCCCAGGAAGGGGTTGGACAACCCTAACAGCCCCAGGAAGGGGTTGGACTCTGCAAAACAGCCCCAGGAAGGGGTTGGACTCTGCAAAACAGCCCCAGGAAGGGGTTGGACTCTGCAAAACAGCCCCAGGAGGGGTTGGACTCTGCAAAACAGCCCCAGGAAGGGGTTGGACAACCCTAACAGCCCCAGGAAGGGATTGGACTCTGCAAAACAGCCCCAGGAAGGGGTTGGACTCTGCAAAACAGCCCCAGGAAGGGGTTGGACTCTGGCTAACAGCCCCAGGAAGGGGTTGGACACCGCAAAACAGCCCCAGGAGGGGTTGGACTCTGCCTCGCAGCGCAAGGAGGGGCTTGACCTCGGCCTCGCATCCCCAGGAGGTGTTTGACTCCACATCACAGCACAAGGAGGGGCTCGATATCGGCCTCGCAGACCCAGGAAGGGATCGAGACTACCTTGCAAACCCAGAGGGGCTTGAATCTGTCTCACAAACCTAGGAAGGGGTCAACTTTCTTGCAGTCCCAGGAGGGGCACGATACTGCCTGGCAGACCCAGGAGGGGTTGGACTCTGCCTAATAGCACCAGGAGGGGGTTGGACTATGCCTAACAGCCCCAGGAAGGGGTTGGACTCTGAAAACAGCCCCAGGAAGGGGTTGGACTCTGCAAAACAGCCCCAGGAGGGGTTGGACTCTGCCTAACAGCCCCAGGAAAGGGTTGGACTCTGCCTAACAGCCCCAGGAAGGGGTTGGACTCTGCCTAACAGCCCCAGGAAGGGGTTGGACTCTGCCTAATAGCCCCAGGAAGGGGTTGGACTCTGCCTAATAGCCCCAGGAAGGGGTTGGACTCTGCCTAACAGCCCCAGGAAGGGGTTGGACTCTGCCAAACAGCCCCAGGAAGGGGTTGGACTCTGCAAAACAGCCCCAGGAAGGGGTTGGACTCTGCAAAACAGCCCCAGGAAGGGGTTGGACTCTGCAAAACAGCCCCAGGAAGGGGTTGGACTCTGCAAAACAGCCCCAGGAAGGGGTTGGACTCTGCAAAACAGCCCCAGGAAGGGGTTGGACTCTGCCTCACAGTGCAAGGAGGGGCTCGACCTCAGCCTCGCAGCACCAGGAGGGAATGGAGTCTGCCTAACAGACCCAGGATGAGCTCGTCTCTGCCTCTCAATCCCAGGAGGGGCTCGACTCTATCTCACAAACCTAGGAAGGGGTCGACTCTTCCTTGCAGTCCCTGGAGGGGCACGATACTGCCTCATATCTCGACTCTGCCTCGCAGCCCAAGGAGGGGTTTGACTCTGCTCACAGCTCCAGCAGGGGATCAACTATGTGTCGCAGCCCCAGGAGGGTTTCGAGTCTTCCTCACAGTCCAGGTATAGTACGACACTGTCTCTCAGCACCATGAGGAAATCCTCTGCCTCGCAGCCCCAGGAGGGACTCAACCTCGGCATCGCAGCCCCAGGAGGGACTCGACCTCGGCATCGCAGCCCCAGGAGGGGATTGAGTCTGCCTCGCAGCCCCAGGAGGGGATCGAGTCTGCCTAACAGACCCAGGAGGGGTTGGACACTGCCTATCAGCCCCAGGAGGGGTTGGACAGCCCCAGGATGAGCTCGTCTCTGCCTCTCAATCCCAGGAGGGGCTCAACTCTATCTCACAAACCTAGGAAGGGGTCGACTCTTCCTTGCAGTCTCTAGAGGGGCACGACACTGCCTCATATCTCGACTCTGCCTCGCAGCCCCAGGAGGGGTTTGACCTCAGCCTCACAGCCCCAGCAGGGGATCGACTATGTGTCGCAGCCCCAGGAGGGGTTTGACTCCGCTTCGCAGCCCCAGGAGAGGCTCGACTGCCATTCAGCCCCAGGAGGGGCTTGATTCTTGTCTCACAATCCTAGGAGGGGCTCAGTCCTATCTCGCAGCCCCAGGAGGGGTTTGACTCTGCATCGCAGCTCCAGGAGGGGCTCACCTCTGCCTCACAGCTGAAGGAGAGCTTGCCTCGCAGCCCCAAAAGGGGCTGGACTGCAAGTTCACCCCAAGATAGGCTTGGCTGTGCCTCACAATCCTAGGAAGGGCTCAACTCTTCCTTGAAGTTCCAGGAGGAGCACGACCCTGCCTCACAGCTCGACTCTGCCTTGCCGCCCCTGGAGGGGATGGACTCTGCCTTGCAGCCCCTGGAGGGGATGGACTCTGCCTAAAAGCCACAGGAGGGGTTGGACTCTGCCTCGCAGCTCCTGGAGGGGCTCAATTCTGCTTCTCAGACCTGCAAGGGTCTTGGCTACACCTCACAGCCCCAGGAAGGGTTTGATTCTACCTCACAACCCCAGCAGAGGATCGATTCCGCCTTGTAGCCCCAGGAGGGGTTGGATTCCGCTTCAAAGACCCAGGAGTGGTCGGACTCCACCTCGAAGCCCTAGGAGGGGATCAACTACCTTTCAGTCACAGGAGGGGCTTGATACTTGCCTCACAATGCTAGGAAGCGCTCAACTCTACCTCTCAGCCCCAGGAGGGGCACAACACTGCCTCACAGCTCGACTCTGCCTCGCAGCCCCAGGAGGGGTTCGAGTCTTCCTCACAGTCCAGGTGGAGTACGACACTGTCTCTCAGCACCAGGAGGGAATCCTCTGCCTCGCAGCCCCAGGAGGGGCTTGACCTCAGCCTCACAGCCCCAGAAGGGACTCAACCTCGGACTTGTAGCCCCAGGAGGGGATCGAGTCTGCCTAACAGCCCCAGGAAGGGGTTGGACTCTGCAAAACAGCCCCAGGAGGGGTTGGACTCTGCCTCGCAGCACAAGGAGGGGCTCGACCTTGGCCTCGAAGCCCCAGGAGAGGTTTGACTCCACGTCACAGCACAAGGAGGGGCTCGATATCGGCCTCGCAGCCCCAGGAAGGGATCGAGACTACCTGCAACCCCAGAGGGGCTTGAATCTGTCTCACAAACCTAGGAAGGGGTCGACTCTTCCTTGCAGTCCCAGGAGGGGCACGATACTGCCTGGCAGACCCAGGAGGGGTTGGACTCTGCCTAATAGCCCCAGGATGGGGTTGGACTATGCCTAATAGCCCCAGGATGGGGTTGGAATCTGCCTAACAGCCCCAGGAGGGGGTTGGACTCTGCCTCGCAGCCCCAGGAGACGTTTGACTCCACGTCGCAGCACAAGGAGGGGCTCGATATCGGCCTCGCAGCCCCAGGAGGGGCTCGACCTCAGCCTCGCAGCCCCAGGAGGGGTTCGACTCTGCCTTGCAGTGCCAGGAAGGCCTGACATTGTCTCGCAGTCCCAGAAGGAGCTCGACTACCTC